>NW_026622974.1:5365101-5674909 GCF_023065955.2 Ursus arctos
TGGTTGGCGAAAGGCAAAGCCTGTCTGAAGCTTCCCCACCCCTGCATCAGTTCAGATCCCCCCCACACACCCCTGGACCTGCCCACAGCAAATCTCAGCCAGCCTGTCCCTGCCCCTCTCCTGAGGGGCCCTGCCAGGAAACATCCTCCCACACCCCCCTCGACCCCCACCTCCCAGCCCCCACCCCCTGCCGGGCTGTCCTGGGAAATGTTCGCAGCACAGGCTCTGGGATCAGAGAGCCGAGAGTCCTCGTGCCCACTAGATGTCGTGATGTGCACAGAAATGTCGGTTTGACCAGCAGGGCCTCCCTCCTCACCTGCCCAGGCGACTGAATTCACCACACACCCTTTGTCTTTATCTGGTTTTTATTCCCACTCCTCGTCCCCACCTGCAGCCAACCATTTGTATGTGTTCTTGCAAAACGAGTGCATGTATTTTTTAAAATTAGTGCTCAGTACGCCATGTATTTCTTACTTTGTTCTCTCAGCACCATGTTTTTAAAACCCATCCCTGTTGCTAGTCCCTGGTGGTTACCATTTATTCCTCCGCGCCCCCCCGCCCCGGCTCTCAGGGTGCTGGACATCCGGGTTCCCTCCAACTCCTCCCCCCCTCAACAATCCTGCCGGGAGCGTCCTTGCACAGGACCCCTTGGCCCCGCCTGAAGATTCAGGGAATGGAACTGCCAGGTCACAGGGTTGACCTGATTTGATGACCAGCCAGCTCTCAACTCACCCATTCGTGGAGGCTTCCTGGGAAGAGACTCCAGGCCTCCACGTCCAGGGCTGCCAGGCCTGGGAACTGCCCAGCTCCCTGTGGGATATGAGCCCAGTCCTTTTTCTGGGCATTCAACACACATTTTTCCACACATGCAGAAAGAAGTCATATTGTCGAGGGCTTTTATTTTATTTTACGTAAATGATGTGTGTGTGTCTATCACTCTTCAACATGCTTGTCCCCACCCAACAATATGTCTTGGAGAGCCACATCTCTTTACACGTACGCCATCCTTTCCTGGAACCATTGTGTCCGGATGGGCTTTACTGATCAAATCAGCCCCTCTCGGTGGCCGTTCAAATTTTTCCCAGGTTTCATGATTAAAAACGGTGCACTATGGCAGGAGGCCTGTACGGGGCAAGGACTCCACCTCTTCTTGTCGGTCACACTGCTCACAAACACACCTGATGGGAGTTCTCAACCTGGGAGCCACTGGGGGCCTTGAACCCCTGAAATCATACCCCAATTTATCCACGCGAGCCTCTGTATGTGTGGACTATTCTGGGGAGAGGGGCCATAACTCTCACAGGTTTTCTGGTTTTCAGAGGGCCTCCTAAAAGCTAAGAAGCACCAACCTGTGTGACCTTGTGTGCCTTTACCAAATACCATATTATGTGCTCCAAAGGGCAAGGTGGGCAGCGTAAAGCCTCCTCCCTCCCAGAAAACCGACAAGGATTCCATCTACTGCTGAGATGACCTTTGCAGCCTGACCTAGCCGAGATCCTGGCTCCACCCCTCGCCGTGGGCACCTCATGAACACGAGCCTCGGTCTCCACTTTACAAAGCGCGATCATACCTGCCTCATAGGGTTGCCGTGAAAAGAATGAGGACCCCGATGCCAAGCGGTAGGCACTGCTCTGTGTCCCTGCCCTTGGCCTCCTTCCTTCTGGCCAAGATCCTCAGTCAACCAGGACCCTCTCAAGGGCAGGGGCCAAGGCTCAACCAGAGCCTGCAACCCTCTTGGGCTCGGAGCCTAAATCTGCTGTGGACAAATGAGAAACACCGTAAACAGCGTCCCCGCCCCGCCTCTGTGGGCCCCACCAGAGCAACGCCCCAGGACAGACCCTGCTCCTGAAGACGTTCTGCTCAGGGGCAGCTCTGACCAAAGCAGCAGTGTACGTGCGTGCCTGGGAGTGTGAGTTCGTGTGTATGAACATGGATGTGTGCGTGTATTAGTGTGTTCGCAAGTGCTGGAGAGGCAGAGACCGAAGTGGGGCCAGGGTTTCCTGAGAGACAGGAGCCCCAGCCCCTTCCCTTGAGGAGTTTCCAGGCTGATGGAACAAATATGCAGTCACCCTGTGTGCCAGACACTGCTTCTGTCCTCGAGGAACTCACAGGGGACAAAAGCAAGACAGGTGCGTTCAAGCAATGTTTCCAGGTGGCAGCACTGTCCCCACCCCCTGGAGTCAAGACCCAGAGTGGAAGAGGGTGGAGTCAACTCTGTCCTGGGGCCACAAACCCACTGGGAGAGAGGGGGCCCTGCGGACCCTGACCCAGGATGTCCGTGGCCACCTTCTTCCCCCACCCCTCCCACCGGCCACATGGCCACTGAGCCCTGCTGGGCAGACCCCTCTAGTGCATAAGCAGGAAACCACAGGGGCCCAGTGCCCTAGCACACTGACAACTCTTTCTCCATCCTCAGCCGTCTCCCTCCTTCTGGGCAGCTGATCCCTACCTTTCCCACCCCCCACCCCCAGGGACAGCCTCCCCCTCCCAAGGCCTTCAGGAGTGAACCCTGCAAGGTCCTGCCCACCCGCACCTATACACAAACTGACCTCCCCCAGAGCCCAGCCTGCCACCAGGTTCAGGGCCCAGGTGCCCTTCGCTGCCTTTCTTCCAGCTCCCCTGCTTTCCCCTCTGTTGTAGCCTCCACCTCCAGCAGCCAGCTGCAGAGGCCAAGCACCCCAGCTCCACCAGCTCCTGGCCCTGGGACCTGAGACAGTTACTCTACCAAATCAGATCTTCAGTCCCTACCTCGGCGGCATGGGGCACAGCCCAGGAAGACTGCCAGAACCCTTACCTCCTAAGGCTTTGGGAAGACAAGATAGTGTCAGCACGCCCAACGCTTGGAAGAGGGCTGGCAGGCAGGGAGTGTTCACTAAATGTGATCTAATTGCCTTAAGCCCTAGGCAACACCCACCCGTCCCAAAGGCCACAAAGGCACTATCCAGCGATCATTAGGTGCCCAGGAATGCAGTCTCCCCACACGGGCTGCCACCAACAGCTGCTTACTTGCCCCATCACATCCTCGTCCGGCCTAAGTCAGAGGGATGGACCCCCCAAATCCACCCCTCCTGGTGCCCGAGCCCACCTCTGCCGAGGGCCCTGGCTCTCCATCAGGCAGCTATGCTCTACTTTTCTCCCGGGGGCCCTTCCTCCAGCTTGGCTGTCACCGGAGGGCCTTCAGGGTGAAAGGTAGACCGTGCAACGATGCGTCTTCTCGTGCTGATGATATTGACTTCCTGGTACTTATTGGGTAGCAAAAGTTCCAAAATAATAGAAGTAAAGCCAGCGATCACCCAAGTGGTAAGAAAAGCTTGTGGTGCACACACCAACAAGCTTGCAAAGCAGCATTCAGCACTCAAACCAACACATGGAATGAGGTTCAGGTAGACGGCTTTAAAGCAGTTTACGACGCTGAGGAAGCAGTGACTGTTCTGCACAGTGACCGGTTATGATACCAGAGTTTTCTTAAATGACAGGGAATTAGTCAGTGTTACCTCATATCACCCTTGGGAAAAGTTTCAGTTTTGCTTGTGATTTCCAGAGGCATAAGCAAGATACAACCCAGGTCAAGTTAGTCGTGCAAAATAAGCTAAATTAAGCTTGGCTTGTATGACTAAACTGGTTTTGTCTGCTCAGGGAATTTTCAAGGCTGGCCTCCGTCTGTTGGTGATTTTTACATATGCTGGCATCTTCTTACCAAAGACCCCTTCCCAGCAAGGAGAACCCACCAGTGTACAAACTGCCCAGACCTCTCCCAGCCGTTTACAGCATTCCTCGTGCTGCCCTCTCTCGGTCCTCTATTGCCAGACTTCTTGAAGCAGTCCTCCACACTCCTTGTGACCATCCGCTTGCCCTCATCTGTCTTAGCCCCACTGCGGGCTGCCTCCTCCCCCACTCTCCGCCAGTGACATCCAGGTGGTCATGCCACCCATCCCTCTGCAGACCTCACTTCTAAGTGCCCCTGTCCCATGGGATCGGGGTGACCACTTCCTCCTCACACTGCACCTCTGTGCCTCCAGGACTCCACTCCCCGGCCCTCCTCCCTCCCTCCCATTTCTTCTTGATCTCCTGCCCAGCCACCTCTGCACCAGAACTCTCCAGGACTGTGTCCTGGCTGCCGGCTCCTCTCCCCCTCCTCTCTCGCTGGGTGACCACGTGCATCCTGATGACTCTGTAACCTTCCACACTCTGTTCTCTCCCCGACCTTGTGTTTAGTGTCCCCCAAACACTTGCAACTCGACAACCAGAAAAGAGCTCCCTTCCTCCTCTCCTCTCCTCGGGTCCCACCAGCCCCCCCAAGCTGCACCCTCACCTCCTTCCACTTCCAAATGTTCACCGGATCCTGCCCATTCCACCTTTGGGGCAGTTCCACAGTTGGGTGGCCCAGCAACTTTAAGACTGAAGGTTCAGGATCATGCATGTACTTTATTTCAGGAAAGTAGCTCAGAGGGCAGCTAGCAAGCCCCATGCCCCCAGTCACAGGCAGTCAGACCTGGCCCCAGCCGTATCAGGGATGCTGCAGGCATCTTCCCCTCCCTGCCTTGGCCCAGGCCACCGCCAGTCACCCCCTGAGCTGGCCACACTCCCCTCCGCAGGCATAGCCTGCAGCCTGCCCCATGCTCGGCTCCTCCCCTCCCCGCCCACTCTCCTTCACTGTTTCCCACCACACGATTCCTCTAAAGGCAAAGCTCAGCCCTTGATAACCTATCCCCATACAGTCTGGTTGTGCTATCTTGCGTTTCTGGACCCCTGCCCTATCTCCCAACATGACTCCTCTATGCCCAACTGTCTCAAACTGCTAAGTACCGATTTCCCCCGTCCTGACCGCTACCCTTCACCCCTGCCTTGCCCTACCCTCGTGCTTTTACCAACTCTTGAACTTACTGATCTCCCTGTCCTCTGCACAACAGCCTGGCCCATTTGACAAAAGCAATCTGGGATGAAGAGCCTCGGGGTATTTAAAGCCAGGGGGTGAAAAAGTGAGGTACAGCCCCGCTGGCCTCTAGGGCCCCCACACGGTTGGCAGTTCGTGGTCCACCCCACTCAGTGTCACATCTCTGCCTTTGGCTGGGATGAAAGGCACTCCCACTTTAGAATGTCACTTGACTGACTAATCTTCCGGCTTCAAGGAATCTCCTCGGGAAGTCTTTTTGGGTTTCCCAGGCTAATGGTTACTGAGGCAGACACTTCCTGACACCTTCCCATCAAATGAACCGACCCCGTCACCTCCCAGGAGCTTCTCCAGGGCAGGGACCGTTCGCCGTCTGGGTTCACATGGTCCATGTTGGTATCCAGTAGGGTCCTAGTAGGTCACAGGTGGGCCACTCCATCAAGATCATTTGAAGAGGGTTTAACAAAGGTGTGGGCAGGGGTGCCTGGGTGGCTCAGTTGGTTAAGTGTCTGCCTTCAGCTCAGGTTATATCCCAGGGTCCTGGGATCGAGTCCAGCATTGGGCTTCCTGCTCAGTGGGGAGCCTGCTTCTCCCTCTGCCTGCTGCTCCCCCTGCTTGTGCTCCCTCTCTCTGGCTCTATCTCAAATAAATAAATAAAATCTTAAAAAAAAAAAAAAAAGGTGTAGGAAGCACAAGGGGCTCCACAGTGCCCCTGGGGCACGGCTCTTGGAAGGAGTGTGGCAGAGCTGCTACGAGACACACGGGACTGAGGAATGCGGCCAGCCCTGCAGGGGCAGGGGACAGCAACAAGTACCCTGTACCCTCTCTTTCCTCCTGTCCTGTGAGCTCTTGCTGGGGCCTCCTCCTGGCCAAACCCAACTGGAAGTCAGAGGGCATGGGAGCCCCCAGTGCTGTCCGTACAGGTTAGCCTCTGGGACAGTACTAGGCAGAAAGGGGCAAGAGGGACTCTGACAGGCAAATTAAGATGTCTGGCCCAGGGGTCAATAAATGTCAGTGGATCAGAACTTAACTGATGAGCTGTCTGAGCAGGGCTCCATAGGATGACTGACTGCGTCTCCAGAAGAAAAGGACATTCCAGGCCATACATGTGCAAAGGCACAGGCGTGGGCTCACCCGGCTTCCCTGGGCATAAAGGTAGCAGGTGAGTGGAAGGGGTTGGGGAAACAAAGTACAGGTCTCCACGCTGACGGGACCTGGTGAGCAGAGCTGTTTAGCTGGCCTACACAGGACTTCCTTGGCCTGGCTTTTCCAGGTGGGAATGGGTTAGGAGAGGCAGAGGCAGCCTTTTTCATGGGGGCAGGGAAAGACCTGCATTCTTCATTTGATAAACCATTCAGCAAAGACTGAGAATCCAGTGCTGGGTGCTGAGAGCTGCACTGCGACCCAGGAGCAGGCACAAGCCCCAGTCAGTTCGGTCCAGAGAGCAAGGGGAGGCCCACTTCCTCGGCTGGAGCTGAAGCTCAAGTTGCAAGGGACAGGAAACAGGGCTGACAAATAAGGCAGGGAGCAGGCCTCCAGCGGGAAGTGCTGCCCTTGGCTGGCTGGAAGGAACCGACCTCAGAGAAAACTGGAAGCAACCACAGGTCTCCGCAGTGGCCACCCAACCGATGCTTCCAGGAGACTTTAACAGCTGAGGGAGGGCACGTTACCAAAAAAGATTTCCACCACAGGTCAGTGCACGGAAGGAGCAGGAGCTGTGAGGTGAGAGAGACCTGACTTCAAATCCCAGCCTGGCACCTGCCTGGGTTAGCTCACTCACGTAGCCGGCACAACGGTCACAGTGTCATCACAAGGACTGCTTGTGTAAGAATGTGTAAAGTGCCCGGCACAAACCTGGCACAAAATCAGCCTTCAGACCCCAGGCTGAAAGAGATGTCATGTCTACACGGACAGCTGCGTCTGGTGGGCAGCTGGACTGTCACAGTGACTCGGCAGCAGACAGCGTGCTGGCACTGTGTTGGGCCTTGAGCTGGGGCCACTCCACTGTAGGAAAGTGGGCAGCACTCCATGAAAACTAAGAATGCACAGGGAAAGCAAGGCAAACCCAAAGAGACTCCAAGGTTATAAGAGTTGTCAGGTAAGAAGGCTGCAAGCGCCATCACTAGGACGGTCGTGGAGAGTGGGGGCAGGGGCAGAAGCCAAAGCTCTGAGAAAAGTGACTAGCCTCCATGACCAACCCATGAGCAATGGCTGAGCCCAACCTACAGCCTTGCCCGCAACCCCAGCCCACAACTCTCATGCGATCTGGGACCCTCCACCCACACTCTGCAAGCCCTGTGCCTAGTCCTCTGATGGCCTTGATTCTGTTGGTCTATTTCTCAACCCTTTGGGAAGCTGCAGCCCTTCTAAATTCCCCATTACCTGCTGCTCTACCTTTAAGGGCTCAAGCCAGGGCAAAATGGCAGATAAACAGCAGTCAATACAGTTTCATGGATTTCAGTGTTAGAGGGTTTCACTCCTCTAATTCAACACCATTATTTAGGGACCAATGGTTGACTGTGACTCCCAGATGTCCTCTGTCCCCTTACACACAACTAGTCTCACCCCAGGGTTTCCTAGCCTTGGTACTGTCGACACTCGGGGCTGATGTTCTTTGTTGCGGAGGCTGTCCTGTACATCGTGGCGTGTCTAGTACTGGCCCTGGTCTCTACCCACTAATGCCACCCCCAGTCGTGGCAATCACCAATGCCCCCAGATACTGGCAAATGTCCCCAGTTGAGCACCACTGCTTTATCTCTTGCACAGCTTTCTTTTCTCCTAAACATGGTGAAGATTTAGAAATTCAACTGTAGTAAGAAGTGTGTTTATTCAGTATCTTTCCGGGTGGGGACAGTAGAGGAATCAAAATGGAGGAAGGTGGAAAAGCTTTGTCAACAAGAAGCAACCAACAGCCTTGGCACTGAATGCTGAAGCCAGCTATGGTGGCACATTGTCACTCTGTCACATGCAACTCTTCCTCTTTCGTTTCTACTCTCCTTCTGTCCCCTGCCCGAGCCTGAGGACTGCTGACTGCTTCCAAGGACATCATTTGAACCCGATGAACTTGCAGCAAGGTTTGAGCGGTTTACCTTTGTCTCACTCCTTCCGTCCATCCCATATTCACCCAGCCTGAAGGGATGGCTGCCCTCTGAGCCCCTCTACAAACAACTGCCCCACAAGCCACCTTGTAACTCTCTTTTATATTGTTGCCTGAACATTTGAAGGTACTAAAATTTTCATACAGATGAAACCAAGTTTAGGAGGGGGAATATTTTATCATTTGGAAAAGCAAGCAAGCAAGTTCCAGTAAAGGGCTCCTTTCTCACACCAGCTATCCTGGCAAGAGCTATCAAAGGTACGGCCAAAAGCCACACTCGTCATGGGTTCTCTCCAAGAAGGCATATACTGACACTTCGGACATGAACGTGAACTCTGGTTTCACTGGTGAAGTCTAGACTCAGCATGGGCAGACGTCCTATGAGCAGGAAACACTGGGCATCTGACCTCTGTGGGTGAAGTCCGAGGGTAAGAATCTGCACAGAGGTGTGCAACCCTGTCCAGTACCAGTCCTTGGAAATCCTCTGTAAATGTCTTAATTTTGCCCACTCCTATACATCTAAACACAGACTCCTAAATTAAGAATCCAAATTTTGGGGCGCCTGGGTGGCTCTGTCGGCTAAGCGTCCGACTCTTGATTTCAGCTCAGGTCATGATCTCGGGGTTCTGGGATCGAGTCCCACATCAGGCTCCACGCTCAGTGCCAAGTTTGCTTGAGATTCTCTCTCTGCCCCTTCCATACCACTCGTTCTCCCTCCCTCTCTCTCAATAAATAAATAAAATCTTAAAATTAAAAAAAGAGAGAGAGAATCCAAACTTTAACCTCTGAGCTGTCAATATGTTTTGTGTACCTACCGAGCACCAGGGAGACTAGAGAACGGGCGGACACTCCTGAGCGCACGGGGCCTGCCCAATTACAAAGTGGTGTGACAAGGCCCCAGCTAAGGGCGTACAAAGCACAGCAGAGGCCCCACAGAGCATAGAGAGAACACGGGACCCAACCCCACCGCACGCTCAGCTGTACCGTCTGTGAAATAAAGACATCAACCTGGCCTACACCCAGAGCTGTCCCCAAGGCTGGAGTCCCAGAACTCAAGGCTGGAAGACACCTTAGCAGTAGGCATGAGGTGAGACCACAAAGGGGAGAGCACTCTGCAAAGTGAAAGTGCTCCGAAGAGGCAGAGGTTTGCCAGTGGTGGGGTCCACAACCCAGGCGGACCGCCAGGAGGAAGCGCCCTGCTGCTCCGAGGAAGGAAGAGAAGGCAGCGAGGTGGGCTCTGAAGCCCAGGGACCCAGTGAGGGCTGCAGGGTCCAGAGGGGAGGCTTCAGCCCACAGCAACACAAGCACCCTCCCTCCTCCCCAACCAGCCCCAGGGCCACCCCACTGCCACCCGGCCCAGCCCAGTCAGAGGATTCTCCCAGCTCTTCACGGCAATGCTGCTTTCTGCCCCGACAAGCTGGGTAGGTATGGCCCCTTCCTAAGTGGTTTTCAGAAAATTCATGATATTTCTAAGCTCAGTGGCAAAAGGAAGTGCTCAGTGATGCTGAGGTGCACTGAAAAGAACTGAACTGGGAACCAGAAAATCTGAGTTCTCATCCTGAATCTGCTTCTTTCATCTATGAAATTTGGGGAGCTCCTCAGCCCCCGTGTCCACATGGTCATAGTGAAGGTGCAAACCGTACCAGTTTTGTTTTGAAATAAACTCAAGCCACAGGTGGGTTATATCTGACATGCCCCGTGAGAAAGGCACCCCATGCTCCCAGCCATATGTCACAAAAGGGAAAACTCGAAGTACACATCAAATGAACAGCAGTTACTTATTAGGAAGCACAAAGTTCTCCTTTCCTTTAAACACTTCCCACGACCTTTTTTTTTTAATATTTTATTTTTATTTATTTGACACAGAGAGAGCACAAGCAAGGGGAGCAGGGAGAGGGAGAAGCAGGCTCCCTGAGCAGGGAGCCCGATGTGGGGCTCAACTGGGATCACGACCTGAGTCGAAGACAGATGCTTAACGACTGAGCCACCCAGGCGCTCCCCCCAAACTTAAATAGAAGTAATTTATTAATTCAACACTTACTGCATATCTACTACGTGCCAGATGTTAGAACAGAGTTAAAAACACTACTGCCATGTTCCTGAAGGAAGGAAAGAATACAAACCAAGCCCAGGCCATGGGGACGGGGGAGGGGCAGTGAGAAAGGCCCACCCAGAAGCTGGAGGGTGGGCAGCAGCGAGTGGACTAAACAGCTCTGGCTTCTGCTGTCTGAACTGTCCAGTTCCCATCAGCCAGCGCAGAGCCACAGGTGCAGGGGCCCAGGCTGGGCACTGACCAGTGGGAGCACGTTTCCAACACAGGTTTGATCATCAGAATTAAAAAAAAGAAAAGAAAAGAAAAGAAGGCAATTATGCCTTTTTATTTCTTTTATCCCTATTATTTTGAAAATGTCAAACCTAAAAAAAATTAAAAGAGGGGCGCCTGGGTGGCTGTCGGTTAAGCATCTGCTTTCACCTCAGGTCATTATCTTGGGGTCCTGGGATCGAGCCCTGTGTACAGGCTCTCTGCTCACCAGGGAGCCTGCTTCTTCCTCTCCCTCTCCATCTGTGCTCTCTCACTCTCTCTCAAATACATAAGATCTTTAAAAAAAGAGAAGAATAGTATGATTGCCATATACTCATTTAGATCTATCAATTGATAATTTTTTGCAAATATCAAGACACTTCACTCCTAAGCACTTTGGCATCAGGCTTTTTAAAAACATAAACACATGATCTTATAAATAAAAGCAGTCAGACTAAAATTAACTTTTATGTTGGAAAAAAGGGAGAAAAACACGTATACATAGACCATCTCTACAAGAAGTTACCTACCAAAAAGCAACTTAATTAAGTACAAAGGGAAGCCTGTGGGACAGGACATCGGCGGCAAATTCTGAGGGCTGTGTAACTAATTCTCAATTGTTCACATATTTTGGGGACAAGCCTGGAGACACAAAATCCACAGGCAACCCTAAAACCTCCTTTCAAGCAAGGGTTTCATTCTCCTTCAGCAGTAAACCTTTAACCAGAGCTGGCAGCAAACCAGGGCACTACAGTAGTTAAGCACGGGGCCAGCGAGGTATGGCAAGGGTACTGGGTTAGCCTGTGGGTATGGGCTGGCACAGGCCTGGAGCAGCCTCTCTGAAAAGGGCCAGCATGTGGGAGAGGTCTCTGTCTCTCCTCTTCCTGTGCTGGCGCCGGGCTTCAGGAGTGGCTACCAGTCAACGGGGAGCCCAGAGCAGGAGTGGGAACCAGGGAGGATGGCTCTGATTCCACACTGGATCATCAGTCCTGATTGACCAAGAGTTGCTTCTCTTGACAGGTAAACATTTGCCCTAAAATCAATTGCCAGTCAAGGTTTCATAATATTCAAGGGTATCTCGATTGTTCAAGAGCTCTTGTGAAATTCCCAAAATGTTTAAGGTCGCTTTCATTTAAAAAAAAAAAAAAAAGCCTGTGGTCTGTCTCATGAGACAGCCTGCCATAGTATCAAGCAAATGACAATAGGCATCGCTGTTCCTGAATCGGCTGGAAGCCACTGCTTTTAAAAAATCATGAAGACAAAAAAAAAAAAAATCCTAAAGACATTGGCTTGATGTTGAAAACTGAGAAGCAAACTCATGACCACTGTGAACCTGGGAAGTCCAAATAATTTGGAACATGACTGACATTAGGGCAAATGCTTTGGCACACGTCCAAAATGCTGAGGGGAACTGAACTGTGATCTCTACCCATCCTCCAGGTGGCAGAGAATAAAACAGAGTCCCAAAATTTTTTGTTAAAGACTGAATAACAGAATCAGAGGAGAGGAAGAGGTACAGCTGCCAGGACAGATTTGAATTTCAGCTAATCATCTGATTCCAGTATCATGCAATTTTCATCAAACCCGAGAATTCTCAGCAGCTGAGAAAGAACATGAGAGAGCATGAGAAGAGGCCAAGGAAGGCAATGAGGGGACGGAGCAGGGAAGCCAAGGAGGCCACGCCCAGGTGAGGCCAGAGCCCTGGGCCCCAGAGGAGGTGCACCCTGGGAACTGCCTCCCCTGCTGAGGGAGGGGCTCCTCCCCTCCCCTTGGACACAGGAGTCAGGCCTCAGATGAATTCTGCCTCCCGATGGACTCTCTCTCACTGCCCGCCCTTGCTAAAGCCAGGCTGGGCTCGAGTCTCAGGAGGGACCTGCCTGTCACCCAGGAAGAGGCCACCCAGCCACAGGGGCTTGGCTGTTTTCCAGGAGTGTTGGTGATGACAGGATGATCTCTGTACATTCTTTGGCCAGGTCCCCACCTGCAGCCAAGGGCAAGCCCTTCAAAGTGGCTGGGGCAAGGGCTGCAGCCAGAAACATGCCTGGACTACTCCAGAGGCCCCCCCCACTGGCTGGGTCCCCTGAATACCCAGCCCCGTGCAACTCCCGAGGCTGTGCTTGCCCAACACGAGGCAGCAGCACAGGCCCAACAGGCGCCCGGGCCTCCCAGCCACAGCCATGGACCTACAGCCCCTTCTACCACATTTCTGCGACGGTGCCACAGCAGAGGGAGTAAAACTATGGGTAGAGCCAGACACCGCAGGAGACAGCGCGATGAAGCCTATGAACCAAGAGACACAAGGCTCTCTGACCTGTCAGGGGCAGCTTCTTAAGGGTGTGGAAGGGAAAAAAAAAACAAAAGCCAGCTTAGACTCATAGGGAAACATAATCTGTGATTATAAATATTTCATGAGCAAAGAAAGTGGTACTGGTTGAGACACTGGGGTGGGGAGGGTGGACAGCAAATTAGATCCCAGTTTGCAAAGTGATAGGGCAGTTGGAAAAGCAGCAAGGCTGAGGCTATTCTGGGCTGTGTACTGGGAAGGCCTGCGTCACAGACTGAGAGCAGGCTCCGGCCACTCGGCTTTGCGGAAACCACAGCCTTCCAGTGGTCAGCAGAGAACACCTTGGGAGGGGTGTTTAAGCCCATGGAAGACCAGAGGAGGGGACAGCAAGGACAGTCATTTGAATGGACAGTCATTTGAATGACTCGGGTAAGCCTCAGAGTCAGCAGGTGCCTAGAAGAATTCGGCAGAGCGGCAGGACCCCGCACCCTCGTGAAAGGATCCACATGCTGTCTGCTGACTAAGGGCACAGGAAGGAGTGAGCCTGACCCCAGAAGGCAAGTGACCTGCAATGCAAGGGGGCAGCTCAGGAAAGAGCAAAGGCCCAGCCCCTGAGCAGGTGGTGCCTGGCTGGGAATCAGAATTCTGCCTTCCTTTCCAGAACAAGGATCTCTTCCCCCTGAACCTTTGAGAAGCACCCTGGAAAGCAGAGAGGTGAGGAGCTTGCTGAGTACCAGCTGCCGCAGCTGGAGAGACACTCACCACGGACAAAGCAGATCTGGTCTAGGTAGGAGTCCTCCTCCTCCTCCTCCTCGGCCACGGTCAGCCACTGCAGCAGAGCGGGCCAACCACAGACTCCAGCAGCCCTTCCGGAGGGCCGGAGGGAAAGGGACGTTAGCTCCTAAAGCACCCAGGTTCCCTTGAATCAAGCTTAGTCAGAGGAACCTGGGGCGAGGGAGAGGTGCCTGCCAACCGGGAAGACAGAAACCACTAGTCCTCGCTTCCTTGCAGTTAGGACTTGGCAGGCAACAGGCTGCGGGGTATACCCACTGACTTCAGGAAACTCAAATTCTCCTCTAGATCACAGCTAGACAATCAATTCACGGTGGAGAGGACTCATCAACCCCAAAAGTAAGACCCCATAATGTTGTGAGAAGACCCCTCAGTTGTAAGTCCCAGGATCTGACTTCAAGAACAGCTTTACCACCTATTAGTTTTAAGACCCTGTGAAATTACGTTACCTCGGAAACTCAGCATCCTCATCTAAAACACGGACCAGTGCCTGTCAAACCTAAGGCCTAGGAGGGACCCAAGAAGAGACAGACACATAAATACTTTCCAAACAGATACTAAGTGCCGCTCCAACTGAAGAGATCATTTACATCCAGCCACCTACTTGATACCTCTTGGCACCCCATCCAGAGGCCCCCAATGCTCCCTCCCCCACCCAGACCTCTCCTAGGGCCCCGGCCCCTCGATGCTTGGCAGGACCAACCATCCAGGCACAGAAGCCAGAAACCGGGGACCCATTCCTGCCCTTCCCCACCGTCTAAATGCACCGCCAAGCCCAGTGAACTGAGCCTCCTAAGGGCTTCTACTCCCCTCCGTCACCACCATCGCCACCCAACTCGTTGTCATCTTCACAGGGTCTGCCGCAAAGCCTATGCTACCCATTCTGGCCTCCCTTAGCCTCTGTCCACAGAGCAAATCTAAGCAGATCTCCTCTACCACCACCCCACCCCACATGCTCAATAGCGCACAACAGTATGCCGATGCCCTCAGGACAAGGAAAGCTGCCTGGGGCTGACAAGACCCTGCCCAGCCTGGCCCTGCCCCTCTCCTCCCCTCATCCTGCACCACGCTCCAGCTCACTCTCCCTGCTCCAACCATACTGGCTTTTTCAAGTCCCTGGTACGTATCCCATTCACTGCTGCCACAGGGTTTTTGCACATGCTCTTTCCTCTGCCTGGAGTATTTTTCCCTCCTCTCTTGCCTAACTAATGCCTATCCGTTTATTTTTGCTAAGGTATAAAGTACATAGTGTGCACTCGTGTGTGCAGCTCAATAATGCTTTCCAGATGTGTCCACTCCCATAACTCCCGCCCAGATCTAGACTGAGAACGTCTCCAACGCCCTTACGTTTCCCCTCTGCCCCTTTCCGGTCTGCACTCCTCCCCAGCCCCAGGTAACCAGTATGCTTCTATCACTTCTATCCACTCCTCAGAAAGCAGCTGATGAGACCCTTTCTCGGGCAAGCGGCCTCCAATCCCGCAGACAGAAGCCTAAACCCGCGATCCCAGGCACTCTCCCACCTGAGGCTCCGCATCCGAGCACTTAGGCGATCTGTGTCGATTCTCCCTGGGAACACTGCAAGCTCCGTGAGGGCAAGGACCTCATCTACTCGCACTCTCCGCTGTTCTTCGGGGCTGGCGCATGCAGGGTAATAACAACAGAAATTAGCCAGTACCTCCTGAGTGCTTATTATTGCCAGGCACTTCGAGGTAACTACCTCACGGAATTCTCCCACCATTCCTACCAAGTAGGTGCCATTACATCTACATCCCCATTTTACAGAGGAGGAAACTGAGGGACAGAGAAGTTAAAAAACTTGCCCCAAGTCAGGAAGCGGTAAGTGGTGGTCAGGATTCACACGCAGGCAGTCTGGCTACAGAGCCTGTGCTCTTGATCATTATGCTACCCTGCCGCTCGGAGGCCGCGGGAACAGACAAGGAGTGTGTGCCCAGGATATTACGAATGAGTAAATGAATGGATTTATAGAAGAGATGAGGAGAGCTCATTCAAGGAACTGAGGGAGCCCCCAAGTCTCCCCCAGATCAACAAATAAATGGACTCACCTGCACAGGCCCAAGATCAGGTCATCTGCCAAAGAGACAGGCTCACCCGTCTCCCCAGCCGTCACGGGAAGAAGCTCGCTGCTCCTGAACACACGGGAGTGTCCTGGGCCCTGGCTGAGGGTTCTAGTGAAGCCTGAAGGCAATGTTCCACTAGACGAAACAAGTCCCTCTGCCCTTACTCATGCTAACCTGTGACCTTCCTAACCATTTAATATCTCGGGCCACCTGACACAGAAAGAGGATACTTTGAATGGCAAAACAATTAACATAAAAAACAAAAAAGCTTGCCTGGTTAGAAAGTGACTGAGTCCAACTGTACGCCTGTGAATTAGCATTTGGTCTGTACCTCCATTTTCCAGAGCTTGATAATCCCGGATGAGCTCATAGGCTATCTCATGCCATCTGTGTGACCAGACAAAGGTAGGTCACCTTTTAACTGCTTCAGTGACATTTACCTCATGACCACATCCCAAAAAGCTCAGGAGGAAACATACAGGAAGAGGTTTATTATTTCACAGGACACTGTTCCCCGCCATGGGGCCGCAAGCTCCCTCCCATGAGTCCCAGGGCAGCCGGCGGCCTGAGCCCTGCTCACACAAAGCTCTGAGCAATGGCCAACACCTTGGAAAATTCGCCTTCCCTCTGGCGTAGGCTGGTGGGGATGGGTATCTTAATTCGGGTCCCCACAGGGTTCCCATTGTCCTCGATGAGGACCACATTGTTGGAGTCAAACCTGGGGGTCATCCGGGGACCGGGCATGCGATGCCCCACAATGAGTGCCTTTTTCTTCTGTCCCTTGATGGCCAGCAGTACCCGGTCGCCCACCTTGCCCACCCCATTCTTGGTATAGACGTGGATGCAACAAGGAGGCCGATGGTATGGGGTATTCCCCAGGGCGCTGTTGTCCACCACACGGACCCGCGTCATCTTCTGAATTGCACCGAGGCTCCCAGTGGTGCTGGGGAAAGAGAAAAAAAGTCTGAGGTCTGTATTCTCCTGGTCAGGGTGCAGACGCCTCTGAGGGCAAGGCCTGGGAGAGATCACACGATAGCAACAACACGCTGAACTGAGCAAAACCCAGGGCCCTGACCGAAAGTCAGGTGCCCAAGACAGCTTCCTCACAGTCAAAAGCTTCTGCTGGTGGGTCAACATCTCACTTTGGAGGGGTTTTAAAGAGAACCCAATTTTCTGTTACAACGAACTCCATGGTAGCTTAACTGAAAGCCTTTGGTATCCAAAAGAACTCTGAGGATTAAGGGACTATTTTACAGTCCAGGCCTCACCCATTGCCTAGCCTGTAAAACCTGCTCCCCCAGAATGATTCCAAGATTTCCCATCTATGTGTCGCTGGGAACCAGATGATATGTGTGAGTAGGTTTGCTAAGGGAGTCCCCTGACATAACAGAAACCAGAAAGAAGTCAAGGTAACGATCTTGTGTTTCAGTGCATTTTTCCCCACTAGATTGTAATTTTTTTTAAGAGTACCTATTAAAGGCAGATAAGCTATTATTAAGCAGTCTGATAACAACAGGATTTTTTTTTTTTTAATGTAAAGTCCTGGGCCTTTTTTTTTTTTTTTTTTTTTTTAAGATCTTATTTATTTACTTAAGAGAGACAGTGAGAGAGAGAGAGAAAGCACAAGCAGGGGGAGCGGCAGAGGGAGAAGCAAGCTCCCCACTGAGCAGGGAGCCCAATGAGGGGCTTGATCCCAGGACCCCAGGATCATTACTTGAGCCGAAGGCAGACGCTTAATTGACTGAGCCACCCAGGCGCCCAACAGTGGGATTTCTATTTTCCTGATGCCAGCACCTTAAGTGCTATTCTCCAGGGTAACCCTAGGCTCTCCCTTCGCATTCTGCATGCCTACACTGGGGCAATTTTATTGATTCCCTTTGCTTCCAACTAGTAAATTCCATCTCCAGCCTCACTTCTCTCCTGTATTCTAGTCCTGTATTTCCACTCTAAGCTCCCCACAACATGAGCCACTGATACACTAGGTCCCACACGGACCTCATCATCTTCCCTTGCAAACCTCCCCATGCTGCTGCATTTCTTATTTAGATAATGGCCTCTCCAGCTCCCAAGCCATAAATCTCTCTCCATCAACTGCCTTGGCTGCCAAGTCCTACTGATACCACCTGTGAAGCCCCTCTGTCCTCTCCCTCCACCCCCGCCCACACTTCCTCAGTTCGGCAGCTTTCTCTCTTACACCAAGACTGTTACAATAGTGTGCGAACTGGTTCCGTATGCCTCAAGTTGCCAGCCAAGAGCTCTCTTTTAGAACATAAAAGTGAGACCACTCCCCTTAGAACTGTTCAGTGGTCCCCCACTGTCTACGCTGTCAATAACCTGGCCCCCACTTACCTACTATCTGAGGGCCACAATCTCTTACCACTGATCAGAGTGGTCTGTGCCCTCCAGACACGCCACACCTCTCGGCCCTCCCCAGAGGCCTGGACGGGGCCTGCTCCCACTTCCCTTCTGGGAAGGCCGCCTCTGCTCTCCCTTCCTCCTCCTCCATTAGCAGCTCCTGTCTCAAGCCATCCAAAGCACCGTAAAAACCTCTATTATTATACTGGTCACATTTCCTCGGAGTTATTTGTTTCCAAGTTTGCTCCTGTGGCCAACTGTGAAGACTCTTTCAGGACAGGAAGCAATTCTTATTCATCTATGACCAACCCTAGGCGCAGTGCTCAGTAACCGCCAGGGAGTGACAATAACGCACCCCGTGCTCTGTGTCCTGGCTTAGCATCTAAAAAGAGGGGAGGCTGTCACACTTTTATCATGCATGAGTTTTGGTTATATGCATGTAACATTTTGAAAAGAGATTCTGTTTTTAAAAGAGAAGGTTTTCATGCACGGGAGGGAATGATGGGGTTGAGAGACGCTGGAGTCACTGCAAGAATCCAGCAAGGACTGAGCTTCTTCCTCTACTGCAGGCCACTTCCTACCCCACCGCCAACAGCAAGGTCACGTCCTTACCAATCCTCTTATCCAACCTGACCAAAGCATTCAGCTTTCCCACATGCCAAGCCCACCTCCCTTTCTAGTCACCCAACAACACCCAGCCCTGATGAGAGGCTTACTCAGACACAGCTTCAAGAACCGAATGGGAAAGTTACCTGAAACGGCGCTGGCTGAGCGCTCTCCTTGCATGGGCGAAGGGGCCCCAGAGCCCAGCACAGAAAGCCATGGCAAATCCTGCAGAAAAAGAGGGGAAAGGGTTTACTTCTAAGTCAGTGCCCTTACTCAGAGCCAGCCTGCCGGGGACTTGTGTGGGAGATGGTACTTCTAGCATAAGATCATTAGTCACTAAATATAAATCTTAGTGGTTAAAAGATACGCAGATGATTAGATGGAACTCCAGCGACAGTTCTGCTGATTCATATTCTAACTGGGGTCAGAGAGCCGGCACGGCCCGCAGCCGCTCTTGCTATAATACAACAGCACGGAGGCTGCCTTCCTGGTGACATCACTTCCACAGGCAGGAAGCAAGCAGGAGTCCTCCAGTACACACCCGACCAGGGACCCCTCCCCAAGTCCTCCACAGAGGAAAGCCTGCACGCTGGTGCTGCTGGTGACGCTTGGGAGCCTCCTGAGACCAGAGCTTTCACTCCCTGCAGGTAGACTACCTGAGCAACTGCCACATTGTCACCACGTCACCTTTCCCCAAATAAAGGAGCCAGAACACCTGGGCAGCTCAGGGCTAGCCAAGTAGGGCCAAAGGATGCTCCTGCCAAGTCACCGACCAACGCCTCTACTTGGGTCAGTCTCCCAAACAACAGTATTACACAGAAAACCTACCTGCCCACACTACAGCCGAGAGCGGAATTTGGGAGAGCAAGCTGGAGGTAGAAGAAAACACACTGACCCAACGCCAGGGCCTCCAACTTGCAGAACCCCAACCCTGCGGCTCCCTAGCACCAACAAATATGGCAACCCCAGCGGCCTACAACACCCGGGCATCAGTTAGGGGCATGTCGAAGAAAACCCCACAGCCAGCTGGCAATTCCAGGGGCAAGACACGCCTGTCCTATCCAAATGTTTGGCTGCAGAGGGCCTCATGGAGAAATCTGCTGAGAAAGACCTCTACCCCTGCAGTATTTACACACAGCCTTCCCTCACGTAAGTTCAAAGCACCTCAGATAAGATTTTATTTAATAAGAGTGGGAGGGGGAGCCATTATTTACTTCCAAAGAAATATCCAGACACACCAAAAATGCTTATTAAAAACAATTTAGACTCAAATCATAAGCTTAGTCTCCAGCCTTTTCCTTAAGACAACCCAGGAAGCAGTGGCCAAAAATAATCAGAAAATTAAATGAAAAGAAGGCAGCGACCTTATAGAACTATTAACATCTGACACACCGAATCAAAGACTATCAGATGAGGCCAGCTTTACCTTTCTAGCCAAAGCCAGGTGACCCTGGACAAAGAACTCTGAGCTTCGGTTTCCCCATCTGCAACGTCTACTCCCAGCTGCTCATGGGATAGGCCGAGCGAAGCACAGAGCACAGTGCCCGGTACTCAGTACCTACTGGCTGTCTCTGTCACCATCGTTGTCGCCCATCCCATCACACCTCCTCTCACAGATGAGGAAACGGAGAGACAGAGAGACGGCTAGCCACGTGCAGACCCAGAACCAGAACTGGGCCTGGCCTTGGCCCAAGGGTCTTCCCCCACACCCTACAGCTTCACCCGCCATACAAAGCTCACGTCTCACAGGGGAGCTGAGGGTGAGAAGCAGCTTTAAGGGTCATCTGGTCTGCTTCTGTTTTCTTTATGAAAATTTAGCCCTATAGTTAACACATCAGGCACTAGACTAAGTACTTTACGTTACCACCTCATTTAAGCCTCCCAAAAACCTCTATGAAACAGGCATTAGTATTAGCCTCATTTTACACATGAAGAGTAATTCTCTAACTGGCGAGGTTAGGGAATTCGCCCACGGTCACACAGCCAAGAGTGACAAAGTTGAAATTTGTTCCCCAGGAATTGGCTTCCTGAACCCATGCTTTTACTCAACAGTTAACATGGCTTAACTTTAAATATTAATATTTTTCCAACTGTGAAATCATCCTTGTTCCATCACTGATAATCACAGACACATTTTTCTCATGCCCAACTTAATGCTTGCTGAATCAACTGAAACGTATAAACACCAGGTGAAAATTACTCACTTTAATCCAATTTAAGTTTTGAGGACAATGTGTAGTGTAGGTGGCAGAAGAGCTCCACACTCTGAGCAATAACTGAAGATTGGCCTTAAGGGGAGAAGAAAAAAAAAAAGGTCTCTGAAAAGCAGTCGGTCTGGTCCAGGCTGCAGTGACCTCCGATCTCAGCCAAGCTTTCCCATCTGACGCTGGCGGGGCCCTTGTTCTCATTCCCTGGGAGAAAAGAGGCTCCTCAGCGCCTCCACAGAACCCTCAAGATTAGCCCAGCACCACCCACCCACATTCCCTCTCCTGAGAACTGCAACACCCTGCCTCTCCACACTGCACCTCTTCCTCAGTAACACTTACGTTAGCCAAGGACTGCCGAAGTGCTGGGGGCTTCCCAGAACTTTCCCGACTTGGTACAACAAACCCACGATTCAAGGCACCTCTCTCAAATCTGCTGGGCAGCCTGGGCACAAACCCAAACCCAGACCTCCTCTCCGTGCCTTGTTCACAAGCCACCCCCACAACCTATGCCCGTCTCTGCCCGGCTAAACCTGACCCAGCGCCAAATGCGTCTTCCCCAGGAAGCCTTGTGTAAAACTGCAGCATCACCTGCTACCCCTCCTGCACACTGAGGACATCTGGGGAGTCCGCGCTGGGGGAGCTCTCACAGCTCCAACGTTCACCATCCAAACTCAGTCAACTGCATACATTTGGATACTTTTTTTCAGAAAAGGCTGAAAACCCTTAACATTCTAGTTCTTTTTTTTTTCTTTTAATTATTTATTCATTTGACAGAGACAGCCAGCGAGAGAGGGAACACAAGCAGGGGGAGTGGGAGAGGAAGAAGCAGGCTCCCAGCGGAGGAGCCTGATGTGGGGCTCGATCCCAGGACCCTGGAATCACGCCCTGAGCCAAAGGCAGATGCTTAACAACTGAGCCACCCAGGCGCCCCCATTCTAGTTCTTGCTACTCACTCTCCAAAACTCAGGAGCCAGAGGTCTTGGTAACATGCCATCTGAACTCAGACCGGAATTCAGAGATCATAGAGACTCAGATCATGAGGATTATGTGTACTGCCATCAGGCACAGGAGTAATACATTCACATCTCCAGGAGGTACTTCCATTTTCACAAGACAAGGTCCAATCCAGACTTTCCACTAGCTCTTTAGCGGATCTGATAGTGATCTCCACACCCAAAGGACTTGAGACATCAAATGGACAGCAGTGAGCATTCCCATGAACACAAAAGCACCAAATATATTCACTTACTATATGCATATCCCTTATTTCTTTAAATAAATAAATAATCAATCTGTGGTCCCCTCCACTCCCACCCCAGCAGGTCTTGAGAGAGTAGGAATGCAAAAAATATTTGCGGAATAAAATAAATGAGGTAGCCAACAGAAAAACAGATTCCCCTCACCCATGGCTCTACACAGACGGAGAGCCAGACCGCGTAGAGCTCTTATGCGTGCATGAGGAAGCAGGGCATCACAGGCACACATGCTTTAGGAGAACCATGATGCCAGTCCTGGGGGATTAGCCCTTGCCATGCTTACAAGCCCCTGGAATCATCTCCTGGGCCTGGTGCCGACAATGCCCACTGTGGAAAAGCACCTCATCCCACCACTAAATAACTGGTTTGGAGCAGGCCAGAGTAGTGGAAGCAGCAATTTACTTCAAAGCAACTCCAATCGACCTTGATGCTATTTCCCAGCACAAATCCATCAGCAGACGCAGGCCCTGATTCACTCTAGGGCAGTCTAGATATAATGCTGTTTCACAAGCAGTGTCATTCTGAGTCTCCTGTTTGCCCAGGAAGCTAACCCCAATGGTATTTCCTCCTCCACAGCACTCTCACTCAGAGGCCAGGTATTCTGTAAACTCCAGTGCCAGCGATGGCTTTTCATGCCACTTCCTGGTCAGCACCAAGTACTGCCCTCCAGGTTTAGGATATGAATCACAGGGGCGCCTGGGTAGCGCAGTCGTTAAGCGTCTGCCTTCGGCTCAGGGTGTGATCCCGGCATTCCGGGATCGAGCCCCACATCAGGCTCTTCCGCTATGAGCCTGCTTCTTCCTCTCCCACTCCCCCTGCTTGTGTTCCCTCTCTCGCTGGCTGTCTCTCTGTCACATAAATAAATAAAATCTTTAAAAAAAAAAAAAAAAAGGATATGAATCACAACCTCTCCGGACAGGGGGAAGGGGAAGCAAGAGAAGGAAGGAGGGAGGAGGGAATGAAAGAGAGAAATCACTGAATACAATCCAAGAATTGTGCTCATTTTCCATCCTGGTTTAGCTTTAAGATCTCCCTTCTGTTTTGAAGGCCAGGGAGGGCCGTAAGCGTCAGGGACACACAGGTGAGTCTTTTACTTGACATCACCTTATAGGTCCCACTGGAAATACACTCGGTGAGGGCAGGGACCAGGCCTGCACTGCTCAGCGCTGCACACTCAGAGGGTTCAGTGCAATGCACATGAATCGAGTTTACTAAGTATCTGTTAAATGAAAACAATTCAATCTGCAATTACAATTCATGCTTCAGTTCGAGAGAGGCTCCATGCTGGGGGGTTGGTGGTCTTTCTTGTGTCCTTCACTCAGGCTCCTAGTGACTTGGGGAAGCCTCTTAGACACAGGGAACTCGTGTTTAATGAATTTTAATAAACAGAGACTGAGCTGGAAAAGCAGACAGAGTCTATACCGCTGGCGCTTTGTAGAAAGCAGGAATGTACCACTACTTGAGCAAGAGTCAGCCAAATGGTATACTTAGTATCACTGTTTCCACCTAAACAATTTCCATCTTTAAGTGCCTGATGTGTTATGTACATTTAAAGGCCTCTCGAGGCACCTGGGTGGCTCAGTCCACTTCTCCCTCTGCCTCTCCCCGTGGCTTGTGCTCTCTCTCCCTCATTCTGTCTCTCTCTCAAATATATAAATAAATAAAATCTTTAAAAAAAATTAAAAATAGGGACGCCTGAGTGGCTCAGTTGTTAAGCATCTGCCTTCAGCTCAGGTCGTGATCCCAGGGTCCTGCGATCGTCAGGCTCCCCGCTCCATGGGGAGCCTGCTTCTCCCTCTCCCATCTCTCCTGCTTGTGTTCCCTCTCTTGCTGTCTCTCTCTGTCAAATAAATATTTAAAATATAAAAAATAAAGGCCTTGCAAGGGGATGGGCTCCAAAGAAACAAACAAAAAAAAAAATCAAAAGTTCAGCACAATCACAAAGGCATGTTCAAAGGACGTTGTCAGTAACTGAAAAGAGATGCCATACAAATGCAGGGCCCAGTCACAAAACGGAAAAACACCTAGGGTAAGGATAGAAGTGTCCTTCTTAATTAAAGCAGAGAAAAGCAGAAACCTACCAGCTTCCAGGATTCAAAAAAGGCACTCCCCAACCCTCTGCCCTATCATGCAGACATAGCCCCTCCCATCTCCTGCAGGTATTGCCCCAATCTTTCTGTACCAATAAGTACTCTTATTGGTTGCTTAAAAACTCATTACTGTTTTATTGTACAATTAGTCTCTTTTAGGAAGTTTTGTGGGTTTTTAACCTCACACAAGTAGAACACGTTACAATTCTCAGAGTACTCTCATAGATCGTTTTGTTGGATGACTCCCTACTTTTTCTTTTTTTTTTTAAGATTTCATTTTTAAGTAATCTCTCCACCCAACGTGGGGCTCAAACTCACAACTCGGAGATCAAGAGTTGCATGCTCTACTGACTGAGCCAACCAGGCACCTCCGATGATTCCCTCGTGAGCACCCAACGGAAACCTATAGACAAATAACAAAGAACAACAGTCTGCAAGGGGTTGAATCTGCTAAGGGTTTTGAATAATTCTGGGGGCTCAATAAAGTACCATTTTGCAGATGAAGAAATGAAGTCCAAAATGCTAAGCAACTTGTTGACTGTCCAAGGTCAGAACTCTGTTTCTATTGCACCTACACAGATAACATGGCTGCTTTAACCACTAATAAACTTCACAGAAACACTCATGCCATGCAGAGCGTAAGCACTCCTTCTCCTCTGTCGAATCTTTTAAAACTCAGGAATTAAAAAGCTGTCTTTTTTTTTTAATTAAATTTTACTTAGTTAACAGTGCAATATAGGTTTCTGGAGTTGAATTCAGTGACTCATCATTTACATACAACACCCAGTGCTCATCACCAGTGCCGTCTTGAATACCCATCTAGCCAATCCCCCACCCACCTAAAAAGCTTTTAAAAAAAATTTTATTTATTTTAGATTTTTAGAGAGAGAGTGTGCATGCGCGAGTGAGGGGAAGGGGAAGAGGGAGAGAATCTCAAGCAGGTCCCCCCTCCCCCGCTGAGCAAGGGGCCCCATATAGGGTTAGATTCCAGGACCCCAAGATCTCGTGCCCTAGAGCCAAAACCAAGAGTCCGACGCTTAACTGACTGAGCCATCCAGGTGACCCTGTCTTTTCAACAAATATCTGTACGACACCCAGCCCAGCCTAGGACCAAAGCTGAAGCTGATCTGATTCACCTGCCAAGGTGTCAGTTTTCACAGCATCACTGTCAATAAGCAAAGCACTGGGTGTTATACGCAACTAATGAATCATCGAACTTTACATCGGAAACCGGGGATGTACTGTATGGTGACTAACATAATATAATAAAAAAATCATTAAAAAAAAAAATAAGCAAAGCATCCCTCCACGGCACAGCGGGCTCTTTCTACCAAGTCCACCAGTGAGGACCCCATTTCTCAATTTGATTCACAAAGATAAATGTTTCCAGGGTTCTTGTCCCATGCTTGTTTGTTTATTTACCTTATGCTCCACTTGGTTACAAAAGTATTTAAAATAGTGGTTCCTTAATATACACGTCAATTCTCAATTATTCAAATTGGCTTTTCAACGTGTGGATTTTATCTATCCTGGCTTTGCTCCCCCTCCATCCCTACCTCACAGGTGTGCAAACAGCTACAGTCCCAGAAATAAGTCTGTAACAATCTTGATATGGTCAAACTCAGAAAAACTGTACAAGGCAAAGTTAACTTCCACTTAATCACGTACACATTTCCTTCCCATTAGCACCTCTACTGGGCCACTGGCAAGGAGCCAGGTTTATGGAGCTGTCAGTTGGGCATGCGGGCAATAGAGAACGAAAATCCTAAGGGAGCCCCTGGACTCAAAGACAGGATGCTGCTGACATTCTCTGGGACCTCAGTAACTCTCTGTGAAGCAGGGGTCCAAGGGAAGAGCAAAGAGGCATGCAAATGAAAATGCTTTGGCTTCCCTCATGAAAGGGGCTGTCTTCCAGTGGGGAATCCCTCTCTGAACTAACCAGTAGGTACCAGGTCTGCAGCATAAGCAGTTTCCCAGATGTTGACCGGGGAGAAAAGCCTGACTCACTGATTCTCAGGGCAGCACCATGGGTGTGTCTTTAAAGATCCCTCAATCTTGAGGCACCTGGGTGGCTCAGTCAGTTAAGCATCTGTTTTTGACTCAGGTCATGATCCTGGAGTCCCAGGATCCAGCTCCCCTCTAACCCCCATGCATCCGAATCCAGCTCCCTACTCAGCGGGGAGCCTGCTTCTCCCTCCCCCTCTGCCCCTCCCCCCTGCTTGTGCTCTCTCACTCACTCTCTCTCAAATAAATAAATAAAATCTTTAAAAATAAATAAATAGGGGTGCCTGGGTAGCGCAGTTGTTAAAGTGTCTGCCTTTGGCTCAGGGCATGATCCTGCTCCTCCGCTGGGAGCCTGCTTCTTCCTCTCCCACTCCCCCTGCTGTGTTCCCTCTCGCTGGCTGTCTCTCTGTCACATAAATAAATAAAATCTTTAAAATTTTTTTTAAAAATAAATAAATAAAAATAAAGATCCCTCTTCTCTCATCTATGGAACATAAGAACTAGGAAGATCGGTAGGGGAAGAAAGGGATAAAGAAAGAGGGGGTAATCAGAAGGGGGAATGAAACATGAGAGACTATGGACTATGAGAAACAAACTGAGGGCCTCAGAGGGGAGGGGGGCGGAGGAATGGGATAGACCAGTGATGGGTAGTAAGGAGGGCACGTATTGCATGGTGCACTGGGTGTTATACACAACTAATGAATCATCGAGCTTTACATCGGAAACCGGGGATGTACTGTATGGTGACTAACATAATATAATAAAAAATCATTAATTAAATAATAATAAAAAATAAAAAAATAAAAAATAAATAAAGATCCCTCACTCCTAAAAGTGTTTTTCACAGGTTAAAGTAGACATGGAGAAGTGCTTCTTCCCTTTTCTAAAGACACAAATGATTTTTAGAAAGCTTTTGACAGGGGGACTTTCCCACTGAGTTGTGCTTCACTAATACATAAGCCACCTGCTGCCTTTTCAAACAAGAACGTATACTGTCTGACCCAGAGCAACACTGCTGGACTCTGAATCAGTCCTTTCGTACAAACCTGCTGTCATTGCTAACACACATGTACGATCGCACCAGGGTGAGCTACAACCCAAAACCAGCAGCCTCTAAAATAAAAGCTAACTTGTAACTTGATTTTTGAGACCATCAAAAAGAGACCTTTGGAGGCCCCAAGTCCCCCCAGAGCCATAAGAACTATCCAAGTAACAAAAACAATAGGAAAATCCATGTTATGTGGGTCCCCCAACACAAAAATGGGACAAGATAGGCTTAAAAGAACTCTTACATCGTCTAAGATTCTAAATGTTGAGGCGAGTCTAAATAATCACGTTCAGTGCCCAACAGAGTGCCACCTGAAAAATGGACTCCATCCCAAAGATTTTACCCCTGATATTCAGGAGCCATAATAAAATATTTTGGCCACTGTTTCTTCATGGATTTCACAGTGCGTTTGATTCAATTATCATTTCAGGCTTTTTGAAAAGTTCCCTCTTCTTTCTGTCTGTTAATATGTGGTAATCTTAATCAGGCACAGGCAGAAATAGACCAGGAATCCCCCACATGTTCAGATTAAAAAATAGTAATACATAAGAAATACCATGTAGTGATCCTCAGAGATCCACTTCCATTATAAATGCTTTTGGCAATGGATCACACCAGCTTTACAACCACAAAATCAACACAATATGGGAAAAGTTCCATAAGATATATACATCCAAGAAGCTCTACGGGTTGAATGGACAATTCCATCTAAGAAAAATAAAAGCAAAAAAACGGGGCGGAACGCTGTTCATCTCAACTGCTTGCTCCTACCCAAAACAACTCTCAGAATCCAAATCTACATCGACTCTTCCCACCAGGGAGTCTACCAAAGACAATTTCACCCCATCCTCCTTTCTAACCTTTCTAAGTAAGCCACCCACTTCCTACTCCAACAAAGTGCTTGTTCTTCAATTCCATGTATTTCCACGAGTGAAGAGTAAACTGTCTTTCTTCTTGGGCAGTACCTCCCCTAAAAAAGAAGAGACACACTCCATTCTTTACTGTATGTTCCCAGTGTGCTGAGTCCTTGTATACAATTTTAAATGACTGAACGCTCAGATTGAGGAAGGCAAACAGGAGGACACGGAAGACCAATGCATCTCGAAGTTTTCTGTGACACACAAAAACACACACAGTATAACACCTAACACATTCATATACATATGTATTCCTGAAGTAAGCATCAAGAAACAATACTTGGTTTACTAAGTACAATGCACTCTGGTATCTTTTTTTTTTTTTTTTAATGATGGCCATGATCCACTAACCTGGATGCCAGCTAACCAATGGGACTCAGCTTGAATAGTTCAGTCTGAACTGCAATAAATCAAACCTCACAGCTGCATTCCACAATAAACCTTTCTCCGCCTTCTACTAATGAACCTTTTAAAAAGTCAGCCGACAGCAGAGACAATGACCAATCACAAGAACCAGACACAACCTGGTAGGCAGGGCCCTTCCTCTGTCCAGCAGCCAGGGTTTAAGTAGCTTCCAATCTCCCAGCTTTTCCCAAGTCACCCAAGGGTACTGCATCCATATGCCCTTTTGTTACCCTGTTTATAAATTCAGTCCATTCAATCTCTTAGGATGACAAAGCTCATTTATTGCCCACTATGGAAAGCAATACTTCCTTTTTGTCCCCAGGCTAACTCCCTTCAAACCTGAATGAAGAGAGCCTTCCAGGAACCCAAAATTCAATCAACAGGTTGGTACTCTGCGTGCCTTTGTGATCTATTTGTGTGGGTGCTATACAGGAGTATGTATGCACACACATGCCTGTCCCTCTCTTTCCCTCTCTTCATCTTTCCTGTCTTAGTCCCTGGCTGATGCAGCCTCTGATGAAATGAGAAACCTGGGAACCCCCTGGAGCCGGTGGGAGCCACGCATTGGCATGACAGTAAAAGCCGTGGACTCACTCTCCACACCACAGAAGCGCCTGGCAAACGAGTCACAAAGTCATCTGAAGACCCAGGCGGAGAAAAGGAAGGGAAGACGAGAGAAGTAGACAAACCCCAGGAGCCGCGGCAGGGTGACCGGCTGAAGCCACCTCGCAAAGGCTTGACCGCAGCCCACCCCTCCCCAGGCCGGCCTCACATCCCTGGAAAGGCACGTGAGCGCAGGCGGGGGTCGCGGGATGCAGAGATGAACGGGGCCCCCGCCGCCCTTGGGGACTGGGAGGGGAGGGTCGGGGACGGGGCAGCCCCTCTGCCCTCAAGGGGCCCACTAACCTCCCACTCCAGCCTCTCCCCTACCCACCCCGGGGAGTGCGCCTCCCCTAATGCAGGGAAGGAAGAGAGCGGAGAAAAAGTTAGGAGCCTGACGCCCTTTCCCCCCAGCCATCCTGCCATACCGCTCTCGCCGCCCGGGAATATCCCGCCGCGGGCCTCTCTGGCTCAGCGCCGCCTTCTCCCCCCACGCGGCCTCTCCACTGCGCCTGCGCGCCCGACCCAGCCAGGCGAGCGGCTATCTGAGCGTGCGCGCGCGCCTTGCGTGTCCTGGCGTGGGGGGTGGGATCTGCGAGGCCCCGCCCCCTCCTCATCCCCCTCCCTCCTCCCGTTCCCCCTCCCCCAGACACTGCCGCGGCCGCCGCAGGAGCCCGGAGCTCGAGCCGCCCAGTGACTCCCCCTCCCCCTCCCCCAGCCCCGCCCCGCCCCAACCCGGGGCTCCGAGCCGGAGCCGAGTCTGCGCCTGGGGGTGAGTACGCGACCCTTCCCCAGCCCCTTCTCTTTTCTTTGAGGATCCTACCACCACCCAAAGAAAACCCCGGACTCAGCTGCGTGTCCCCTCCCTTCAACCTCCTGCGGGACCCAGAGGTGCCCGGGCCCGCGGGACCCAGTGGTGCCACGCGCTGCCCCCAACCCCGCACCATCCTGAGCTAAATGCGAGTCCTCCGAATCTTGCCGAGGGTCCAGATGTGCACCGCCGTCTGTCCCCACCCCTGGGGAGATACCGAGGGGTGGGACCCCCGCCCCCGGTCCCCTAGCGCCACACTTCTCCCACCTGCCCGGTCCAGGTGCGCATCCCCCGCGCGCCCCTCCAGGGTTCCAGCTGCGCCCCCATCAGCCCGCCGCCGCTGTGGGGAGCCTGCCGCCCCCGCCCCCGAGTTTTAGATTCCAGGGTCGCCAAGTCCAGTGCCCTCGGTCTCTTTTATCTTTTCTCCTGTTTCCGGGGCTGAGTACCCCAGAAGCCGACCCGAGGCAGGGGTTCGGGCTCGGACAAGGACAGGGTTCGCGGGTGCTGGCATGAGGCCGGCCGCTGCCCCCGGCCCGTCTGGGGACTGGTCGCGGGCTGGGGAGGCGACTGGCCCCGGGAGCGTGTCCTCTCCTTGCGCCCCACACAGTGCAGTTCATTCATGAGCCGCCCGGGCCTGCGTTGTAGGGTGCGGTGGGGAGAGGATTCAGACACGGAACCAGGAGTGGGGCAAAGGCCCTGTTGGGGGGAGGGGGCGCGCTTTGTCCCTCCTGGCCTTCTTGACCGTCTAAGGAGGACAGTCCCAAAGATTTGGTGCCTTGTTCTTCAGAAGAGAAGGTCGCTTGGGAAGTGGAGAGGAGAGGTCAGAGGGGCCGACTGCCCTTGGGGCTCTGTGCTGCCACCTGCCTGGGTCCCCTGGGGGGAGGTCTGGCTGCTCAGCACTCCACTTCTCTGGGGGGCAGGAGAGTCCCAGCTTCTCTACCCAACACCACTATCTAGCCTAGGCTTTCCCTGGGTCTGCCCAGGAAGAATGAAGCTGTGCCCAACCCCTCTTGCTGGACCCTCAGTCTTGCCTCCCAGGGCATGTGAGGAGAGGAGTGGGAGTGTCTCTCAGGCTTCCAGCCCTGGTGTGCTGGCAGCATGACTGTCCTCCAGGGCACCAGAGGGTCCAGGCCCTGGCTTGCTCTGGGTGGCACATGTTGGGGCCTGCTGTTGGCTCACCCAACTCAGTCTCGGCCTACGGGTAGGTGGGTGGGTGGGGATGTGGCAAGGCAGAAGGCTGGTGGTGGGTAGCTAAAGGTAGCTAGGGTGGCTGACCCCCTTTTGGACATCCTACAAGTTCTCTCCAATTATAACAGTGTCTTAGAGACCTCAGTTCAAATTCCAGCTCTACCATTCTTTAGCTGTGTGACCTTGACAAGTTACTTACCCTGTCTGAACCTTAGTTTGAATTTGAAAGTGTGTTTACTACCACCTCCTCACATGATTTATCATGGGGATCAACTAGATAACACGGGTAAAGAGCCTGGCACCCTGCCTGGTTGTTGATAAATGACAGGTTCTCTTCTCTGAACTTCTGACCCATCCCGGCATAGCATCACCCTCCCGTACCCCCACCTTTCCAGCCTGCTACAAATGGATTGGGTATGTTTGAAGAGTTTGGGAACGCTCCCTGCCACTTAGTGGCAGAGTCCCAAATGCCATATAAGACCTTGGGTCTAAACAAGAAGCCCATCCTGACTGAGGGGCTTTTTCATTAAAGTTTGTTTTCCTTTGTTTTTATTTTTACCAGTTTCCGCCACCAAACCAACCCTTTTACGCCACACTTTATTAATAACAGTGGCTAATTTTTTTTAGAATCCATCATGTGCCTTGAATTGTATTAAGATGTTTACATAAGTCCTCTTGTTTAGTTCTCAAAACAACCACACAACTGAAGTATAATTCCCATTTTCAGATGAAGAAACTGAGGCCCAGGGTGGTGAAGTAAACTTGCCCAGATCAGTAGCCAGATCTGTCTCATCCTAGAGCCTGAGCTGTTAATCCCCAGGCTCTGTCACCTGTCCTCCACACCTCTCTCACCTGAAATCACAAACCCAGGGTCTGAGTGGAGGGTCTCACTACAGGCAAGAAGGAGGGCAAACAGAAATAGGATGTGGCATTTCTCCAGAGCTGTAGCAGGCAGCCCCCAGCCCCCAATGCCCAGGCCCCCAATGGAAGTGGCTCCGCTGTCGGCCAGGGCAGCAAAATGCAGCGGTCAAGAGCATACACTTGAGCCAGCCTACCTGGGTCTGTGTCGGTCTGTATCTGGATCTGTGACAGACTGGCTGTGTGACGTTGGGCAAGTTCTGTACCCTCTCTGGACCTCAGTGTCTTCTCAGGGTCCTGAGGGCCAGTCAATGAGTTAACATGTGTAAAGCGCTTAGAATGGTGCCTGGCACAAATTCAGAGTAAAATAAATATTTGATAATTGCATTCTTTTCCTACTGCTTTTATCCTCACTCGTGGATACTTTTTTGCTGGTCCCTGTGAAGTTGGGAGGGGTGAGGCCAGGATGTTAATACCTCTTTGCTACAGTTTGGAAGACTGAGGCCCAGGTTACATAGTTGCAGAGCAGGCCTCCATCATCTTCTCCCTTCAGACCCCACCGCCTTCCTATGAGCCCAGGCCCTAAATGAAATCTTCCCAAGTAACTCTGGAAGAAAAAAAAACTTTTAACTTATAACTCCCCCACCACACACACACTTCTTAATGGTGAAATAACAACCTTTAGATAGCTGGAAATAAAATCCACCACCTTGTGCACGCCGCCAGCTAAAGCCTCAGTGTCAGACTAGAGAAATTCCAGGATACAGCTGGCTGAGTGGATGAACTGCCCCCCCAACACCTCCCCCCAAAATACTCTGCCTCAGTCTCTTCCCTCCAACCAGCTGCTCTCACTGAAAGCTTTGAGCAGCTGCCCTAGGTGAAGTTCAGCCTGAAGAGCCACCAGTCCTGGCTCCACCCTTTCCCTGCCCTGTGACCTCTTGTTGAGTTGCTTCTCCTCCCCTGTAAAGTGGGGACAGTGGTCTGATCCAGCAAGTGTGCCCCGCCTTCCTCGGGTTTGGTGGGGGTAGGGGGCACGTAAGATCAATGCATTTGTGGAGGGGAGAGTGCTTTGTGACTGTCAAGAGGGAGGCAGCAGATGGACATGCTAATTTCAGTTACTAAGCATCTACCTGCAACTTCACCCACCCTATGGGGTCCTGTTAATGTAAAAGCTCCCAGAATGTTCCACCTTCCTTCGGTTTGGAGAGGCCTGGGGGAGGGGGTTGCTCCAGGGGTTTGTACCCCTTATGTTCTGGCCTGGTGGACCCTTGGTTTTAGGGTGAGAGACAAGCTGTCTTGACTGCTGGAGTGCACTGGAGTTGGGAGTTAAGGGGGGAGACGCTACTGCAGAGGGCCCCAAGACCCAAGCTGCCTCTCCCTGCCTTTAACCCTTTAACCCTGGTGCCCTAGGGTTCTATGCACCTTATGTTTACATACCCAGGCTCCCCAGACACACCCACACCCACACCTCAACTTAGAGACCAGTCACCTACCACCCTCCCACACACACACAGACACATCAGCACACGTCTACCACCTGAACATACGCATGCCCACAGTGCTCTGGTGCTTCTAGCCCAAGAACATTTAGTGAGCATGTACAAAGCTTCCATGTTGTGCAGAGTCCTGTTCTAGGCACATCAGAAAAGCATGGTGCCCTGAACTGTGTTCTAGCTTTAGAAAGAGGTTGACCTAGGTTTGAACCCCATCGTTTTATTAGCAGTGTGACTTAGGGAAAGTTACTGAACCTCTTGGAGCCCCTGTGTCCTTATCTTAAAACGGCAATAATATCCAACTCAGGATTGTCAAGGATTTAAATGAAATCGTGTATGTATTATTCTTGAAACAGTGGGAACTTGATAAATGGCGCCTTTTGAAATTACTAAATTAATGGGGTTTTCGGTTTTTTGGTTTGGGGTTTTTTTAAGGCAACTTGGGCTGGAAGGAAAGAGGGAGGCATAACACACCAGGCAGTTACTACCTTAGCTTTTCAGAGACTCCCTGGGACCAAGTGAAACATATAAACAACCACAACTTCCCCCTCCATCTGAGAGCTGGTGCCTCTTGCCCTGTAATTGAAGTGTTAGGAAGAGGCTGGGGAAAATGAGGGATCAGTGGGCAGGAGAAGCCCTCTGAGTCCCCCCAGGGGGCTGGAGGATGCTTGCTCCCAGAGTTATTGTCACCGATTCTAGGTTTGTTGTTCTCTCTCTTTGTCTGGTTTCCTCTCTTCCCTGGGGACCCCCCCCCCAAGGCAGAGTTTCAGTGTTGTCAGCAGAAGGGGCCCCCAGGGGCCCCCCAGTAGGACGCGGGTGGGGCAGCAGTGCCTCGGCCGCACTTCTCCACCCTAGAAGCCTCCCCAGAGCCCTGCTAGGCTTCGTCCCCAGGCACTCCCAGAACCCAGGTATCCGGGCTGGCTGCCCCTTCCCTCCTCCTCCTCCGCCCCATCCACCCAGACCACAGAAGGCTGGACAGCCCCACAGCAGGAGTGGGGATCGGCGGGGATCAGGGCTGGAGGGTAGTACCCTCCAGCAGGGGCTTTGGGCAGGCTAAGAGTCCCCCGCCCACTCTCTCTCTTCCTTTGCCAATGGAAAATCTCGCTGGAGGGCACGGCATTCCCAGCCTGCCCTACTCCGGAGGCAGGAGCAGGGCACTCTGGGAGTTGTAGTCCTCACACCACTCAGGTGACCCATGTGCTGAGATCACTGGAGAGGTGAGGAAGCTGGAGGGAAGGGGGGTGTAGCTGCTTCCAAAGCAGGGGGAACGGAATGAGAGTAACCAGGAGTGACTGGGACCAGGCAGATAACACAAACCCAGAAGTCCTACTTTTTAACTGACTTCCCACTCTGACCCCATCCTCAGGTCCCTACTCTAAGCACAGAGGGCCAGGGCCAGCTCTGAAGCTGAACATCTTTTTTTTTTTTTTTCTTTTTTAAGCCAGTTGTATTGAGAAAGTGCTTAACAGAGTTGAAAACTCCAAGCAGATGAAACCATGCCATTTTTCTAAGAGGTAGGAAGAGAAGATCGGGATGAGCCGGCTGGCTCCTGTCCCATCCTCCCCTGGCCTCCAGCCCCCACCTGTTAGCCTTGAGTCCTCAGGCCTAAGACCTCCCCATCTTCCCTCAGACTCAGTTTCCAGAGACAAAGACAGAGAGAGAGAGGGAGAGAAAGAGAAAGCAAGCATGTGTGTGTGTGCGCATGTGTGCGTATGTGGTGGGAGGCAGACATTAGAGACTCACAACTTCCAGCTTAGAAAAACCAGTCTCCCCAGTCCAGATCTGGGCCAAGTTCCCCAGACCCAGGGTGGGGTCGCAGCCTTACAGCCAGTGAAGGTAAATCCATGTGACTCAACCCTCGCCTCCCCGGGCCCTTATCTCTGGAAGCCAGCGCTTCCACCCACCCAGGCTGCCGGAGGATCTGCCGTCACTCCCTCTCCCCATGCTCAGGCCCGGAGCCAGGAGGGGATTGGGGACAAGCCCAGCTGACCACTGTGCTCTCTGCCCAGGAGGACCATGCGGCAATAGCAGCCATGCTGCCCTTCCTTCTGGCCACTTTGGGCACCACGGCCCTCAACAACAGCAACCCCAAGGACTACTGCTACAGTGCCCGAATCCGCAGCACCGTCCTGCAGGGCCTGCCCTTTGGGGGTGTCCCCACCGTGCTGGCTCTTGACTTCATGTGCTTCCTTGTGAGTGCCCACACACCACCCCCCACACACACACTTGTCATCCACACCCTATCCGTAGCTAGCTAACACCTGCCATCCTAGCCACTCCTCCACCTGGCTCTGAGTCCCCCGGCTTAACCGCAGCAGGGGTCTGCATCACCCAGCCTGGGCCTAGCCTCTGACTGTTCACCCAAGCCACGTTATCCCTTTCTAAGACAAGATCCCGGCCCCTCTGCCCCTGCCCCCTTGGCTAGTCCAGTAGGTGGACAGTCTGTCTACCTGCCAACCGTTCCCTCTGCCCTCAGGCACTGCTGTTCTTGTTCTCCATCCTCCGGAAGGTGGCTTGGGACTATGGGCGGCTGGCCTTGGTGACAGATGCAGACAGGTAAGGCTTTGGGACTCTCCCTTACGTGTATACACACGCACACGCACACACACACACACACACACACACACACACACACACACACTCACTCCTTGGGGATAAGAAAGAGCCAGCCCTCTCTCATCCCCCTTTGTTGGGGAGATGAAGAGGGACCAGTCCCAGAGCGGACATGGGGGACATGTGGGCATGGGCCTCTGTCCTTTGCCAGTCCCCCAGGACCTCCCCCTCCCCCCCCACCCCTGTTAACCCTGTCTGTTCTCTGTCCCCAGGCGTCGGCGGCAGCAGGAGAGGGAGCGAGTGGAACAGGAATAGTATGTGGGGCACCTGCCCCCTCATCCCCACTAAACCAGCTTTCTCTTTTCTTCTCTCATGCTTCTCTTCTCTTCCTGCCAAGTTACTGGTTTCTCTTTGCAGTTTTCTCCTCTGTAGGCTCATGTTTCGGATTAACGCAGGCGGTGTGCTTTGCAGAGCAGGGGGCTCCCCAGCTTGTCTCTGCCTCACTCCCCCATCCCCCCCCTCTGGCTTTCAGCCTGGGAGAAGCCCCTCCCCATGTGCCCTGCTCTGTTGGTGGCTGGGCTAGAGTGGCCATCCTTCCGGAAACTTAAGAATATACTCACCTGTTGGTCACAGAGACAAGATTGGGTGTCACCAGTGGCTTGCCATCCCCTAACAACTAGTTCTTCATATTTCAGGGTTCCCTGCTCACCCCTTCTGGAGGCCTGGGAGGGGGGCTTCCCATGGAGCCCCAAATCTGGCCTTTGGGGGTCACATCATTGTCTCTGTCTATAGGACTGGCGTTGGAGTTGCGGGAGCTGCTGGGGTCAGGGAAAGGGGAGGGGAGGGGCCCACCTGGGGGACATCCCCCAGCCCCCCGATACCCCCAGCCCTTCTGGGGCTCTCCTAGTCCGTCCTTTCCTTCAGCTCCCCATTGCCCTGTGCATGATATTGGCTCTCTCGCCCCATCCCGTCCCCTGCTGGTCTGCTCCAGAACTGCAGGGCCTGCTCACGTTCTTACTCTGGCCTCCAGGGGGTAATGATGAAGACACCCTCCTCCCTTCACTCAGTGCCCCTGCACGGGTGCCCCCCAGGCCTCCCGAAGGAAAGAGGTGGATTTAAGGGAGGCAGGAAGAAGACAGTCATTCATCCCAGCTTCAGCCTCTGCGCTTTCTGTGCCTCGTCTAGCCCCTGGAGCGCTGGAGTGGGAGCCCCCCCACTTCAACCCTGCTCCCCAGGAGCTCAGACTCACCGGGCTCTCTGATCTCTCACCTCTCCACCCCCAGTGTGGCCTCAGCTATGCACGGGGACAGTCATGACCGGTATGAGCGTCTCACGTCTGTCTCCAGCTCCGTCGACTTTGACCAAAGAGACAATGTGAGTGCCCTCCCCCAGACCCGTTAGCCACACGTGCTCCTCCTCCAGGGCAGGGGGCTCAGCAGCCTTAGCCTCCAGTGGTGCAGGGCAAGGACCTATGGAATGTGACTTTCTCCTCAGCAAGGGCAACGCTTGTCTCAGAGCCGCAGGCAAACCACCCAGACTTGGAACTCCTGGCTCTGTATTCCATGCTAACCTCCGAGCCAGCACCAGCCTAACCGCACGAATCCCAAACGCTGTGCCTGTCTCCACCGATGAATCCCACGGCCCCCTTCTTCCTTAGACAGGGCTTTAGAAGTAACAACAGGCCTTTCTGGCCCATCGAGCAAAACACAGAATTTGTTGTGATTGCTCAGAGATTGCAGGCTGGTGGCCCTCGGCTGGCTGGGGCCAGTTGTGGATTGGAGCTGAGTGGCAGAGGGCCCGCTAGACAAGGCATGTACCTGGAGATTCACAGCAGTCCCCAGACTCCCATTCACGTCAGGCCTGGCACTCCGGTGTTACCCACCTGGCCCCTGTCGTTCTGCCAGGGTGGGGGTCCTGGACAGAACTCTGATCTTTAGGCCTGGGATGGCCCTGGTCAGTCCAGCTTGGGCTGGGGTCCCGGGGGACAGCAGCTCTTATAGCAGCCATGGTAGAAGGAGCCAGTCAGCTTCCTGAGTCGGACTCATACTGGTAAGTGGCAAAGCAAAGGTATCGCCCCTGCCCACCCAGAGGTGTCCAGATGGTCCCCAGACTCAGGTGATGTGGTAACTGGTAGCAGTCCTTCATCTTAGCTGGGAGGCACCTCTCTCCCCAGTCCTGGGTTAAGCCTGGCCCTTCTACTAGAAGGAAGGTGGGGGAGGGTTCTCTCTGCGAAGCCCTCCCCCAGAGGTCCCCACCCTGCTGTCAGTGGGGTGGGTCTCTGTCTGAAGGCAGGCCTGGGGGCTTGAGGGTCGAAGAATGCAGCTCACAGGGACCCAGGGTCCGGTCCCTCTGGGGTGCGCTGGAAGAAAGGTGGCGGGAACTCGGGCAGCTTGGCCTGCCCCTCTGCTGTTGGCAGCCATGTTGCAAACTCTTGTTAGCTATAGGTCTGGAGGTCCCTACTGCCCTTCCTAGAACGCTGAATCCCACCCATCCCCACCCTGACCCACACAGCTTCAGGCCTTCCTCTGGTTGCGCTGCCCCGTTGGCTCTTTGCTGGGATCTGCAGCTCTGGGCGCGAGTACCCGCAGATAGCCCAGTTTCCCCTTAGTCCTCCTCTCCTTTGAGGACTGGCACCTTCCCTCTCCCCCTCTGGGATGCACTACTGTCTTTGGGGGGTTCTGGAAGTTGTGCCAAGGTGGGCCACAGCCTGGAGTTGATCATGAGAATGGGGTGGGTGGGATTCACGGGGGAAGGGAGGTTCGGGTTGGTGGGGTGGGGACTCCAGCTGATAGCCCTCTGTCCCCCCAGGGTTTCTGTTCCTGGCTGACAGCCATCTTCAGGATAAAGTAAGTGAACAGTCTTCAGACTCTAAGGAAAGAGAGAAACAGAGAAACTTCCGAACCTGTCACTTCCCTACAGAATCCAGAGGCCAGCCGCTTTGAGGGCCTTAGCGCTCCCAGCCAGCCCCGCACCCTCCTCTCTACTCCAGGAGGCCAGGCCCTGGGGTCCCGGCCTCTGTTGTCTCCTGCGCTGGCCTCACCTTACCCCACAGTCTCCCGTGTGCCCCCCTGCCTAGTGGGCCCGCTCTGCCCGCAGCTCTCCGAGCCCCTGCCAGCCCACAAAGGCAGAGGCTGGAGCCCCCCCACCTCAGAGCCTCCGTGCAGCCAGCGGGTGGGGGCAGCAGGCAGGCTGGGAGCAGCCAGCCAGCAACAGGCAGGAGCCAGTATCCAGCAAGCAGAAGTCAGGAGATCGAGCCAGAGTGCAGCAGGCAGGCAGTGAGCGCTGAGAGAGGCAGGAGGCCCGGACAGGTCAGCACCACCACTGCCCACGCCCCGGCCCCCAGGGCCCCTCCCCAGGCGCACCACTTACGTGCTTCTCCAGCAGCCATTAGGCACCACTGCGTCCCCAACCTGGGTCCTCCCTCCCACTTCTACCTCTTCCATCAACCTGCTTCTCTCCTCCTCACCTTCCCTTTCCATATCCCTTCTGCTTGACCTTTCTCACCCTTTTTTCCTCTCTCTGCAGCGCCTCTGTTCCCACCTCTCTCTGTCCTCTTCTCCTTTCCCTCCCTTTCCCTTTCCCTTTGTCATCCCTCCCTTTCCAGAAAATAGGGGGCCCAAAGACCCCACTCCGCCCCCATAGTGCTGCCAGACCAGCAGGGGCTAGGGTGGACCTGGGGCGGGGGCAGGCGAGGCGGGCAAGCCGTGGCCCCTCAGCTGCCCCAGTCCCCACCTGTCCCCTCTGCTGCCCCACGCCTGCAGGGACGATGAGATCCGGGACAAATGTGGGGGCGATGCTGTGCACTACCTGTCCTTCCAGCGGCACATCATCGGGCTACTGGTCGTTGTGGGCGTCCTCTCTGTGGGCATCGTGCTGCCTGTCAACTTCTCAGGGGACCTGCTGGGTCAGTGAGGGCCAGGATGGGTGGGGCCGGGAGGGGAGAAGAGGGGGCAGCAAGACACGTGCCCTGACCCCTGCGTCGTCTTCACCCTCTTCCTGTCTCCCCCAGAGAACAATGCCTACAGCTTCGGGAGAACCACCATTGCCAACCTGAAATCAGGGTAAGGTGGGGAAGCCGGTCAGTGAGGTCGGTGTGTGCCAGAGTCTAGCCGTAACAGGGAGGGCTGTAGGGGAGCACTGGGGAGAGGTGGCCGAGGCTGCAGAGGAGGCTCTGGGGCCCTGAGGACTTGGGCTGGAGACAGAGGAGGTGGATCCCTGGGGACGACCAGATCAAGAAGCAGCTGTGTGACCGCAGGTCAGGGAATGGTGGTAGCCAGCAATTGGGGGGCGGGGGGAGGCAGGAAGAGAGGACCTCTTGGGGACGTTTCAGCTGCAGTGGAATCCTCTTGGGGCCTGGACGGTGTGGAGTGTGGGGCCTGCCCTGTGAGGGGTCAGTGCCAGAAGACCCGTGGCCGGAGAGGGGCCCGGTCCCAGGGGCTGAAGTCACAGCGGGAGGCTGGGGGTGTCTGAGTGCGCTCCTGTCCCGCGGCCCCTCTGCCCCGCCCAGGAACAACTTGCTGTGGCTGCACACGTCCTTCGCCTTCCTGTACCTGCTGCTGACCGTCTACAGCATGCGGAGACACACCTCCAAGATGCGCTACAAGGAGGACGACCTGGTGAGCGGCGCAGAGCCCTGGCCTCCCCCGCCCCCAGCCTCCTCCCTTCCCTCCGGGCCTCGCCTCAGCCCTAAGGGGTGTCCGCGCCAGGGTGGGGCCCCTGGGTTCCGATCCTGGCCCAGCAGCTCCAGAGCCCCTATCCTGCACGCTAAGTTACCTCCCCCAGCCTCCACTTCCTCATCTGTAACATGGGGCAACAGAACCTTCCTGAGGTCGGCGGGGAAGCACCCCCGCTGTGCCTGGCCCTCAGGGAACAGCCGTGGTGATGCTGTGGTAGTGACGTGTCCTGTCTGCATCCACCACCAGCCCAGCACCAAACGCCCCCGGCCAGCCACTGTGTCCTTACGGCCTGAGGGTCAGAGAGTTGTCCCCCCTTTCCTCCCCCTCAGTGACTCCCTTGGGAGCAAGGGGCCAGATGGCTCTTGCATTAAGCTCGCTGCCTGATTTTGGTCAGATGCACTCTTCCTGCTTTCCCTGGCCCATCCCTAAGGCCTCCTCCCACCCGTTCAGCTCCCTGTTCCCCACACCCTCCTGGCATTCTCGAGCCTCGTTCTCTGGAAGGCAGACCCGCTTCTCTCTCCCCAGGTGAAGCGGACTCTCTTCATCAATGGAATCTCCAAATACGCAGAATCAGAAAAGATCAAGAAGCATTTTGAGTGAGTGGCCACTCCTACCCCCAACCCCAGGTCCTGTGGGCCCTTCTCTGCCATTCAGCCCCTCAGACTTCTCACCCCTCCCTCTGAGGGGGTGGAAGTGAGACTTCTCATGCCCACCCCGCTGACGAGGGGGTGGAGGTGAGACCACCGGAGAATGACGTGAGTCCAGGGCATTCCAGCACTTGGGCTGGGTGAGAGGCCCCCCGCAAGAACAGGGAAAATACAAGAAATACTTGAAAAGTGAGAGAAGTGTGGTCCTGTCCCCTCCCCCCCACCCCACCCCACCTCCCCTCCCGGCTTGAACTGGGTCATGGGTTGTTGACTCAGGGTCCGTGGGCCCTTTGAGGTGTGTGGCTTCAAACGTTTATGTGACATTCCGGGGTTTGTGTGCAGACTGGCAGGGAGGGGCTCCCTGGCTTTCAGTGGCTCCTGAGGGACCGCGGGCTCGCGTGTTTGCTGAGCGCATTTCAGCCCTGGAGTTCTGTCTCGCGGGGAGGGGAACACACACCTCCAGGGGTGCCCGGTGGCCGGGACGGTGTGTGTGCAGGATTAGGGATCCTGTCATACGTTCATCTGTACACTCAGCAGACTTTCTCGGATGATATTAGGCCCAAGTGACCGCGGTGGGCCTTGGGAGAGATGAGTGAAAGATCAGTGAGCTCTCGGGGGGTCCCGTGGTGGAGGTGAGCGTTAGGAGTGGGCGCAGGGTCCCGTCGGAGTGTGATCTGAGGTCGGTCTGTGGCCAGAATTAGCAGTTGGCCAGTGGCCCTGATCGGGGACCTTGGTGGTCAGGATCCGGACTTCGTGAGGTCTAGACTCACCGTCCGTTGGCCTGGATCAGAAGTCAGTCGTTGTTCCGGATCGGAACAGGATCGGGAGGCAGCGTCTGGTCAGGGTCAGGCTGCAGACCCCTTGTTGCGGGCAGATGAGTGGTTTGCGACCAGCAGTAGCGGGTGGGTACTCAGTCACTCAACAGACGTTTCTTGTCACCTTCTACACCCAAGCATGAACAAGTTAGAAACCGGCCCTGCCCTCACAGAAGTTACAGGTCAAAATTAGATCATCCTCGGTCACTAGGAGAGCGACTGGGGATCCTATCTAGAGTCCAAGCTGTGATCGGCATTAGGGCGCAGTCTGGGTCAGGATTAAGGGCAGTGTGTGCTCAGAATTAGGTGACATCTTAATATTACCGTCCTGTTGGAATCAGCCGTCAGCTTGGACTGGTAAGCCTTTAATAACAAATATTCGTGAGTGCCTGCTGCGTGCCTGCGCTGGAATAGGAGCTGGGGTTTCGGCAGTAAACAACAACAAAAAAAGGAGCCTCTGCCCTCATCTGCTCCCGTTCTGGTGGGCGAGGCAGATAATAAACAAATGAACCAGTAATAGACACCACGTAGAGCAGGGTAGGTGCCAAGAAGAAAACCAAAGCAGGGAACGGAACAGAATGAAGGAGTCAGGAAGGGGTGCTGTTTCCAGCGGGGGGACTCGGACAGGGCCCTGCCTGCAGCGAGGAAGTGAACCCCGCGAACCAAGCATCCACTCAGCACACATTTGTCCTACACCTACTGTGTGCTTCATACCAGACCTGATGTGTGTCTGTGGGGAGCTCATGGTTCAGGTTGTCTGTTTCCGGGGTCAGCTTGTGGTTTTGTTTAGGAAGTGGGCTGTGAAATTAGTGGTCAGCCTGTAAGCAAGAGTGGGGGAGACTGTGATCCCAACTGGGGTTTGGGGGATCTAGGGAGCGAGCATCAAGGAACAACCGTCCCGTTGATCCGTTCGTTCAGCACGTGTTGATCGAGCACCTACTGTGTCGACGCTGTCGGCCCAGGCCTGATGTGCGGTGAGGAGTAGGGTTTGTGAGCCAGGTCCGGGGTCTGTCTGGAGGAGGGGCTACCCCAGCAGAACCAGGGAACTTCCCGTGTGTAAAATCAGAGAGCCTGCCTGGTGGGGATTAGGGGTGAGAGATTAGTCGGGTGAGAATGAGGGCTCAGCCTGCCACAGGCCTGAAGGCCCTTCCAAGGAAGGGCCCTAAAATAGTTGCAGCAACACGGTGTCGGGGAAAGGTCTGCAGCGCGTTTCAAGGACCCCATCCCAGATTTAAGTCTCCAAATTCTCGTGGATTTGCAGCGTCCGTCTTGTTACTTTAGAACCAGATCCTGTGCACCTTTAACACCTGGTGGTTCTTCATTAAAACGTTTTTTTAAAAGATGGAGCTCAGTCTAGATTAGGGAGCAGGGGCAGTGTGTGATGAGAAGTAAGAAGGAACTGCTGCGCCCCTCGAGTCCCCCCAGGTACCAGGACTGAGAGTCACAGAAGGTCTCTCTCTGCTCAGTTTCAAGGCAAGGTTAGGGTCAATCCCGGGTCAGGGTTAGAAAGTCAGTCGTGGGTCTAGTTATGGGTGAGTTTGGATCCGAGTAAACGGTCAGTTTCAGGTTAGGGTTCAGGATCCATCTCCGGTCAGTCTTGGGGCGGGAATTGTTCTGTAGACTGGGCTGTGGGTTGGCTGGGGTCAGTTCATGGTCAAGGCGAAGTGTTGAACTATAACCAGGTATTCTGGAAACAGGGTTAAGAGAACAGCCCATGAGTAGAAACAGTTTCTCTCCACTGAAGGTTCAAAGCTCTGGACACGAATCAGGGGGCAGCCGTGGCCTCCCCCACGCCACGCAGATGTACTCTCACACCCGGGCTCGTCAGCGTGCCCAGGGCCCCCGAGCCTTCGTGCTTCCTCCAGCTCCACACATGAACACGGGAGGACTTGCAAAGATTTATTCTTATGGAACTCCCATTTTTGTAGACCAGACAGGGCGCTTGAACTGGGGGGGGTGTGTCTTAAAGGTGATGGGGTCATGGCTGCAAGGTGGGGGCAGGTGGGCGGGGTCCCCACAGAAGGTGATGGCGGACTGTGTTTCAGGGAGGCCTATCCCAACTGCACGGTTCTTGAAGCTCGCCCATGTTACAACGTGGCTCGCCTTATGTTCCTCGACGCAGAGAGGTAACGGTGGGGGGGCCAGGTATGACACCGGAGGGGCCCCTGCCTATTGTGGAGGGCATCTTGGCTGCCACACGGGAGCCTGGCTCCCCTTCCAGGTGTTTCCCAGGGCATTTGCTTTTAATTCAACCCCTGGAGTGCCTGTCAGTCCAGCTCTGGAAAGAGCAAGGCCTGGAGGTCAGAGCTCGTTGGGAGAGGAAAGGGGTCCACCATCCCCACCGTATCTGAGGACATACCCTTCTTCAGCTGCAATATAAGAAACTTAGGCCAAACCATAGGAAGAATTCCTGGCCCTCCAGGGATGGGCAGGAAGACCCTTGAATGGGGCCATATCTGAAGCATGCATTCTAAGCAGATCCGAGAGTAAGCTCGCCCCTGTCCTTAGGGAGTGGACTTAAATAACCCCTGAGCTGAGCTCCCTACCCACCCTCCCAGCCATTCCTGGCCCCAGCTGGGCCGGCGGGTGACCGGGCACCTGGGTCTCACAGGAAGAAGGCCGAGCGGGGGAAGCTGTACTTCACAAACCTCCAGAGCAAGGAGAACGTCCCCACCATGATCAACCCCAAGCCTTGCGGCCACCTCTGCTGCTGCGTGGTACGAGGCTGTGAGCAGGTACGAGGTGACGCCAGGCCCCCAGAGCTCCTGCTGGGTATGGGGGAGAGCTGGACAGATCCCGGGAAGATTGGTAGAGATGGACACATTTTAGGCCCAGGTCCCATGACCCCAGGAGCACGCACACAAATGGGCCTTGCACGTAACCAGCCAAAGGTAGACAGACTCCCAGAGCAGGCCAGGCCATGCAGGGATGGGGGTGGGGGCGGCTGGGACCGGGAGCCGGGTGCAGCCCCACCTTCAGGTCCCCTCCTGTTCCTACAGTCATCGAAGCCCCAGCTCCACTCTTGGGTTCGTCCCCATCCCTACAGTGACCAAGTTTGCAAACCCCAGGTCAGAAGAGGTCAGCCAAGAGAACAGCATCGTGCTGTATTTACTAGCTCTGTGGCTTTTAGCGAGTTTCTTGACTGCTCTGTGTCTCCATTTCCTCTCTAAGATGAGGCTAATGGTACCTACCTCGGGATTGTCCTGAGGATTACATGAGTTAACCCTTAGAAAGCCTACCGCGGCACTCGGTCTGTAGTGAGCCCTGGGTCGGTGCTGCCAGCTGTGCTGGGGAGCAGCCCGGCTCTCTGACCAGAACCCCCCACCTCGCTCACTCGCCCTCGGCAGGTGGAGGCCATCGAGTACTACACGAAGCTGGAGCAGAAGCTGAAGGAGGACTACAAGCGGGAGAAGGAGAAGGTGAACGAGAAGCCTCTTGGCATGGCCTTTGTCACCTTCCACAACGAGACCATCACCGCCATGTGAGCCCCTGCCCTGCCTGCCCATCCCCGTCCTTGTCCCCCGGGGACTGGTGGGGGTTCCTGGGTCCCCACGCTCACAGCCAGCCGTTGGCAATAACCAGTGCCCATCCCCCAGCATCCTGAAGGACTTCAATGTGTGTAAGTGCCAGGGCTGCACCTGCCGCGGGGAGCCACGGGCCTCGTCTTGCAGCGAGTCCCTGCACATCTCCAACTGGACCGTGTCTTACGCCCCTGACCCCCAGAACATCTACTGGTGAGCACAGCGGGGCGGCCGCGGCAGGTTTCGTGGGGCCTGCTGGCTCCGGCAGGGACAGGGGAGGAGAGGGAGGTCCAAGGTGTCCCCAGAACGACCCTCTCGCCTGCCTTCCCAGGGAGCACCTCTCCATCCGAGGCTTCATCTGGTGGCTTCGCTGCCTGGTCATCAATGTCGTCCTCTTCATTCTCCTCTTCTTCCTCACCACCCCGGCCATCATCATCACCACTATGGACAAGTTCAACGTCACCAAGCCCGTGGAGTACCTCAATGTGAGGCCCAGGCCCCACCCCACCCCGTCCATGCTGGGTCGCGAGACACAGATACGAGGCCTCGAATCCCTCTTCAGGGGGAAACCAGAATGCCCTCCGGCCCGATCTAGCTACGGTTCTGCTCCCAGCCCAGCCCCACCAACAGCTCCCCCACGACTGGGGGTTGCAGAGCCTTCTGGGAATGTCCCTTGGGCTCCCTGCCACCTTCCCCCTAGTGACATCACCCTTGGGTTTGCACACACCTAGAGAGACACCAGGGAAGACGGTGAGCCCAGGGCCGGTTTTAACTGACCGTGGGACCTCGGACAAGCCCCCTTCTCCTCATGCCCCTACCTCCCCGACAGAAGAACAGAGGTTCGGACTACAGCCTTGGCTTCTAAACTTAGATTCGGATGCCTTTATCTAAAGGACTCTTACGTGAACCCCAGTGTGGCAAAGCAAGGCTGCTCAGATGGCCATAGAGTCAGGGTCACTTCCACCAGCTCTTCCCTCGCCCCGCCTGCCACACACACAGCACACCTCCTCAGAGCCTCAAAGTCCGAAGTCAGACAGTTTGAAAATTCCCGAGTGATAAGAGCAAAATAACACTAGACCCAGTCGGCCTGGGTTCACATCCCCACCCCGCCACTCGACTAGCTGGGTAACCTGCTGAATCTCTTTTTGCCTTAGTTCGCTCATCTGTAAAATGGGCTAATAGCATTGTTGGGAGGCTCCCTACACGTAAAGCCCATGATCAATGCCTGGCCCTCAGGAGGTCCTCAGGAATGCTAACCATGAGCGTCACTCACCCTGCAGTGGCGCTCATGAGCCCGGCCCCCACCCGCCCCCGGCCCTGCACATGTTCTGGACTTCTGCCACGGGGCCCCGAGAGCCATGGGGCCTGGGGCTCCACGGGGGGAGGGGGCAGGTAAGCAAAGCAAGCTAGACTGGGGCCCACTGGACGGCCCCGCCTGACACGTCCCCTGTGCCCCACTGCAGAACCCCATCATCACTCAGTTCTTCCCCACCCTCCTGCTGTGGTGCTTTTCGGCCCTGCTCCCCACCATCGTCTACTACTCAGCCTTCTTCGAAGCGCACTGGACACGGTGAGACGCTCACACGCCCCACGCTCTGGCCCTCCTAGGCGTATGGCCGTCCCTGCCGGGCAGCCCTTTCCCCTTCAGCCTCCCTGCCCCGGGCGGTCCCAGCGCTGCCAGGGAACGGAGGCTGGCCAGCCTCCTCACGCTGGGAGGCCCCCATCCCAGAGGAGCTTCCTGGGATAGCGTACTGGCTAGGGGAGCAGGCCTGGGGGCTGGCTCATCTGACCTCTGCCCCTGTGCCCCCTGGCCCAGCTCCGGGGAGAACAGGACCACCATGCACAAGTGCTACACCTTCCTCATCTTCATGGTGCTGCTCCTGCCCTCACTGGGACTGAGCAGGTGGGTTGCAGAGGATGGGGTGGGAGCTGGGATGGGGGTGGGGGGCAGGGGGGGCAAGGGGAGCAGCTTAGGCTCCCACTTCCCTTACAGAGCTGGGGGACGCATGTCTGGGGGGCCTCCCCAGAGGCTCATGGCCTAGACTCTGCCTCCCCTGGTGTTCTGGGCCATTCCAGCCCCACACCACACCTCTCCACTCCTCCTCTCCAGCCTGGACCTCTTCTTCCGCTGGCTCTTTGACAAGAAATTCTTGGCTGAGGCAGCTATTCGGTTTGAGTGAGTGACCTGGGCCCCCAGGGAAAGAGACCAGAGGGCGGGGGTGGCTATGCCTGAGACACACGGCCCGGGGGGGGGGGGGCTTACATGGCGCAGGAGGGTCATTCTAAAGATCATACCACAGTGCTCGGCTGTAGACATGGGAGATGTCCCTGGGGTGTGCGTTGGGGCTCATTCTCTGGGAACCTGTGTAGAGGTCACCTTCAAGGTGTATTTGGGGCTTTGGGACCCACACTGGGGGATTTCTGTGACAGTCTGTAGAGCTTGTATTCTGGGACTAACTCTAGGAGTCAAGTTGCCCTCCGGTTTGGAGAAGCGTCTGTAGTAGGATCTTGGTCATGCTTTGGGAGTGACTTGGGGGTACCCCTGAAGGTCCGTGGAGCCCACACTTTTAAGTATCTGTGGAAGTCTCGGGCTCACAACTCTGGAGTATTTATGGAGAACTCGGGACCCACACTTGGGGCATTTATGGGGCACAAGTCATGGGAACACCTCTGCAGTTTCAGGCTCTTATCCAGAGGTGTGACTGTGGGGTTCCTTATGGGGTACCTTTTCTGGGAAGCCCTATGAGGCTGTTTGGGGTTGGGGGGATGGCGGGCCATGTACCATGGCCATATATATGGGCACAAGGACTAGGGATCTTGCTCTAAGCCATCTGTAAAGATCTTGGGCTCACACTTGGCGTGTCACAGGCATTGACAAAGGTTCTTGGGCTCCCCACCCTGAAGATCTTGGAGGAAGGGTCTGTGGAGCTTGCGTTCTCACACTCTGGGGGTACACTGTGGCTTAATTTAAGGTCTAAGGGGGTACTAACTGGGTATTCCTAGGGCTCACACTCTTAGGGGTCTTTTAGGGCCTCACGAGGTTGGTCTGTGGGGATCTCAGGCAGTCATGCCCTGAACATCTGGTGGCCTTAGGGGTTTGGAGCCCTCTCCATGAGTCTTTATAGGGGCGCCTCTAGGCTCACACTGTCAGGTCGCATCCACGCACACGGAGGGTGTTGGAGGTGTCTGCGACACTCTGCCATCCTCCCCTGGGGTTCCCACTCTGGGGGCCCGGGGGCCCGGGTGCTTGCGCGCTGAGCGGGGTTGTGCGCACGAAGGCAGGCGCGTCGGGGCGGCGGTGTGGCGTGCTGGTCTGCGGGCGGTGGGCAGGCGGCCGCTGGGTCGCCCAGGGGTGCAGCGCTGCAGCACTGGGTGCCCGCAGGTGCGTGTTCCTGCCTGACAACGGCGCTTTCTTCGTGAACTACGTCATTGCCTCCGCCTTTATCGGCAACGCCATGGACCTGCTGCGCATCCCGGGCCTGCTCATGTACATGATCCGGCTCTGCCTGGCGCGCTCTGCGGCCGAGAGGCGCAACGTGAAGCGGGTACGGCCGCCTGGGGCCGCCGCGGCCTGCGCAGCGCCCGCTGGTGGGCCCAACCGGAAACAGCGGCAGCCTTGCTAGGGTGTGGGGGCACAGGGGTGCTGGAACTTGGGGGACCTAGTTCCGTGGCCCTGGGCTATCCCCTTCCTATCTGGAGCCTCAGTTTTCCCGTATGTGCGGCGATCGATCAACTGTGCCAGTCCTGACAGTCTAGTGTTCTGATGGGAGTTGGGGGAGGTCCGGGTCCCTAGATCTAGGGTCTCTGTGCCCTAACCCCACACGAGGGCTCTGGGCATCCCTCCCCCCAGGCCTCCCCACCTGCCAGCCCCTGATCTCTCAAAGCCCCCGCCCCCCCAGCCCACGGCCCGTCCCTGTACCCACCCTGACCTCCATCTCAGCCACAGCCCCTCTTTCCATCTGCTTTGCCCTGCCCCACCCTGGATTTTGGTTCCTTTTCCCCATGGCTTGGTCCCTGGCCCCTGCTCCGTCCCCCCTGCCCCGCGCCCTTCCAGCCTGCCCCTCCCCTCCCTGAGCCGCCCTCCTGCCCATCTCCCCCCCAGCATCAGGCCTACGAGTTCCAGTTTGGCGCAGCCTACGCCTGGATGATGTGCGTCTTCACGGTGGTCATGACCTACAGTATCACCTGCCCCATCATCGTGCCCTTCGGTAGGCACCGCCGCGCCGGGACCTGGGCCCTGCTCGGGGGGACCCAGGACCTCACCCTCCTCACTGTAGTAAGGCAGGCCGCCCTGAGTGGACAGGGCCCCGGCTGGGAGACCGGCCCCTCGGGCCTCCCGCCCGGTCCCTGCCTCAGTCTGGGGCCTGGCCTGGGGGGGAGGAGGGGGAAAACCATCTCAGCTCAGGCTGGCCCCAGCTGGTGTGCCGGGCCCCTGGGCAAAGTCACCCCGACATGGCCCCACTCATCCACACCAAGTGCCTTCGCTCGGCTGATGCACTCGGACACACCTCACATGTCCACAGCGGGGTGCGCGCACGTGCGCGCGCACACGCACACGCACACTCCTGCACAGGGTCCGCCGGGACACTTGGAAACAGGCCACAAGCTCAGGAAAGACCTTTGGATTCCGGGGTGGGGTTAGGCTCTTGCCACTGACAGAGCTACCCCGCCGTGGCTGAGCCGTGCCCCCTGGACAATCCCTCTTCCTTCTGAAATTTAGCAAAGTTTCTCTGCAACGGTCACCCTACTAGTTACCTCCGCTTTCCCCCTCCTAACATCCTAACCCCTTAACCACCCTCCCCAGTTCCTGAAGGCTCCAAACTCCCAAACTAACCTCCCTGTCCTTTTAAAAGCCCCCATTCCCTCAGCCCCCAGGAGAACAGAACTTACCGCCAAATTTATACTCATCGGTGTAGGGACAGGGTGGGAAAAAACACCAAGGGTTTCAGGAAGCAGCTCACCGACCCGGAGGAACGGATTTCTGATAGTGGGATTTTCAGTGAGGGGCCACGGAACGAGGCGGGGAAAGCTGAGGAAGCCGACGTTGTGCGATTCTGCGATGGGCCTGGGGCTGGGGCAGGAGCAGGGAGCCCAGGCCGTCGGCCATCTTGGAAGGCCTAGGACCAGCCGTGCCGGACGCACCGAGGTCCGGTGTCACCGGCCCGAGGTCAGGCCCACGTGGCTCTCCCCAGGGCTCATGTACATGCTGCTGAAACACCTGGTAGACAGGTACAACCTCTACTACGCCTACCTGCCGGCCAAGCTGGACAAGAAGATCCACTCGGGGGCTGTGAACCAGGTGGTGGCCGCTCCCATCCTCTGCCTCTTCTGGCTGCTGTTCTTCTCCACCATGCGCACGGGTGAGGGCCGGCCCCGCGCGCACCTCAGGGAGTGGCAGGGGTGGGCGGGGGAGGGCCTCCCTGCAGGGTTGAGGCAGAGCGAGGCGCGGGAGGGTCCGTGGAGGCCAAGGGCCACGGGCAAGGCGTCTGGGAGAAGCCAGGTCAGGCCACAGCATGGAGGAATGCAGGGCTGCCTTCAGAAGGTAGCCAAAGTGGGGTGGTGGGCCCCCGGGAGGGGGCACCCAGAGGAGAGGCAGCAGCCCCATCCTTTGCCCCCCGCCACCAGGGTTCCTAGCCCCCACGTCCATGTTCACATTCGTGGTCCTGGTCATCACCATCGTCATCTGTCTCTGCCACGTCTGCTTCGGACACTTCAAATACCTCAGTGCCCACAACTACAAGGTGTGGGGCGAGGGGGGCAGGGGATGGCTGAGGGCAGAAGCTCAACGGGGTGCAGGGGAGCAGGGGGATGGGTGGGAGCTGATGGCAGGGGCAGCAAGGGTGTCAAGAAGGTGTGGGGTCTTGATGGCGGCTGAGGGCAAGGACATCTTCCCACTCCCCGACTCATTCTGGGTCCCTCAAGATTGAGCACACGGAGACAGATGCCGTGGACCCCAGAAGCAATGGACGGCCCCCCACTGCTGCTGCTGTCCCCAAATCTGCGGTGAGTGCCCTGATTCATGGCCAGGGATAGAGAGGAGCCTCTGACTGATGCTCCGTCCAAAGCCAGGGGTCCCATTAGTCCTCCTGAAAGTGAGGCCCATTCCCGCCCCCAGGGGCAGGGAGAGATCTGGCTTCACTGAGGGGAGTGCCCACCTCTCCCTGGGGGGAGGCTCACTGTCCCACACCCTGGAGACCCTGAGATCCCCCCATCAGCCCCTCGCCATGAGGAGCAGCTGCCCCCCCTCACCCTCTATTCCTTTCCCCCTTCAGAAATACATCGCTCAGGTGCTGCAGGACTCCGAGGTGGACGGGGACGGGGATGGGGGTCCTGGGAGCTCGGGGGATGAGCCCCCGTTGTCCTCGTCCCAAGATGAGGAGCTGCTGATGCCGCCTGATGGCCTCACGGACACAGACTTCCAGTCTTACGAGGACAGCCTCATAGAGAATGAGATTCACCAGTAAGGGGAGGGAGGGGCCCTGGAGGCCACGCCCTGCCCCACCCCACCCGCCCCCCACGGACACTAAAAGAAACGCTAATAATTTATTAGATCTAAAGCCCCTTCCTCCCCCATCCCCTGCTTTCATTAAGGTATTTAAACCTGGCTATCTCACCACTCTCCCCCACCAAGGAGGGAGGGAGGAAACCCCCAACCTCAGTGAGGAGAGCCCCGAGCCGGACCCGGGGCAAAGAGGGGTGCGGACAGGGTTCCCCCAGGTCAGTGCCCCCCACACTAGTAGTGTGGTCAGGAAAGGGTTATTGAGAGCCGAGAGGGGTACCTGGTGCCATGGCTGGAGACCTGGGGGAGGCCACAGGCAGATCAGGGGCTGCCCCCCCCCCAGTTCTTTCCTCCCCCTAAGGCCCCCTGGGATCTGGCACTCCAGGGAAGTGGAGCCTCCAGCCCCTGTGGGTTGCATGAGGGGGAGGGGCTGCAGAGTGGGAGGAAGAGTCAGGCCCCCAGCCAGGGAGGTGACCTAGGGGTGGGGGGTGGGCATGGCTGACACTGGAAAATGGGTTTTTGCACTGTTTTTTTTTTTTCCTTTAAAATAAAAATGAAAAGAAAAGCTCTGAGGTGGGTGTCTGATTTGTGCTGCTGCCCTGGGCACATGGGCTGGGGACCGAGTGCCCTGCTGTATATCTGGAGGACCTGTTCGGTGCCCGGGCAAGAGACTTCCAGTATGGGACCTCAGTTTCTCCAGGGAGAGGAGAGAATGGGCCCAGGACACTTCAGGGGAGTCTCAGGCAGGAGGGGCCTGCAGCTCCCTCTGGCATCAGTCAGCTCTCAGCTCCGTCTCCACCCCCTGCCCTGAGGAAATTGTGGGACCGGCAGTCTGAGGGATGGGGACACACACCCGCTTTCTGAATCCCCAAAAGCCACACAAATGGGATAAAGATTCAGGGAGAAAGCCTGGACAAACCACAGGCTCTCCACTGGTCCAGGAAGAAGTCATTCTGGAGGAGGACAATCTCAGGGGGGCTCCTTCTAGAAGACTCAGCAGGTGGTTCTGGAGGAGAGACAAGAAAACGGGGCCACAGCAGTCCACCAGATAACACCGTTTGTTGTCATTGTTGCTACAACTTCTTAAGCAGTTGTTATATGGCTGGAATTATGCTAAGTGACTGTGTTATGTGTTTGAAGGCATTTACTCCTCAGCTTGCTCTAGGGTCAGGCTTGGATTTACTGTGAGGATTACATGAGATAAGATATGCAAGTGCCCACTTGGCCCAGTGCCTGGCCGGTGGAAAACGCCCATCAAATGTGAACTATAATCAGTGCTGTGATCGTTACTGGTACATACAAGACTGGTGTGGTTTTCCTCTTATGGGGGCTCAGGGAGGCTACGGGGTTTGTTCAAGTTTACCAGCCTGGAAGGAGTCTTGGAAAAGCCCTTCTGAGCATCTCAGTGAGCCAGGCCCCCCACCCGTCTGTCCCTTCCCCCTCAGGAGTGCCTGAGGCTCCAAAAAGCCTCCTGCCAGACAAGTCTCCTGCCCAGCCAGATCTAACCCAACCCCAGACCCAACCGTAATCCATCTTTTGTAAGAAATTTCCTGTGGCCACTCTAGCCACCCCCTACCAGAGGTCCTCCCAGCCACGAGGTCACACGCAGTGTATCCAGCATGTACAATGGGTCTCCTGAGAGCCAAGAACTCCAGTCCTGGCTCTGTCACTACGGCGCTGTGCAGCCCGGGGAAGGCCACCTCTCCTCTCTGCACCTATCTGCTCATCCATAAAACCAAGGACTATGACCAGGTGGCCCAAAAGGCCCCGAAGCATCCTGCCCACCCATTAACCGCCACCCATCAGCAGGACCCAGAGAAGAAAGTGAGTCAAGGAACTCCCAGAGGAAAAAAGAGGAGAGACCCCGGGATGGGGGGAAGGGCAGGAGGGGGAAAGAGGAAAAAACAGGTCTCACGAAGGCTTGCAGACAGCCAACCAGAAATGACCAACAGCAGGGACAGCAAACACGGCACAAAGCCTGTCGAAGATCGCCCAGGCACTGGCAAGGGGCGGGAGGCACGCGGTGTGTGGGGTTCACCCAACCCCAGGCTTCAGAGAGATGCCCCCTGCGTGACACACGAGGCTTGGAGGGCCCGTGTTCCCTGGCGGCCAGCTGTGAGCAGCTTGGTCCAGGCCTCAGCCTTCGCATGTACAACAGTTCCACAGTCTTTTTTTTTTTTTAAGATTTTATTTATTCATTTGAGACAGAGAGAGAGAGCCCGACCGGAGGGAGGGGCAGAGGGAGAGGGAGAAGCAGACTCCCTGCTGAGCTGGGAGCCCGATGACAATGACGACAATGACGACTACACAAGGCTTGATCCCAGGATCCCCAGGCCTGAGAGATCGTGACCCGAGCCAGAGGCAGACGCTTAACCATCTGAGTCACCTAGGCGCCCCACGACAGATCCACGGTCTTGAGAAATGTGGACCTCCAGGTGGAGTCCCCAAATTCTCAGGGCTGCGAAACAGAGTGCCAGCCGGTGGGTGGGCAGAACCCAGCTGTGAATTTGGAGCAGGGGAGCACACACAGCAGGCCCCGGAGGCTGCAAACAGCAGTCCGGCCCTTGATCCTTCCATGAAACCCTCCTGAGTGCCTCCTGTGCTCCAGGGCCTGAGCTGGGGGGGCTGGGAGCACAGCAGCAAGGCTGATCCTAGGTCCTCATGGCCCAGTGGGTAAGCCAGAGACAGATCTGAACACTCACTAGGTCCAGCACCCTTCTTACCACCCTCTATGAGTGGACTGAATCCTCAGATTTCGAGATGAGGAAGCTGGGGCCCTCAGGGGTGATGTCCCTTGCTCCTACTCACACAACTTGGATGCAGGGGTGCTAGGACAAGGATGAAAAAAATCTTAGGATGGTACGGAAGCCCCAAATCAAGACATCTTGCCCATTCAAACTTCTGACGGTTCAGCCAGGAAAAGTGACATCCAAAGAGGAGGAATGACAAGACCCCACAATTATTAAGGCCAAAATGGTCAGTGTGGTACCAAACCCCTTCCCCAGGCTCATTGGATTAAATTAGAAACATTCCATCACCTGCTCTGAGGCTGGGAATGGGGGGTGGGCAGTGAGGGGACCCTTCATCAGGTCAGATGGAAAAGTCCGGAAGGCCAAGTAAGGCTGGGGAACTGGGTTAAGAGGCGGCGAACAGACGGGGAGGGGTGGGGACGCAGGTAAGGACCAACTGACATCATCTGCAGAGGCTGTAGGGGCTGGGCACCTAGGGTCAGCCTCTGAAGGTCCCACGGGCTCTGATCAGTTCTTTGGACCATAAGCCGAGGAAGGAAGAAACCAGATGCGTTTTGGATCGTTTGAGAATGATCAATGGTATTGATTGAGAGTGGGGCCCAGAGGGGGTGCTTTAAGCAGCCAAGAGAGGTTTTGAACCAAGCACCTTGGTTTCTGAAGGCCCCTCTGCATCCCCAAAACCTGTTTTTCTGTACAGGTGGGCAGACACACCCCCACTTTGCGTGGCAAGCCCCATGTCTGAACAGCGTGGCCTGAACAGACCTCAGTCTGGACTCCTGAATTCCTCACCTGCCTTGCACGCCTCCCTCCCTCTTCCTCAGAGCAGGTCTCCCCTAATCCCACCTTAAGGGTCTTCTCCCCTAACCCCCCTCATGAAGCACAAAAGCAGGCTCAAGTGTTTCCAGATGTGAAACTTCAGATAACGCCCCAAGAGCAGACAGAGCCCCGGTGCTGGGGCAAGCACAGCCCCAAGGTGGGAGGCTGTAATAGGGGAGGACGCCCACAAGCAGGGGGAGCGGCAGGCAGAGGGAGAGGGAGAAGCAGGCTCCCCACTAAGCAGGGAGCCCGATGCGGGACTCAATCCCAGGACCCGGGGATCATGACCCGAGCCGAAGGCAGATGCTTGAAGACCGAGCCACCCAGGCGCCCCAGACGCACATTCCCTGAACCAGGACTGAGCATCCGCGCTCCACACTGAGTGCTGGAAACAACCTCGAGGTGTAACAGTGGAATCGTGGAAGGAGGAAGGAGGCCACAGGGAGCCCCAAAGGCCATTTCTCTTCCTCCCTTTATAGCTGGGGCCAGTAGAAGATAATGGACAAGATAAAGTACCAAAATAGGATTTTGGTTCAAATCCCAGCTCAGCCACTTACCACCTGGGTGATATTGGGCCAGTTGTATCCTAACTCCTGAACAGGAAAACTGTTGTCCTCACACACAAAATAGACACCAAATGAGGCAAAGGGGGCCTTTCCCACACCAACCAGTTCTGCGGCTCTCCAGGCACCAGCCGGACATGCTACGATTCCAGTCAGTTCTGACACTGTCTATCTGGGGTCAGCGTCAGATCCCACAAGGGCTGCGTCCCACAAGACTGCCCCCACTGCAGACCCCCCTCATGAGTCCCAGGCTGTCACCCGTGCTTCCGACTGACTGGCTGTGAATCAGGGCTCTCACGACCCTCCCCACCCCCCACCCCCGTCAGGTTTTGCAATGTGCTACGACGGCTCACAGAACTCAGGGAAACACTTGCATCTAACAGTTTCTCGGAAAGGGATATGTTAAAAGGATGAATAGCCAGATGAGGAAGGACATAGGGTGAGATCAGAAGGGTCTCAAGCACAGACGCTTCTGTCCCTGTGGAGTTGGGGTGCACCACCTTGCCAGCACGTAAACATGTTCACCGGCCCAGAAGCTGTCTAGACCCCACATTTAGGGATGTTTATGGAGACTTCCTCGTAGGGGCATGATTGTTTATTAACTCAACCTCCAGCCCCTCTCCCCCTCCTGGAGAATGAGGAGTGGGGCTACAAGGTCTAGGCTTTTAATCATGGCTTGGTCTTTCTGGCCACCAGCGCCCATCCTGAGGCTATCCAGGAGTCCTCGAGGAATGACCTCGTTAGAACAAAAGACGCGGTTATCACTCACAAAATTCCAAGGGTTTAGGAGCTCTGTGTCAGGAGCCAGGAGCAGAGACCGAGAATATATTTCTTACTGTGTCGCCTCTGGCCCTCCCCTTTCTCCTCTATAACATGAGGATAATGATACCATGTCCTTGAGCTGTTTTAAGGATTAAACAAGCAGAATGTTCTTAGCCCAGTGTTTGGCACATACTAAGAACTTAATTAACTGTAATTAATGTTCTTACAGATGAGGAAGTTGAGACCCAGAAAGGAGGTTGGGGAGGACTTGTCCAAAGTCGGCTTGGGACAAGACTCTGTGATTCCATTCAGTGGCCAATGCTCCACCAGGCTGAGCAGAAGGTCACCGGAATGACCTTGATGGTCCCTGTCCTCAATGGCCATACCCTATACTATAGGGCAGGTTTCTCAGGTCAAAGAGTTTAGCTAGTTCCCAGACCCTCACTTTTCCCTGGATAGACATGAGAGCCAGGCCAGTGACCTAACCATGCCAAGGCAAGCGTTATGGGTTGAACTGTGTCCCTCTCAAAAGATATGTTGACTCCTAATCCCCAGTATCTCCGCATGTCACCTTATTTGGAAATGCGGTCACTGGAGAAGTAAATAGTGAAGATAAGTCATGCTAGAGTAGAGCGGGTCCCTAGTCCAACACAACTGGCTTCTGTATGAGAAGAAGAGAGACACAGAGAACGCCAAGGGAAGACACAGAGCCACACAGGGAGAGTGCCATGTCAGTGGGAAGGTGGCTTTTGGAAACGAAGAGGCTTTCAGGATAAAAGGATCAAGTTGGGGTGTCGGGACAATCCCTTCCCAGAAGCCTTGGGCTGAAGGAGGGGGACTCAGACTTGTCCCGATTGGACAGTACTTGAGGACAACCAGGCTGGTAGAGGTGTCCCCGGGTAGGGGTGCTGGGACTCCTGTCCCCACAGGGAGATGGCCCTTGGGCTGGCAGGTGGGGACCAGGCAGATCAAAAGGGGCCAGGTTACTGACCGTGCCAGCCTGCAGGGGGCAATGGCAAGGAAGACAGGAGAGGAAGGCTGCTAGTAAAATGTGCCACTGCCCCAGGACTCCCACTGCAATTGGAGAGTTCTGGGTGGGGGCTGGGGGTTCTCCTCCCCCTCCCCCCAGAACCTTCAACTGTCAAGCACCATACTAGCCGCCAACATGCTGCACTCTCCAGGTAGGCGCTGATGGGGCTTGTACCACTCCCACACCTCTGCGGACTAGGGCCTCCCCCCAGGGAAGGGGTTTGTGCCCCCCGGAGGATGACTCCTCCATCGGACTGGATGCTCCCTAGGAGCAGATGGGCCTCTTCCTCAGACAGCCCGCTGATGGCCGGACCCACAGCAGCCCTTCCTCCTGTCTCCACTGACAGTTGGAGTCAGGGAGAGGAGGGGGACCAGTTACCCCACAATCACAGCTGCCTGGGAGAAGGGCGTGTGTGAGGGAAGCCCCAGCAGCCACTAGAGAAATAAAACTCAGGGAACAGAGAGAACCTCTCCCCAGCCCAGAAAAACAGGCTTCTTGGTCCAAAAAAGACCAGAACCTAAGAGGGCCACAGGAACAGGAGTCTGGAGGCAGGCCTGGGGACCTGACCTCAGGGCCTAAGGGAGACAGCCCTGGGGAGAGAGGCGCTGGCAGAGTTGAGCTGTTCTGTGGGGTGGGGACTAAGTGGTGGGGACAGCCAGTCCCAGCCAGCAGAAGGGCTCAGGCCTGCCCCTCACCCAGCCTGGCATCTGCTAGAAGGGGCACCCCAGATCCTGCCTTCACCATCTGCCTGGGCCCTGGGAGTGTAGGCCTCGCTCTAAGAGAACACCAAACCCAGTCCTCACTCTTCAGAAGTGCCCTGAGGAGTCTAGACAACGTCTTTGTTTCCTGCCAGCTTTGAACACTCATCTGTCCACAAACCTGCAGGCCTCTGTCTGCTGGGGAAGCTGCAGCCCCCTCCCTCAGGGACGACTCCCCACCTGCGGGGGAGACATAATACACACTTGGGACAGAGAGCTTCCTAGCCACTCATGGCCATCTGTCTGTCCTTCCCACAGCCAGCCTTGTCTGTCTCAGTTTGCCCACACCCCTAGCCCACCTGACAGGGCTCGGCTCTGTCACCCTCTCTGGAGACATTTTTGGTGATGACTCTGGTGGGGTGTGTGTGTGTGTGTGTGTGTGTGTGTCCCTGCCAGCCCCTGAGAAATGGGTTCAGACCCAGCCCTCCAGAGGAATGAGGAAGCTGAGATTTAACCTCCATAGCCTTGGTCTGCCCTCTGAGGTTCTCCAGTTTTCTTGGACACCAACGCCTCCTGTGGTCCTTCCAGACCCCCGGAAGAGGCCGGCACAGTCACTCCCAGAGGCAGCCAAGTCAGAGGCTCCCTAAGGCGACCCCGTGGTAGAAGGACACAGAGTGGTTTGCCTTACCGCGTGGGTGCCCTTGGGCCCCTCACTTAACCCAGGTCTCTCAACCTGGACACTTGACATTTGGGGCTGGATAACTCTTTGTCACGGGCTGTCCTGAGCACTGTAGGATGTTCCAAGCGGTACCGTTGGCCTCTACCCACCGGGTGCCAGGAGCACCCCCCTGTTCCCCAGTTATGCCAGCCAAAAATGTCTCTAGACATTGCCGAGTGTTAACTGGAGGCACGATCTCCCAGGCTGAGGATCGCTAGCCTTAACACCTCTGGGTGGGCCCTGGGGTGGGCCTAGGTGACATGGGACAGTCATCCCTGCGCTGCTGGAGACACGGGGTAAAGACCAGGTGATGAAACAAGACCAGTTCTGATTCTCATTCCTCCTCGGAGCTGTTCTGCAGCCTGCCTTTCTGGACCTTCTCACTTGAAGGGGGCTCCAAGGTTTGTCCTCCATAGGCCTCCCTCCAAGTCTTTCTCCTGCTCTTTGAGCAAAGAAATAAGCTACTGCCCCGCCACACTGCTTTATTCATTCTCCCCTGGCCTGAGAGAGTGGGAAGGAGCTCCTCTACTATTTCTAAGAGAAAGCCAGAGGGCTTGGGTGGGAAGAAAGAGGGTGGGGGAAGGGAAAGGAAGGGGGAAGAAGGCCCAGATTCCAGCTGCATACACCCTCTTCCCTGCCCCTGCCCCTGACTCTTCCAGAACCAGGAATTTCTGGTGCACCCCACCCTCAGGGGGCCCTCAGGAAAAAGGGGGCAGTCACTACCCCCCAAGAACTTCCCAATTATCCCACTGGATCTGGGTGGCCTCTCTCCCCGGCCCCTCCTCCCTGCCTCTGTGGCCCATGAAGCTGAATGTGAGGAGGGATAGCCTGGGGAGGGTCCTCTCAGAGCTCCCTCAGGAGAGGGTTCGCTTTTTTTTTCTTTAAAGATGTTATTTATTTGTTTGAGAGAGAGAGCGAAAGAGCTGGGACTGGGGAGGAGCAGAGGGAGAGGGAGCGGCAGGCTCTCCACTGAGCAGGGAACCCAATGCCGCGGGGCTCGATCCCAGAACCCTGAGATCTTGACCTGAGCCAAAGGCAGACGCTTCACCGATTGAGCCACCCAGGTCCCCTGAGTGTTCACTTCTGACTCCTCAGTGCCCAGCACAGAATAAATGCTCCACAAAAGTGGCTGAGATGAGTTACAGTTTGCTCTAAGGAGCTCACACCGACCAGCGCCTGGGTGGCTCAGTTGGTTAAGCGTCTGCCTTTAGCTCAGGACATGATCCCAGGGTCCTGGGATCGAGCCCCGTGTTGGTCTCCCTGCTCCAGTGGGGAGCCTGCTTCTCCCTCTGCCTGCCATTTCCCCTGCTTGTGTGTGCTCTCTCTGTCAAATAAATTAATAAAAATCTTTAAAGGAAAAAAAAAAGGAACTCACACCGAGACAGACACGCAGATGATCTCAACATGTTGCATTGCAAGGAGGAGGGCTGCTCTGTGATCCCAGCAGGAACTCAATAAATGCTAGTTCCCCAGCCGGGTCAGTGAGGGGAAAGGCAGCCCACATTTTCCGAGCACCTACTGAACGCCAGCTCATGTCTGTTGCATCATTTCATCCGAAACACCCTTCGAAGGTAGAATATAGCAGCCTCTTTATACAGATGGGGAAATTAAGGCTCAGAGACATAAAGCAACTTGCCCGTGGTCACACAGCCACCCACTCTGGTTCAGTGGAGCCCAGGGCACCAGCTCTGCTAAAGAGGAAAACAGCAGTTTTCCCGACCCCTTTTCCAACACCTTATCCAGCCTCAGTCCTTCCCGCCCCCCCCCCCCCCCCCCCCCCCCCGGCCCAGGGGAAGTAACGTAACAAAGAGCCCCTAGAAGCTGTAGTAAAATGGAGATGGACCACTTTCCAGCACGGCCCCTGCCCTGCACCGTGGCTCCCTCCTCGCAAGGCCCCAGTGATGGGTAGGAGCTCAGACCAGCCTGCCTAGGTTTGCCCCTGCCTGACGGCTGCCCTGCAGGCAGAAGTTCCGCGTCTCTGGGCGTCGTTTCTTCCTCTGAAGCAGGGGGACAGAACAAGAAACCCTAGCCACTGGGGTTGTTGTCGTGAGGCTTCCCAGAGTTACTGCAAGGAAAGCACTTAGAACCACGCCAGGCTTGCAGTCCTCAAACACCATCAACTAGTATTTTGATAGCTGCTCTGGCAGTGCTGGTCCCTTCCACGGCTGGGGGAGGCTCCTAATATCGTCTCATCCCAAACCGTGGGCTCCGTGGAAGAAGCAAAGGACAGGACTCCGAGTCTGTCCAGCGAACTCACTCTAATCCTGATGGCCAGTTTTCTCTGAGAGCCAGGAGTCTTCAGGCCCCAGGGACCCCAAGGGGACAGCAGAGAAGACTTTACGCGGTGGCCAGGGCCTTTGCTCACGGTCCGCACCAACACTCTGGCTTCCCTGGGCTGAGTGAGCTCCGTTTGGTCCCCAGACCAGCCATGGCCTATGGGCAGTGTTGGGTTGGAGTCTGCTGGGCACACCATTCACCAGCATGGGGGGGGGGGGGCTCTCCCTAATGGAACGGAGGGTCCCCGGGATGAGCCACATGCCCATCTATCGCTTCACAGGGAGAAACTAACATGCATGACCCTCCTCCCTTCTAGGGGTGCCGGGGCCACAGCATTCAAAACATCTATTGAGCACCTACTAAGCGCTCAATGCGGCAGCAAACAAAACAGACAAAAATCCCTGCCCTCATAAGTTTTCATTCTAGTGAGGGAGATAACGAATAAAGAATACAGGGAGCTTTCATTCCAGGGAGGGAGACAAATAAATAAATAATAATAAATATACGTCTGGTCCCCAGTGTATAGTCTGTTGGGGATCCGAGTGGGACAGGGGGTTGGGGGGCAGGGCAGGAGAGAGAAAACATAGATTTGCAAACACAGATGAAAAATCACCACCATGCAATGCAAGGCTTCCATTCATTCATTCATTCATTCATTCATTCATCCACTGAAAATATTTCTGAGCCCCTCCTGGGGCCTGGTGCTATGTGAGACAGAGGGAACCCAGTGGTGGACAGAGAAGCCCCCACCTCCAGCCTTGAGAGCTCACAGACAAGCCAGCTTAGAGCTGGCAGGCAGCAATGGGTGTCCCCAAAAGGAAAGTGCTGGACATGAGGGGCGGCCCCAAACTCTGGCGGGCACATTAGGGGAGGGCTTCACCAAGGTAGTGGCACTGGGCAGGGCCTGGAAGGCTGAGCAGGACTTCCCCCAGTGGACAAGGTGTGTGTATGCGAGCAGGAAGGGTTCCAGGCAGAGGAAGCGAGGCAGGAGCCGTCCAGTGCAGCTGAGAATCGGCTGCCCGTGTTCGAAGGTGCTGGTCCTCTCGGTAGCAGCCTGGTTTGGGTTTGTCAGGCTAACAAGGGGAGACGACAGGGGCATTCCTGGACCTAGGGAAGTCCCAAGGAGACACCGCTGTGGGGCAGGAGAAAGGGTTTGCTTGGTTGGGTTAGTGGCAAGAGTCAAGGGGCATCAGAGAAATTTCGCCACAAACGGCCCGTGATCCCCTTAGATGATGAGGATGGAAAAATTATGCTATTCCATGGGACTTCCCCTGAGGAGAGGCACCTACCTCCGGAGGGACTGTCAGGGAAAGTTCACGGGCCTTGTCTGGGGTCTGCAGTCAGACTCCGTCCCATGCTCAGCCCTCACCTGTGCCAGGCTCCTGCTTCCTCTTCCAGTAATTGCCAATATTGCATGGATCTTTCCGGAGGCTGGTGTGCCTGGCACAGAGCAGGCACTCCATGCTGTTAGCTTTGCTACTTTAACTCTTCTCCTTGTCTGCCAACTCGAGGGAGGACGAATCACTGAGACCCCCTGCTCTTGCCTCTGTGGAACTCAGCCCTCTGTGGGCTCAACCTGGGTCCCACCCCTAGAGAGCCTAGAACCCTCCTGTGCCTCCCTATAGCTGCCCCTCTTTTTCCCCACTCTGGATTCCTCCCACACCACAATCAGAGCCGAAATCAAGAGGCAGACACTTAACTGACTGAGGCCCCCAGGCGCCCCAGCCCTTCATTTCTTTTTGAATGATACTCTTGCATGAATGATATTCCATTTACGTATGTTTCTCATCTTGCTGATCCATTTATCAGCTGATGGACACTTGGGGTTTATTCCCCCTTTTTGGCTATTGTGAATCATGCAATGAACATGTGTGTACAAGTTTTTATATGGACGTACATTCTCCTTTCTCTTGGGCATATACCGAGAGGTGAAATCGCTGGGTCATAGGGTAATGATTCTTCGTTTAACCGTTTGAGGGATGGCCAGGCTGGTTTTCAAAGGGGCTGTACCCTTTTATATTCCCACCATCAGTGGATGAAGGTTCCAATTTCTCCACATCCTCGCCGACCCTTGTTATTATCAGTCTTTTTGACTGTAGCCATCCTGGTGGGTGCAAAGTGGGGGGTCACTGTCGCGGATCTGTGCTTGCCTGGTGACTAAGGGCGTTGAGCATTTTTGTGTATCTTCTTCAGAAAAAGAGTATCTATCCAGATCCCTTGTCCATGTTTCTAATTGGGTTATCTGTCTTTCCTTTGTGAAGCAGAGACCGTTTTCGCGGATCAGGGAATGGCGGCTTCCGTAAGCCTGAACCGCCTCAAAGCCAAAGGCGTAGGCCAACACCACAACGCCCAGAACTACAATAACCAGAACTATGAGGACCTGCTGGCAGCCTGTCTGAGGAGGGGAGAACTGTTCGAGGACTCCTTTTTCCCTGCCGAGCCCAGTTCGCTGGGCTTCAAGGATCTGGGCCCCGGCTCCAAAAGTGTGCAGAACATCTCTTGGCAACGGCCCAGTGTGGGTACTGGGAGGGGAGGTGTGGACTCCTTCTGGGAGTGGGAGGGCTGTTTGTAATGATGCCCCCATCACTTTGAAATCTCCAGTCCCCCGACCCCCTCTTCTGACCCTGGATCAGGGCTGGGGACCGTTCTGGCCATGCTTAAGCCAAACCTCTCCGAGACCCCTGGGAAAGCCACTCACTGACCTCTGCTATCACATTCTAAAACCCTGCCCAGCGGGTCCTGTGACCTTCCCCGCCCCTGCCTTGGAGGTGGACATCATTCCCCAGGAATGGTGAGAGGGAGGTGGGGAGGGGGATGTCCTGGGCCCCCTAAAATCTTTATTCCTTCACTGCAGCAGATCACAAGCAATCCTCACTTCATTGTGAACGGGATCAGTCCAACAGACATCTGTCAAGGCGTGCTAGGTGAGTGTGGGGCAAGGAAGCCGGTGTGGAAGGAGGGGGTGAATCGAGGAAGAAGGCTGGGGTAGGGGGAATGCCAGGGTGCCTTTTGAGGCTGGGGAGCTGGGACCCATAGGTTCAGATGATCCCTCCTCTTTCCCTGCCCCTCCCCTTCTGAGGAGAGGTAGTGAGACTGTCAGGTATGTTCTCCCTGCTCCCCGCCCCCCAAGTGCTATCTGGGAATGGGAACAAGCCGGGTGGTCTATTAGTTACCCATTGCTACACAATCCATTGCCCCCAAGACTTAGTGATTTAAGACAATGACAAACATCGATCATCTCAGTTTCCATGGGTCAATAATTCATAAGAAGCAGAGCAGGTTGGGTCTGGCTCAGAGTCTCTCGTGAGGCTGCCGTCAAGACATCAGGCGGAGCTGTGTTCCTCCGAAGGATCAGCTTCCAAGATGGCGCGCGCACGGGTCAGGAGACCTCAGTTCCCCGCCGCCAAGGCTTCCCCGTAGGACCTCCTGAGTGTCCACACAACCTGCTAGCTGGCTCCCCCAGACAGAATGATCCAAGAGAGAGAGCAAAGAGGAAACCGTCATGCCTTCTATTGCCTCCTCTCAGGGGAACACGCATGGTCACCTCCACCGCATTCCATTTGTTCAAAGCAAGCACAAAATCTGGCCCACACTCAAGGGGAAGGAATTAGGCTTCACCTCCCGAGGGGAGGCTTGTCCAAGAGCTTGTGGATGTATTTTTAAGCCACTGCAGGTGCCAGAACTTCCTCAGTCTGACGTGTCAAATAAAGGAGCGCTCTGTTCCTCGGCCTGCTCTCCCACGGCTCCTATGACAGCCCCAAGGGATAGCTTCCTCCCTAAGGAAGGGCTCCTCCAAACCCTCATTGCATCTTCAGGGATAAGACCAGGGTGGGCTTCCTCTGGGGCTGAGTTCTGTTGTATCTGGGGCAGAGGAAAGGGCAGGCTGTGGGCAGGGTGGAAGCCAAGGAGACCTCAGGCCCCGTGTCCCCCGCTGTGGCTCACAGGGCTGCGAAAGGAGAACCGGCTTCTTCCTGTGTAGGTGTCCCTTTGGCAATGGAGGATTGGATTGTCCCTAACCTTCTCTTCCCACCCTCCGCCCCCCTGCCAAGGGTACCCCAGGCAGCCAGGAGGCCGTTGGTAATCACAGATGCTTTCCCCCTGCCCTCGGCCTCAGCCTGGCCTAGAGCCCTCACTCAGGGTACCACCCTGCCCACGGCGCCACCCGGCGAGCTCTGAGATGCCCAGGAGGGAAACTGCAACGGACGACTTTAGCCTAGGGAGACTGCCCCTAGGCCCCATCAACGCCTAGCCCCAGGGACCGAGCTGGGGGTACAGACTAAGCCCCTGGGGTCTCCGGGATTATGTGGGTGACATCAGGGAGGGGTGTCTTGATTGCTACACCAATGTCGTCATAGAGTAGAAGTAGAAGACAGGGGACAGGGGGGAAGGTGACCTGGATGGGAGGAAACTGGCTCTCTCCACAAAGCAGATCTCCAAAGCAGATCTCAGGGTAAGGAGCAAGACAAAGGCCTCATACCCCTCCCATATCCAGAAACCAAAGCATTTGGCTCTAATCTGTGAACCTCTTACCTAGTAGAGAAGGTAAAGAGGCTCACCGCCCCCCCCCCCCAGAGCACGTTCCTTCAGCCCTGTTTCTCCCTGCTAGATTCCTTCCTGAACTGTCCTTAGTGGGGGGGCCACAGGAGGCGCATCTCTGTGGGGGAGGGGCCACAGAGCCCCATCCCGCTCCTTTAGGGCTTGGAGTCTGGGACCCGCACTCACATATAGGAGGGCTCGAGAGGCAACACCCTTCCTGTCTTTCCAGGGGATTGCTGGCTGCTGGCTGCCATCGGCTCCCTTACCACATGCCCCAAACTGCTGTACCGGGTGGTACCCAGGGGGCAGAGCTTCCGGAAAAACTATGCCGGCATCTTCCATTTTCAGGTGAAGGATGATTTGAAAGCTGGAATTTTTTGGTGGTGTGTGTGAGAGAGAGAGAGAGAGAAAGAGGGGAGGGAGGAAGAAGAAGAATTTTATGTGCTTTGAAGTTACCTTTTTTCTTTTCTTTTTGAAAAATGACATTTATTAGGGTGGGCTTTTGTCTAATTATCAGAGAAATATCTGCTGACTAAAGAAATCATGTAAACTAATTTTTTTAAGCTCAAAAAGAAAAGAATTGTTATCAATTTGTGGCTCTCCTGCTTCTCTCTCTCTGTCTCTTTCTCTTGGTAGAAATGTGTGGATGTGTATGACGTTGGGAGTCAACAGTCAGTAAGGGTCACATAATTTTTGTAATCTGCTCTTTAAGTTTAGTGACATGTGGACAAATTCTCCACATCACAAAAATATTTCTGAGAATCACAAGAGTTTTTTAAAACCTCAGAAATCCTAAAGCCCAGCCAAGGTCAAAATGTTGGTTGTTGTCTCTCTGGAGGCCCTGGCAGGAACTGGAGTTGAGGCTGGGGGCAAGGTTCAGGCTTTTCATTGCCTTTCACACAGGCCTCCGCCATTCTGGGGAGTGGGCTCTCTGCCACTGGCGTGTCACTGGTCCTGGCCACCAGGAGGTGCTCGTGTAACACAGTTCTTAGACAAGGAGTGTGTGCGCGTGGGTGGCGGGGAGTGGGGGGGTGTGGGGGGGTGCGTGGGAGGGAGGGATGCACGTGTTTGGAGGAAGGCCTGGGGCAGACAGATGCCCTAAGCCCCACTGAGCCCCACCTTGCTGCCCACAGATCTGGCAGTTTGGGCAGTGGGTGGACGTGGTGGTGGACGACCGGCTGCCCACAAGGAATGGCAAGCTGGTGTTCGTGCATTCCGCTGAGCGCACTGAGTTCTGGAGCGCCCTGCTGGAGAAGGCCTATGCCAAGTGAGTGCCCCAAGCTGGCCTTGCCTCCAAGCCTGCCCTGACAGCTGGCAGCTAGGGGGGCAGCTGGAATCAGGGGAAAAGGCAGAGGGAGGTCAGGGCATCCCTTCCTTCCCTCCCCGCACCCTCCCATGTCCAAGCTGACCTCTCTATCCCGGAGCACAAAAGTGCCCTCTCTGTGCCCACAGGCTGAATGGGTCCTATGAAGCACTGTCGGGGGGCAACACCGTGGAGGGCCTTGAGGACTTCACGGGGGGTGTGACCTATAGCCTCCAACTCCAGAAGCCCCCTCGGAACCTGCTGAGGATCCTTAGGAAGGCCGTTGAGCGATCCTCCCTCATGGGCTGCTCCATCGAAGTAAGCCATACTTGGTCCTGCCTCGGGGCCTTTGCACCTGCTGTTGTTTTCACCTACGAGGTTCTTGACTAGCTCCTTCTCATTCACATTTCAGTTCAAATGCCTCTTCCTTAGGTTTCTATTCTCTGCCTCCCAATCTAAATCAGTTGCTCCTAACCTCATTTGCTCTCTATTTCGTTTTTATTCTCCCTTCGACATTTATGGTGCTCTGTAATGGTCTGACTTATCAACGTTGTTACTCACAGCCTGTCTTCTCCCGGCTGTTTCACAGTCCATGAGGGCAGTGACTTGTCTTATTCAGTGCTGGATCCCGGGACTTAGGGTGCTGCTTGGCATGCCATAGACGCCCGGCAAATATTTATTCGAATAAATAAATGAACCCGGAGTGCAACCATGTGACCCTGCGGTTGCAGTCTTGGGCTTTTATCCCAGAGAAATGAAGACTTACGTCCACACAAAAGCCCGCACACAAATGTTCACAGTGGCTTTATTCATGGTAGCCAGAAACAGAACAGTCCTTCAATGAGTGAATCATTACGCTGTGGTGCACCTACGTCATTGGACATGACTCAGCAATGAAAGGAAATGGACCACTGATACATGCAACTACTTGGATGAATCCCAAGGGAATTATGCTGAATGCAAAGAGCCAAGAGAGCTCCATACCGTATGATTCCATTTCCCTGACAGTCTTGAAATGACAACACTTTTTTAAGATTTTATTTTATTTTGTATTATTATATATATATTTTTTAGAGACAGAGAGAGAGAGTGCGTGCAAGTGGGGGCTGGGGGTGGGGGTGGAGGGGCAGAGAGAGAGAGGGAGAGAGAGAATCCTAAGCTGACTCCACACTCATCACAGAGCCCGACTCAGGCTCGATCTCACAACCCGGGGATCATGACCTGAGCCGAGGTCAAGAGTCAGACGCTTAACATACTGAGCCACCTAGGCGCCCCTTTTAAGATTTTATTTTTAAGTAATCTCTGCACCCAACGTGGGGTTCAAACTCACAACCCCGAGATCAAAACTGGCACGCTCCACCAACTGAGCCAGGCAGGTGCCCCGAAATGACAAAATTTTTAAAAATGGAGAGCAGGGGCCCCTGGGTGGCTCCATCAGTTGAGTGTCTTACTCTTGATTTCAGCTCAGGTCAAGATCTCAGATCCTGAGATCTGCCGGCCTCAGCTCCATGCTCAGCGGGGGTGGGGGTCTACTTGAAGATTCTCTCCCTCTGCCCCTCTCCCCCTCCCACTTATGCATGAGCTCTCTCTCTCTGAAGTGAATAAAGAAAATCTTCCAAAAAGTAAAATAAAAATAAAATAAAAGTGGAGAACAGATTAGCAGCTGTGAGAGGTCAGGGAAGAGGGGAGTGAGAAGAAGCAGGCATGGTTATAAGAGGGCAGCACAGGGGCTCCTGGGTGGCTCAGTCGTTAAGCGTCTGCCTTCAGCTCAGGGCGTGATCCCAGGGTCCTGGGATTGAGCCCCACATCGGGCTCTTCCACTGGGAGCCTGCTTCTCCCTCTCCCACTCCCCCTGCTTGTGTTCCCTCTCTCGCTGGCTGTCTCTCTGTGTCAAATAAATAAATAAATAAAATCTTAAAAAAAAAAAAAAGAGGGCAGCACAGGGCAGGGCTGCGGTGCTGGGACTGCTCTGCGGTGGGACCTTGGTGGGGGTGCAGAGAACTGCACACGTGGTACAACTGCACAGAACATACACACAGGCCTCCTGGCAGACGTGGGGACATTTGGAGAAGCCTGACGGATTCCATCAACATCAGCGTCCTACTCTGAATACTGCACTACAGTTTTGCAAGATGTTACCACTGGGGGAAACTGGATACGGATGCGTAGGATCTCTCTGGATTTCTTCTTTTTTTCTGTAGGCTCCATGCCCAGTGTGGGGCTTCAACTCATGACCCCAAGACCAAGAGTTATCAGCTCCACTGGCCCAGCCAGCCAGGCGCCCCTCCCTGCATTATTTCTTAAAACTGCATGGGAATCTACAATTATTTGCAAATACCAGGTTTAATTTTTAAAAAACCGAACCCCGGGGGCGCCTGGGTTTCTCAGCTGGTTAAGCATCTGCCTTCGGCTCAGGTCACCACCCTGGGGTCCTGGGATTGAGTCCTGCATGGGGCTCCCTGCGCAGCAGAGAGCCTGCTTCTCCCTCTGCCTGCTGCCCCCTCTGCTCCTGCTTGCTCTCTTTCACTCTCTCCCGCTCTGCCTCAAATAAATAAATAAAATCTTAAAAACAAAACAAAACTGACGCCTGACAGTGCTCACACCCCTTCGGGGGCCCCAGTACCCCTGCCCGGATCCTGAATTCCTCTCCTTCTCCGTTCTGCAGGTCACCAGCGACAGTGAGTTGGAGACCTTGACCCACAGGATGCTGGTGAGAGGGCACGCTTACTCCGTGACCGGCCTCCAGGATGTGAGTCTGCCACCCGCACCTCCCCTGAGACACAGGAGAAGGCAGAGAATCCCTCCTGCCTGAGACCCCTGACCTTTGGCCACACCCCTCCCACCAGGTCTGGTATCAAGGCATGACAGAAACCCTGATTCGGGTCCGGAATCCCTGGGGCCGGATCGAGTGGAATGGAGCCTGGAGTGACACGTAAGCGCCCCCCCACCAGCGCTGTCAGGTGAGGGGCAGAGTGCCCAGCACCACCACCCCCCCCCCCCGCCCCAGCGAGGCATTGCCACTGGCCTGCAGGGCCAGCTCCTCCCCACAGTTAGATTCTCCATCTAACTCAGGACCCCCACAGGCTCCTCCCCACAGTTAGATTCTCCATCTAACTCAGGACCCCCACAGGCAGGCATTCAGGGGTGAGGGAATCCCTTGGGGAGGAGCCAAATGCCTCCTGAGCCCTACCCTCTCCCTCCACTGCCTGTCTCTGCTCCAGCGCCAGGGAGTGGGACGAGGTGGCCCCGGACATCCAGAAGCAGCTCCTGCTCAGGAGGGAGGACGGGGAGTTCTGGTCAGTACAGCTCGGGGCGGGCTTCCTCCTGCCCCCGTGCCCGTCCCTTCATTTCCTCTGCTGCGCTCCCGCCTGTGCCTTTGATGGAGAGGCTTTGGGGGGGGGGGGCTATGGGTGTGGGGATGCTGCAGGCTCCAGCCATCAACCCCCCCCCCCTGCCCCGCAGGATGTCCTACGAAGACTTCCTGGACAACTTCACGCTGCTGGAGATCTGCAACCTGACGCCCGACGCCCTCTCTGGGGACTACAAGAGCTGCTGGCACACCACGTTCTACGAGGGCACCTGGCGGCGCGGCAGCACTGCGGGGGGCTGCAGGAACCACCTCGGTGCGTGAGGGCGCTCCGCGTCCGCCATGCGCGACGTCAGGGCCAGCAGATTCCACCTGGCCCTGCCGAGGGGCTGGGAAGCCCGTCCACCCCGGGGCAGGGCAGAGCCATGCCGAACTGCTTCCTCCACAGACACATTCTGGAGCAATCCCCAGTTTAGGATCTCTCTCCCCGAGGAGGACGACGACGACCCGGAGGACGACCAAGCCGTCTGCACCTGCCTGGTGGCCCTGATGCAAAAGAACTGGAGACAGGCGCGGCCCCAAGGAGCCCAGCTGCAGACCATTGGCTTTGTCCTCTACACGGTGGGCACTCCGGCAGGTCCCCCAGCCAGGCTTGCTCCCTCTCCTGGCCTCACCCCTGCAACAGCCTTCCAAAAGCCTTAGGGATAGGATCGCCTTCCCGGAAGAGGAAGGAGATGGAGCGCCAGGGAGGTGAGGTTACTTGCCCAAGTTCACACCCCCAAGGCTCAGAAACAGAGCCTGTGTCCTGATTCCCAGGCCCTCTGAGACTTCCCCACACTGTCCCCGAGTCTCCCCGTAGATACCCCACACAAGAGCGTTGACTCCAGCAGCCAAGAGAAATCCCTGACAATATTTCCAAAATCATGCTTTGCAAAATCCTGTAAATGACCATTTGTTCAAAGAGTTATGGAGCCCCTACTGTGCACCAGGCCCCAGTCCAGTCTCCAGTGGGTCAGTAGTGAACAGACATAGACACAAGTCTTGCCCTCCTTCTAGGCTGTGAGCCTACGAGGTTAACAGACACCAGACGTGCCTCAAGATATCTCCAAGGTTAGACGTGGTCCTTCGGGAAAGGTTATATTCTCTACTCCCCACCCCAAGCTCTACAGGGCATCAGCATGTTAAAGGCTCTGGTCATCCCGACAGAAGAACAGCCTGTTTATCTTGGTCTAACCCACCTTTTTACAGAACTATGTTACGGAACTATGTTCAATGCTCCATTTCGGTAATCACCTATTAACTTTCTGCAGGATATGAGTGTTCAAGTTAAGGAAACTAGGGGCGCCTGACTGGCTCAGCCGTTAAGCGTCTACCTTCGGCTCAGGTCATGATCCCAGGGTCCTGGGATCGAGCCCCGCATCGGGCTCCCTGCTTGGCGGGGAGTCTGCTTCTCCCTCTCCTACTCCCCCTGCTTGTGTCCCCTCTCTTGCTGTCTCTCTGTCAAATAAATAAATAAAATCTTTAAAAAAAAAAAAAGTTCAGGAAAATAATCTCCTAGATTTCCATCCCATTTGCTTTTTAGCAGAGTGAAGTTGGGCACGTGACCTCCCTCTTGGGATTCGGTTCCTGTCCTTAACCTGTAGTGGTAGAAATCTCCTCCCAACGGCAAAACTTTGTATGAACTATACTTTGCTCTTCCAAACTTAGGGACTATCAATATTAACGCTAGGACTTTTAGCTACCCCAGCCCATGCCACACCCCACCACCAGTGTCCCAGTGCCCTTAACACCCCCAACACACACACACATACACACACACAGACACACACACTACCTGGCTTCTACGGGCCTGAGCCCCTTCATCATCCTGGGGCTCTGACCTCCCTCTCTCTTCTCTTCCTAGGTCCCAAAGGAGGTACAGAAGACGCGGGGCTCGATTCTGGGCTGGTGCAGCCCCACCTCTGGCTGCACGTGGATGGGCAAGGGGTGGAATTCAGCGAAGGGCTCTCAGGGCCACTGGGGGCCACTGGGTTAGGGTTGCAGTGCCCTGGGGCCCTGGGTGGGAGTTGGGGCAGGAGATCATGCTGGGGTTCCCTGCCAGTTGGGTGGTGTCCAGGACTGGTCAGTTTGTGGTGATACCTCCCACAAGCCTGGCCGAGCCAGGCTTCACTTTCGGGGTCCCCCCTCCTTACCCTCCCACGCCCGCCCTGTACCCACCTCCAAGGCACGTATAGTTTCAGAACATCCAGGATGTTCGCTTGAAGAAGGACTTCTTCATAAAGTATCAGGACCACGGCTTCTCGGAGATCTTCATGAACTCCCGGGAGGTAAGCAGCCATCTCCGGCTGCCTCCGGGGGAGTATGTCATCATCCCCTCCACCTTTGAGCCGCACAAGGATGCTGACTTCCTGCTTCGGGTCTTCACAGAGAAGCACAGCGAGTCCTGGTGAGGAGCCACCCTCGCTGCTCCAAGGCCACCTGCCCCAGAGCTGTAGGATGTCACGCCTAGGGAGCAGTCATCTGGGCCTCCCCAGCTCTCTCCCTAGTTTAAGTCAGGGAAACTGAGGCACAAGGAGGGGGAGTCCCAGTTGGGAGCGAAGCAGAATCAGAGCCCAGATCCTCACGGAGTCTGTTCCGCATTGCTTCAGATGCATGACATGGTCTCCTCACAACCACCCCACTAAAAATCCCTGTCTCCCTGATCCCGGATAACCCCCAAGACTTCCTTCACTTTTGCTCAGGGAACTGGACGAAGTCAACTATGCTGAGCTACTCCAAGAGGTGAGGGGAAGCTGTGGGGTGGGGGGAACAGAGGAAGCATCTGCGGAGTGTGAAGGAACTTTCTCGACTGGGTCCTTTTCCCACTCCTCTCTCTGCAGGAGAAGTTCTCTGAGAAGGACATAGATCAGGACTTCATAAATTTGTTTGAGATAGTGGCGGGAGGCAAGGTGAGAGGCTGAGGGCTGGGTGCCCAAAGGAGGTGGCCCGGGTGAAGGTGCCGGAGCAGGGGCTTACGGTCCCCCGTCCTAGGACAAGGAGATAGGCCTGTATGAGCTACAGAAGCTACTCAACAGGGTGGTCTCCAAACGTGAGTCTTCCAACCCTCCCCGCACCCCTCCCCCCGCCCCTCACCACCTTTCCCCTACACCTTGTGCCTCCCCTCAACCACTCCCTCCCTCCCCCACAATGCCCCGCGCACTCCTCTCTTCCCGCCGCTTCCCTCCCTCCCAGTCAGAAACTTCAGGACCAACGGCTTCGGCCTAGACGTGTGCCGCTGTATGATCAACCTCATGGATGTATCTTCTTGCCCAGCGCTCTCCCACCCCTGACCCCCACCCCGAGACTGGCCCCCACGGGCGGCCACCTCTCTGGCCAGCCGCGCCCTCCTTCCTGCTGGGGATTGGGCTCTGAGGTAGCAAAAGATGCCCGGTCTGGCGGTTACCATGGTGACCACACAGGAACCTCTCACGGCCCCCCACTCGGTGAGCCCCTCTGCTTCCCTGTCCCCAAGATGCCCTCTTCACTCCCTCCTCTGGCATCCTTGACCACCCCGCAGAAAGACGGCTCTGGCAAGCTGGGGCTCCCCGAGTTCCAGATCCTGTGGAAAAAAATCAAGAAATGGACGGTAAAATACAATCGAAGGGCAGTTTCTGGTGGGCAGAGAGGGAGGTCCCCAAGAGTGACGGGGATTAGCACGGATGATGCTAGAACCGGAGCCCCGACTAGCCACGCGCAGGACGGGATCTGTGGAGCCGCGGGAATATCCACCTGCCACGTGTTGAACGAGCCGAGGTCCAGGCATCGGCCAGCTTGTGGGTACATGCAGACGGCCCTGCGAGCGGGGCCTTCGGATCACAGACTCGGTTTCCAACCCACTCCCCTTGCCAGACGTCTCCCGCGGTCACTAGAGGACAGGAACCTTGGGCACGCGGGGAAAGGGCCGGGGAAGGCAGCCCCTGTAGGTTAACTGCACTGACGCATTCATGATTTCAACCACCGCGCTCTGCACACGGCCCTGCGCCATCTGTCCGTCCCTTCAGGACATCTTCCGAGAGTGTGACGAGGACCACTCGGGCAGCTTGAACTCCTATGAGATGCGCTTGGCGATCGAGAAAGCGGGTTAGCAGGGGGCCAGGAGAGGGCTTGGGGGCAGGGAGGGAGGACGCAAAGCGGAGGCCAGAGGGCTGGACCCCCCCTCCGCACCCCTCTCTCGCCCAGGCATCAGGCTGAATAACAAGGTGACCCAGGTGCTGGTGGCCAGATACGCAAACGACGACATGATCGTGGACTTTGACAGCTTCATCAGCTGCTTCCTGAGGCTGAAGGCCATGTTCAGTGAGTCAGTCATCTGCCCACTCCCCACCTTGGGCCGTGGACCGGGGTCGCCTCGCAGACACCCGCAGGAGGGGCGCTGCTCCCAAACCACGGATGATCCGGGTTCCAATCCCAGCTCCGCCGCTTGCTGGCTCTGTTGCCTTGAGCAACTCATTTCTCTCTCTGTGCCTCTGTCCTCTGTCCTCATCTATAAAATGTGGGCAACGGTAGTATTGCCCTCCTGGGCTGGAGTCCAGAACACAGGAGTTCGCGTATGACGACCCTCAGTATATGGCTCATAGCAAGGCCACGCGGTGTTATCCTGAATTCCTTCCTGGGCCGAGGGCTAGCTGGGAAGCAGCCAGGGACAGCTTCTAACGCCCTTTCCGACATCCTGCCTCTTTGGGAGTGGGTCTTGCAGACCAGAGACTCCGCTCCCAAACCCCTCCCTTTGCCTCCTCTCCAAAACAGCGTACTTTCTATCCATGGACCCCAAGAATACTGGCTATATTCGCCTGAATCTGAACCAGGTACATGGAAGGGGCCTTCTGGCACCCCCACTCGTGGCTCCCCCAGCCATCCTGCCCTCCCCCGCTCCCATCCTTGGAACCTGCTTCTTTTCTCCCCACAGTGGCTGCAGACAACCATGTGGGGTTAGGGGAGCCCCGGGAGCCTGGCTCCCACCGCCACCGCCACCACCACCACTGTGCGGTCTCTGGCCCCAAAGCAGGGGCCTCTTTGCTGCTCTGCAGTCTCTGCTGATGGACTGGGCTCCGGCTAGTGGCACCCGGGCCCCGGATGCCGAGCTTACTCCAGCGCTGGACCCCCGCCCCATTGCCCACCCTCCCAGCCCAACGTGCGTCTTTTTCCCCAGCCAGCTTCTGGTGTCTGGATTCCCCCGTCTCTCTCTCTGAGTATATTTGACCGAGATTAAGTGTCACTTCCCCAATGGCTCTGGAGGCTCTCCCCACTTTCCTGCTCACACCCGCCGTCTGACTACCCCTCCTGGCACGGCCCCTCTCTTCTCTGCCTCACTTGGGGGCGTTATTATAATAAACAGTCCGAGCCACTGGCTCCCGTGTCTGCGTGTTTCTCCGCCAAGAAAATTCCGGCGGGGGTGGAAATCACTTCCCCAGCACCAAAGAGGGGTCCAGGTAGCTCTCAATTAGGGTGTCCCCCTATTTCCAGGGAGGGATGTGTGACTGTCACAAAAACTAGAGGGCGCTGTTGACATTTCTGTGCAGTACCAGGGATGCTAATAAAGGCACAGCGGTCCCTCCCGGTGACCGTGCCGAGCATGGTACCAAGGAGCGCATGGGGGAGACAGCACTGGGCAGAGTTAGGGGCCCATAGGGCCCTAGCCTTCTCTCTTCTCCCCTGCGGTCTCCAAAGATGGCGGTGCAGGCGTCTCAAAGGTCAAAAATCCAGCACCCACACGAGCTGGCAGATCACAGAAAGGGACCGACCTTGCTGGATGGGAGGCCGGGAGGGTTGAGGGCTGTGGCAACAGGTAAGTGAGTTCCTGCCTGAAAGGTGTTCTGGTTCAAATCATTTTTATCGTTAGAGACTTGGCTGCCTGCCAAACTGCTGCCCCCACAGGAGGGATCAAGGGACCCTTGGTTCCCCCAGTTCTGGACCTTGGAGTCTCTACCCCAGGTCCCCCCTCCCCCAGCCCACAGCCTCTCGCTACAGTGAGAAGCCCAGACCACCTGCAGCAGCCCCTCAACTGCACATCGCCTATCCTTCCAGATCTTTCCATGGCTTCCCTTCTGGTCTCTCTGGCCTGGACACCCTGCCCTGTGCGTGCAAACTTTCTAGCTTCTTGGACAGAGACAGCCTCCACATCCCCTTAGCTTAGGGACCTGTTGACCTTAAATGCACCTAGATCCTTCCTGTGTCTGGGTGCACTTTTGTCCTCTAGGAGAGGGGGGGGTGGGGCTGGCTTCCAGTCTCTCCTGCCACAGTGCTCCGAGGCTTCCTTCCATTTGCAGGACACCCACCCACCCCTCTTATGCTTAGCTGGGGGCTGGATTCCAATCACCCCCCCTTCCATTCCAGTGACTGATTCTCTGCACCAGCCCTGCCCCCTGCCTCCTTTGGGGCCTCAAAGACAAACCCAGTCAGCCACCCCCTCCCTCTCCTGCTGCTCCCACTGCCTCCCAGAAATCATCTCCACCGGCCACCTCCCTCTTCCTTCCTCTGCCCTCTACAAATCCTGTCTGAGAGGTCACACTCTCTTGAGGAGCCTCTTAAACACTGCTTCCTCTGCCCCCCTTCTGCCACCGTTTCTCCACAGAGCTGCTCTCTAAGGAGCAAAGAAAGCTTCCCCCAGGGGGCAAGGCAAGAATCATCTGGGGAGGCCCGGAAACCAGCAGGTCCCTTGAACTTTTGAGAGGTCCTGGGCAGTCCCACTTGGTTCTGGGAAGCCCAGCAAAATGCTGACCCCACCTCTTGTTCCCTACCCCAGGGCAAGATGCTGCCAACTTCTGTCTGCCTGGTTTGGGGGAGGTTATCTTACCTCTCTGACAGTCTCCTTCTTCTCACCCGTGGACTGGCAATGTTAAAGAATAAAACCTCTACTGAGTATTTTAAAAAATCAAATTGGCTTTATTGAACAGTTCCTGAATCAGGCAGCATCCCACCCAGCACACAGAAAAAAGCTTTGTGCAACTGCAGAAAAAGAAAGATCTGTAAAGGCAGAGGGGAGGGGAAGGGGAGGGTATTATCAAAAGAGGGTACTGCCTTAGGTAAGGTCTCCCTCCTAAGGGCCCAGGAGGGGTCTATCTGTAAATTTCCTAGCGCTGCCCAGGGCCTCCAGGTTGACTGGTTAGAAGTCACATTCCTGGGGGGATTGAAAGGACAATCAGGTTAGGTATTAAGTCTTGGTTTGCCAATGTGGGGCCTTAACATAAGTGACTCCATGTGGAGCCTGTGGTTTTCTTTTTAGCAATATCTCCCTTTTGATTAGATTCTAAGCTTCACTGAGACAGGTGACCAAAATGTAGGCATTCTCCGACCACGGTTGGTCACAGGTCACAACTTCAGCTTCACAATGGTTTTTAAGTCATCTCTACACCCAACATGGGGCTTGAACGCACAACCCAGACATCAAGAGTTGCATGTTACCAAAAAAAGTTGCACGCTCCACCAACTGAGTCGACCAGGTGTCCCAAAGTTCCTACTATTTAAGTCAGTTGTCCTCTTCACTCCTTTTCTGACAGTCCAGTCTTCGGGGGATCCCATGCTCGGTGGTCAGCAGCTGCAAACAAGCATTTAGAGCTTTTGAGAGAGTACAATGCACCAGCAAAATTACGGTGATTATTATGAACAGCATAATCCCTGATGACTGGGGTGCACTTCAGAACCATCATCTCTAAGACCCAAACCAATCAGAACCTAGTAAGACAAACCTAGACCCTGCAGAAGGGATCACCGTATCAAGCCCACGGGCTTGCTCAGTGATCGCATGCCATTGAGTTTCACCCTCCCCAGAAGGGTTAATCCAGGTACAGCAAGTGGTGTTGGAAACAACACAGACATCTCTTTGCTCGGCTGAAAGATAATCAGAGGCTACCCTATTATTAAAAACAACTTTGGCTGGAGAGTTGGAGAGATCTTTGTTGGTCAGGTATTGTCTCAGTGACAGATTCTGTGGATATCTTTAAGAGTTAAGGAGAGGTTTCTGATCATATTCTCTTTTTTTAAGATTTTATTTATTTATTTAAGAGGGAGAGTAAGCGGGGGGGCACCTGCGTGGCTCAGTCGTTAAGCGTCTGCCTTCGGCTCAGGTCATGATCCCAGTGTTCTGGGATCGAGCCCCGCATCGCCCCGCATCGGGCTCCCTGCTCAGCGGGAAGCCTGCTTCTCCCTCTCCCACTCCCCCTGCTTGTGCTCCCTCTCTCGCTGCCTCTCTCTCCGTCAAATAAATAAATAAAATCTTAAAAAAAGTGAGAGAGCACAAGAGCACGAGCAGGGGGAGGGGCAGAGAGAGAGGGAGATACAGTCTCCCCTGCTGAGTGCACAGCCCAACACCGAGCTCCATCTCAGGACCCGAGATCATGACCTCAGCGGAAGTCAGAAGCTTAACCGACTGAGCCACCCAGGCGCTCCTGATTTATATTTCCTCCTAACCAGGGAAGTGTGGCTCTGCCAAAGGAAGCAAATCCTGAGCTGTGAATGCCTCCTAGTAGGTCTTTTCTAACTCAAAGATGTAAATCCAGGGGACTCAACCAATGAGCTGCCTGATTTCACTTGTAAAAAGTTGGGGGCACAGTGAGATACCCTAAGAGACATTGCCTGGCTGTGTCGCAGCCATCTGAACATTCATTGGCCCAAGGAGAGCGATAACCACCAAAGACAAAGGACAAGCCCGGTCAGGGCACAAACCTAGGTCCACTAAGGTGCTGCTGTGAACGGACACACAGGCGCTTTGGATGACAAATCCAGCAGTCTGAAAGGCCAAGGTTAGCTCCCTCCGCAATGGCCTGAGACACACCGATGACCAGTGCTAGAGTGAGAACAAGAAAGGTTTCCTTTTCAGTTAATGTGCGAGGTCTCGATCGGCATCTTGGAGGAAGCAGTCTACCTCGATGTGGGCTGCTTCTCTTCCTGGTCACTTGGGCGGGCGGTCCCCAGCTCTGCGTAGGACCGGACCTCAGGTGGAGCCTTTCCCAGCTCCAAGACGTTTGGCTGCCATCTGGAGGACCTGCCCCAGGTCCTGCCCTAGGTCCCTTCCAAGGACTTTCAAGAGCGGTCTTTGTTCTTACCAGTTCAGACGTATCTGTATTGGAGTGTACTTGTCAGATTCCTTTCCATGAATTCCTCTGAAGATAAAGCCCGTTTGCAGGAAGCTTTTGTAGAAGTCTCTGAGTACAGCAGTAACTACTGATAAATGAGAAAAGACTTGAAAATGACCTGGGTAAATATCTGAGGAGAGTTCATTATAATGTAATTGACAAAGAAATTTGGTTATTTTTTGTGACATACATTTTAAGATAGTAATTAGAATTACAAGCACTTACATTATACTAGGACACGTCAGATTTCCAGGAATTTTACGTAATTTCTGGACATGTATATAGACATCTTCTTATTTGATAATGTTCCCCATGTAATTTAATACATCAAATAAACCTAATTAGTTTAATATCTCCCTTTTTAAAAGGAGAGAGAACAAATTCTTTGACGTGTTCTGGGAAACTTCTGAAATAACCCAAAGTTAGGGCAAGGTCAAAAAGACTATTTAGGATTCAATTTGGGGGAAGTTCATAAAAAGTATCAAGAAGGTTTTAAAGCACTTGATAGAGCCATAGGGCACTTTCACAACACTCGGTTGTCTATTTAATCAAAGTGACAGGACTTTGCAGGAAATACAGAAAGTTAAATGGTTATAAAAAACTTTGGCTCTTTTAACATTAAAAAGATTCAGGTTTTTTCTTTTTTTGTAATCGAAGACCCAATAAAGGCAAACAGAACATTTGTGTTTCTAGGCAGATTACATTAAAGGTAAAGAAAAACCTTTATTTACAATGTCTTATTAACAGCAGATCAGTAATCTAAAAAAAAAAAAAGGGAGAAAGAAGGAAAGGGCAGATCAATAATTTAGAAAGCTATCCTTTTTTTTTTTTAAGTTTTTGTGGGTTGGTTTGTTTGTTTTTAGTAATCTCTAAACCCAATGTGGGGCTCAAACCCATGCCCTGAGATCTTGAACTCACAACCCCGAGATCAAGAATCACAGGCTCTTGGGGCGCCTGGGTGGCACAGCGGTTAAGCGTCTGCCTTCGGCTCAGGGCGTGATCCCGGCGTTGTGGGATCGAGCCCCACATCAGGCTCCTCTGCTGTGAGCCTGCTTCTTCCTCTCCCACTCCCCCTGCTTGTGTTCCCTCTCTCACTGGCTGTCTCTGTCTCTGTCGAATAAATAAATAAAAAATCTTTAAAAAAAAAAAAAAAAAAAGAATCACAGGCTCTTTCCACTGAATCCACCAGATGCCCTGAGAAAACTTTTGACAGAAAAACCAACTTCTAATTTTGTAGCTGTGTACTTTTGATATTAAAACTCATTTTTATTTTATTTTTTATTATTTTAAGAGAAAGAGACAGAGCGTGTACGGGGTGGGGGGGGGAGGGAGAGGGAGAAAGAATCTTAAGCAGGCTCCATGCTCAACGTGGAGCTGGAGGCGGAGTTCGATCTCACAACGCGGAGATCATAACCTGAGCCGAAATCAAGAGTCAGACGCTCAACTGACTGAACCACCCAGGCGCCCCTAAAACTCATTTTTAAGTAAGTTCATTTTAACCTTAGCCAGCTTGATCGCACGTTAAAATTCCTTCTCAAAAATTCTTTTTCCACAAATCTACAACTTTCTTTTTCTTTCTGTTTTACATGCAGATTTTGTCCTATATTTTCCCTTTTTAAATACCCTCATTTTGGCACAAAATTACTATAATTTCCATCTACAAAAATGCATTTCCATTCCTCATAACTTCTTTTACTGAAAGCACACATCTTGCTTTTCTTGCAAACAGAGATGCTCCTTATTATTTCTAGTAGCTATAGTCACATGAATTGATTAGAATTCTTAACCCTTAGGAACCGTAATTAAAAGTAAATGATTGAGAACTGTCCTTTACATTAACATGCTCTGAATTGTTGGGGACTTGGGTGGCTCAGTTGGGTAAGCATTTGCCTTCGGCTCAGGTCATGATCCTAGGGTTCTGGGATTGAGTCCCGAGTTGGGCTCTTTGCTCGGTGGGGAGCCTGTTTCCCCCTCTGCCTGCTGTTCCCCCTGCTTGTGTGCTCTTTCTCTCTCACAAATACATAAGTAAAATCCTTTTTAAAAATACTGTGAATTTTCAGATTTATAAATACTTAGTATGATTTCTAGAAACATGCTTTTTAAAAAAAGTTTCTTAAGATGTATTCATTTATGTTAGAGAGAGAGAGAGCAGGGGGGAGGGCAGAGAGAGTCCCAGGCAGACTCCGTGCTGAGCATAGAACCCATGGCAGGGCTCCATCCTACAGCCCCAAGATCATGACCTGAGCCCAAACCAAGAGTCAGATGCTTGACTGACTGTGCGACCCAGATGACCCTAGAAGCATGTTTTTTTTAATAGAGAATTTCTCAACATGGCATAACACGTGTTTACTAATAGATGCAATTATCTTCAGTTCCTCTGTAAAAGGAAGCAAAAAGAGGATAAGCCTCTGTTCAATAATTAACATTTCAGTATTTTATCTTATTTGGAAGTGATCTAGATATACTATGAATTTAACTTAATGCATCACTTCACTTAGCAAAACTTAAAAATTTCAGGTTACCAAAAAGACCCGAGGAAGGGGTGCCTGGCTGGCTCAGTCAGCAGAGCACGTGACTCTTGTTCTCAGGTTCGTGAGTTCCAGCCCCATGTTGGGTGTGGAGCCTACCTAAAAACAAGACAAAGAAGATGTTTAAAAGATTTGAGGAAACTTTTTTTTTTTTTAATTTAAGTAATCTCTACTCCCAGTGTGGGGCTCGAACTCACGACCCTGAGATCAAAAGTCACATGCTTTTCCGACCGAGCCAGCCTGGCGCCCCATGAGGAAACTATTTTAAAAGTTTATCTAAAAAATTGTTATCTTACTTACATCTATCCAATTTATTACTTCTTAACAATTATGTTTAGATTACCCACAAAAACTTCATGAAACGTTAGATAAAATCAAACATTGTCCCAAGCTATTCTTGTTGACAAATCTTGTAACAGAGACAACGTGACCTTACTTGATTAGTAAACCGGGTAGGATAAAAGTATTATATTTAATGCTAATAACTTTAAAGATGTGTCTATTTTAATTAAACCAACAACCTTACCTAGCCTTAGGTTAGATTGCATGAACCTGAAAAGCATTTTTGTTAGTTTCTACTATATTTCTGAGATTTAGAAATATTTAATTTATAAGTGCTTCTTTTTAACCCAGTTAAATAGAAGTCTTTACAAATTAATTCTAGCAACAACATCCAGAGGTAGAAAAGGTCACCCATGTACAATAAACATATAAATAGAGACCTTATAGTTATGGTTTTAAATTTTTTAAATTTTTGATGTGGGTATGACATGCAAAGCCCTAGTTTATAAAAGAAGAGTTGGATCCAAATTGTTTTTCTGGCAGATGGAACACGTTAAGGTCGCCTGCTCAGATGGCTAAAGATTCTTCTACCAATATTTGTAAAGAAAACACGTGACTTTTCATTCGTCTAAGTTTCAAATGGCCTTCTTCCCTTTTGTTCTACTTCTGGAAAGAATTACCTTGGGTGAAATAGGCAAAGGGAATTAAGATTTACAGACTTCCAGTTATAAATTTTAAAAAGAGGGGGGAAAGAAAAAGAATGACCTCCGTGAGGTTTCTACTTCTACTATTTTTATTCAAAGTCCCAGGGAGAGAATTCAAATCCCTCCAAGAAGGACTTTGGTTTTTTCAAAGTCAATAATTTACAAGCCACTTGAGATAAATAGGGGAGGTTTGGGCGTTTGTAAAGAAAGGTGAACTTTGAATTGCCTCTAGAGCCACACGTCGTTTTGTTAAGATTTGTAAGATAAGGACAGTCGCCTTTACTCCCTCTTGTGAAGAATTGGATCGTAGCCTGGGTGTGAAGGACTGACACAGTCATCCACCTATGTTGGAAGCTTTGTTTGTTTCCGGGTACATTTAGCTGAGAGAAAACCCCCTTGAGCCAGCCTCCATCAGTCTTTCCAGGATCCCGCCTATAGGTTCTGAGGGTTTTTTTGTGTTCGTTTGTTTTTTTTAATTCAATTAATAAACATATGGGGTATTATTAGTTTCAGAGGTAGAGTTTAGTGATTCATCGACTTCAGGTGACGCCCAGTCTGAGCGGGGTTTGAAGAGGAAAGAGTCTAACTCTGATATTTACGAGGATTTGGCAAGGTTTGGTTTTGTTTTGCTTTTTAGATTTCCCTTGGCTGTCTAAGAGAATAATGTAGCAGTTTACCAGAAAATCCCTGAGTCCCATCAGCTCTGGGAGGGGCTCACGGGGCGGTGGAGGTGGGGGGGCTTTGAAGGTAGATATCGGGCTCTCTGTAAGGTCATTAACTTGGTGGACTTTTGTCTACGGTCATGTAAAGACAGTTCAGATAGAGGGTAACTAGAATGAGGACTGGAGTAAAGGATAGAGGGAGGCAGTAAGAATTATGACAGTCTTCCAGTCGCTTGTGTGACTTCTGGGTCTTTTTAGTTTTTTATCAGCTTTTTTGCAACGAAACTTTCAATAAAGCTATTTTTGCAATTGCGAAGCCTTTGTTTTTATGTGCACTTCTCATAGGATCTGTCTGTTTGGAATGTTCTGCATAATGGCCACTGTAATTCTAGGTTGTAATTCCCCTGAGGGCTGGTAGCCATTTGGTAAGGCCCGAGACGCAAATGAAGTTGAGCCCACACTGCTGTCCAGCCATATCCAAACGGTAAATGGGGTGTAACTCACATTTCCTTCTGGCCTTATTTTGGGGGCCCCCACCTGACAGTTACAAAGCCAAGTTCTTCAAGACACAAATCACACTTAGTAAGATTCTGCCATTTTCATAGATATTTATAGCTTCTGGAATGGCAGTTCTTAGACATAAAATAAGCAGATGGGCTAGAAGGTGGTACCCTTGACTCTCTAGAAATTAAGGATCCCACCTTCATTATTTATTTACTTATTTTTATTGTGTTGTTTTGTTTTGTTTTCAGTTTAGCCTTTGGGTTTCTCGAAGCCAGACGAGTACCTGAGAGAGATACACTGTGGAGTTGGTGTTTCACACTGTGTCACCTCATTGCACAAAAACTGTGTGTTGATCTAAGCCATCCTGTGACCAACTTGTCCTAACACAGGGATCTTCGGGTCAGGTGGCACGTGCTCTAACAACTCTGAAGTGCTCACCCCATGCCCACCAATTTCTGTGGCTTGCTGGCCTCCAAGATCCCCATTAGCAATTAGCCTTTACCTCAGGAGCACATTAACAGAAACCAAGAGAAACCAAGGAAACAGACTTTGGACACCAGCTGTACCCAAAGAATTAGGGACTGGGAAGAGGACTGAACAAGCAGGCCTCAAACAATGGGAATCCAGATTGATTCCAAACAAATGGACAATGGCTTCCACCAGCAGCTTCCAACATGGAGTCTGAGGACAGAACTAAGGGCTGGGGTTTAGATGTCACTGCAAACCAGCCCACAGCAAGGCCCTCACACCACCAGCAACTCCACAGGCAGACACGGGGACCTCAGATTGGACCTGGGGCAAGAAGTTCCAAACAACCAGGCACCTGAAGACTGAACCAAGGGCAAGGGCCTCAGGTTTCAGATGGAACCATGTGCCAAATCAAGCTGACCCGATAAGCCCTGGACTGGAAACCAGTTAGATCTGGAGCTCATCGCAAAGAGAGCCCAGCTCCCAGCTGAGAGACTTACCCACAGCCCTCGGAAACGGTGAGAAAGACAGTGAACTCAAAAAGGTGTTCGCAGCACCATGCCTATCAGCAGTCTTCTTCAATCTGCAACGCCACCAAATCTGTTAAACAACAAAAATTCAACTCCAGCAATTAAAATGATCAAATTGGCTTTATTGAACAATTCATGAATCGGGCAGCATCCCACCTAGCAAACAGAAAAAAGCTCCGTCCAGCTATAGAAAATGAAAGGTTTGCAAAGGCAGAGAGGAAGCAGGAAAAGGAAATAATTAGCAGAGTGTATTGTTTTAGGCAAGGGAAACGGAATGGGTCTATCTGTAAATTTCCTAGTGCTGCCCAGGAAATTCTAGTTTGACTGCTTAAAGGTCACATTCCTGGGAGGGGTCGAAACTGCAGTTGGGTTAGGTATGGAGTCTAGGATTGCTGATGTGGGGTCTTAACCTAAGTGACTCCATTTTGGGCCTGTGGTTTTCTTTTTAACAAGGATGACAGTAGCTCTCTCAGGGGGTGTCATGCGGACAACTGAGACAAAAGTGTGCTCAGTGCTTGGCACGCAGTTAGCACTCCCCGGGCGGTAAACTCCTCCTCATCACACTTAGATTCCAAGTGGCCGCATGTGCAGTTTGTGTGCGGAACAACTAAGGGAATGTCATTCACCAGATTGTGATGTGCACCCTCCCCAAACCCAGAGTTCTACCACATGGCAGGTGCCAAGTATTCAAGAAGTGAGATGAATTAGCCTACGTTTGATGAGTATATCTAATACACATACGTCCAATACGTGTGCAAGCATGCATACGTCACACCCTCCACATCCGCAATCTAAACAGAAGTGCCCGCAGCCACAGCCAGGCCTGGCTGCTCCGTCTTCCTGCCTGCCAAAGCTGCATCACCACTCACCTTTTCTTCAGCCCCTTCAGACTCCATCCCAGCTGGACTTCATCCGCCTCCTCCCTCATCCCAACGTCCTGGAATGCCATTCCATCTTTGTCCTCGCTGTCTCTCGAGGACCTGTAAGCACACTTTCTGCTCTTCTCTTCTGGTCTTCCGTGTGGGTAGCTTCCTCTGTTCAGAGCACGGGGTGGTAGGGTCCTGCTGGGGAAGCCCTCGCTCCTGCTGCCTCCAACCCACACAGCGCATGCCGGGTGGTCTTGATTGAGGTTGTGTGGCAATCTAAACTCCACATCTTGATGACTAAGTGCCGTTCTCCATAGCTGCTGCCCCTGGTTCTTTCGGAACCCCCTCCCCGGCCTCCCATTTTTCTGCAAAAACGAGGCCACATCAGAGGAAACACCCTCTCAGCCCGACTTCTCCAGTCTCTCAGAATATCATCGGAGTTTTGTCCTCTAGTTTCTCTTTCTTTCTTTTCTTTCTTTCTTTCTTTCTTTCTTTCTTTCTTTCTTTCTTTCTTTCAAGATTATATTTATTTATTTGACAGAGAGAGAGGCAGCGAGAGAGGGAACACAAGCAGGGGGAGTGGGAGAGGGAGAAGCAGGCTTCCCACTGAGCAGGTCCAGGGCTCGATCCCAGAATGCTGGGATCAAGACCTGAGCCGAAGGCAGACGCTTAACGACTGAGCCACTCAAGCGCCCCTGTCCTCTGGTTTCTGAGAAAGTGGGGTCTCAAGTGTCCCAGAAATCTTGCCATGTGCAACGACATGGATGGACTTTGAGGGCATTATGCTAAGTGAAATAAGTCAGACGAAGACAGACAAACACTGTATGATCTCACTTAAATGTAGAATCTAAGAAAAAAAAAACACCAATAACAATACAAAAAAGCAAAAAAAACCTACCTTAGAGATATAAAGAATAGATTGGTGGTTATCAGAGGTGGGGATGGGGGGTGAGCAAAAGGGGTGAAGGGAGTCTAAGAGGTACAAACTCCCAGTTATAAGATAAATGTCATGAGGATATAATGTACGGCATCACGACTATAGTTGATGATACTGTTTCATAGGTTTGAAAGTTGCTAGGAGAATAGTTCTCTTTTTTTTTTTTTTAAGATTTTTTAAGGGATGCCTGGGTAACTCAGTCGGTTAAGTGTCTGCCTTCAGCTTGGGTCATGATCACAGGGTCCCAGGGTCAGTTCCCACATCGGGCTCCTTTCTCAGTGGGGAGCCTGCTTCTGCCTCTGCCTGCTGCTCCCCCTGCTTGTGCTCTTTCTCTCTGACAAATAAATAAATAAATAAAATCTTAAAAAAAAAAAAGATTTTATTCTTAAGTAATCTCTACACCCAACATGGGGCTTGAACTCACAACCCCAAGATCAAGAGTCTCATGGTCCACAGACTGAGACAGCCAGGTGCCCTGCAAGGAGAACAGTTTTTGTTTTTGTTTTTGTTTTTCAGGCTCCACACCCATGACCCTAAGATCATGACCTCAGCCAGACGCTTAACTGACTGTGCCCCCCAGGTGCCCCCCCATCTTAACCACTTGTAAGTACAGTATAGTGACATTACATACATTCACAGTGTGGTGAAACCATCACTACCATTATTTATGAACGATTCTGCTATGAATCCTTGTATGCAAGCTTTGGTGTGAATGTACATTTTCTATTTTCTCAGTAGATTTGTATACATCCTTTTAGAGTTTCTCTATGTAAATACAAACAAACATTCTTATTTCTCCACCCTCTTTGCACAAAGGTAGCATTTTATACTCATCAGTCTGCACTCTCCTTTTTTCACTTAAACAATCTATGTCTTTGGGATATTACAGATAAGCCAGGGAAGAGACTAAATAATCCTATATGGTCATAAATTAGACTTGGGGATAACAGTATGAATTCCTGTTTAGCTTAATATAGGTACAGATGATTACATACAATATATTTATAGATATATGTGTATGCAAGGGTCAGTATATATATATATATATATATATATATATATATATATATATATATATATATATATATATATATATATGCATTTCCTTACTTTGTAAACTGAGAGGGCCCAAAGCAATGACACTCCGGCAGCAATGAACACACCAAGTGCTCAGTACTTGGTTTATAATACCACGCTCCAATAAATAGAATTGGGGCTTGTTGGAGAAACGTCTGATTCTAGGGCTGCTGCAGGAAAGGTACAAGATAAGCCCCGAGCATCCTGTGCCAGAAAGTAAGGAAATGCTCAAAAATAAGAACAAAAACAAAAAACACAATGATGAAAGTATGTCAAAGGTGGAGCATAATTCCCCACATCTTAAGTGGGTTGCATCTAGTGACTTCCTTCCAAAGAGGACAGTATGGGGGTGCCTGACTGGCTCAGTCCGTAGAGTATGTGATGCTCGATCTTGGTCATGAGTTTGAGCCCCACGTTGGGTATAGAGATGACTTAAAAATAAAATCTTTAGGGGCGCCTGGGTGGCGCACTCGTTAAGCGTCTGCCTTCAGCTCAGGTCATGATCCCAGGGTCCTGGGATCGAGTCCCACATTGGGCTCCTCCACTGGGAGCCTGCTTCTTCCTCTCCAACTCCCCCTGCTTGTGTTCCCTCTCTCGCTGGCTGTCTCTCTGTCACATAAATAAATAAAATCTTAAAATAAAATAAAATAAAATAAAATAAAATAAAATAAAATAAAATAAAATAAAATAAAATATAAAATAAAATAAAATCTTTAGGGGAGCCTGAGTGGCTCAGTCAGTTAAGCATCTACTCTTGATTTCGGCTCAGGTCATGATCTCAGGGTCATGAGATTGATTCCCACATCAGGCTCCACTTTGGGCATGAAGCCTGCTTGGGATTCCCTCTCTCCCTCTCCCTCAGCCCCTCTCCCACTGCCACGCTTTATCTCTCTCTCTCTCAAATAAATAAGCAAATGAAACCTTTTTTTTAAAGATTTTATTTATTTATTTGAGATACAGAAAGACACAGCAATTGAAAGAGCAGGACAGGAGGGCAGAAGGAGAGGGAGAAGCAGGCTCCCCGGTGAGCAGGGAGCCTGTGTGGAGCTCCATCCCAGGACCCCAGAGATTAGGACCCGAGTTGAAGGCAGACGACTAACTGACTGAGCCACACAGATGCCCCTAAGTAAAATCTTTTTTAAAAATAGGGCAGTATGAAAAGTGGGAGAGGGGCACCTGGGTAGCGCAGTCGTTAAAGCGTCTGCCTTCGGCTCAGGGCGTGATCCCGGCGTTCTGGGATCAAGTCCCACATCGGGCTCCTCTGCTATGGGCCTGCTTCTTCCTCTCCCACTCCCCCTGCTTGTGTTCCCTCTCTCGCTGGCTCTCTCTCTGTCACATAAATTTAAAAAATCTTTAAAAAAAAATAAAAAGAAAAGTGGGAGAAAAGAGTAACTTTACGGTAAAGAAACATGACAAACCCCACTTCAGGCAGCTGGTCAAGGTCAACATCAACAGTAATAAGTCATGTTGTTAGAACGTACCTTTGATGTGATGTGATGACAGCGGCATTTTACCTCGTTGGTTTCCTTCCCCAATACCCAAAAACTCCAGTCTGATATGAGAAACCATCAGACAATCTCACCTGTGGGACATTTTACAAAACACCTGCCCAGTATTCCTCAGAACAATCAAGGTCATCAAAAACAAGGAAAATCTGAGAAACGGTCACAGCCAAGGTGAGCCTAAGGAAAACAGACAGCCAAGCGTGATGTGGTATCTTGGATGGGATCCTGGCACAGAAAAGGGACATTCGGTAAAAACTAAGGAAATCTGAACAAAGTATGGGCTTTAGGGGCACCTGGGTGGCTCAGTCGTTAAGCGCCTGCCTTCAGCTCAGGTCATGATCCCAGGGTCCTGGGATCCAGCCCTGCACAGGGCTCGCCACTCAGTGGGGAGCCTGCTTCTCCTTCTCCCACTCCCTTTCCCACTCTCCCTGCTTGTGTTCCCTCTCTTGTTGTCTCTCTCTCTGTGTCAAATAAATAAATAAATAAAATCCTAAAAAAAAGAGAAAAAAACGAAGACATTCTTCTTCAAAAAACAACAACATCGACTGCAAAGTATGGGTTTTAGTCAATACTAATATATCAATATTGGCCCTTAATTGTAATAAATATACTGTACTAAGGTAAGATGTTACTTATAGGGGATGTTGGGTGTGGGGGATACAGAAATTCTCTGTACTACCCCCACAATTTTTCTGTAAGTCTAAATTTATTCTAAAATAGTTAATTGTTTTAAGTAATTAAAACATACATTGGAGATATTTTTCTACTGGTGTACAGAGAGCTTCTTTAGGATTTTTTTTTTAAATTTTATTTATTTATTTATTTATTTGAGAGAGAGAGTATGAGGAGGAGCAGAGGAGAGGGAGAGGGAGAGAATCCCAAGCTGACTCTGCACTGAGTGAAGACCCAGATGCAGGACTCGATCCCACCACCCTGAAATCATGACCTGAGCCAAAACCAAGAGTTGGATGCTTAACTAACTGAGCCACCCAAGTGCCCCTTCTTTATGGATTTTTTTATAGCTGCATAGGATTTCTCCTCATTGACGTACCAGCTCTCTGCTGAGGGCTGTTCCCAATCTTTGACTCTTACAGCCCTCTACAATGAATGACACTACAAACATGTCATTTTATGTGAAGCAGCTATTTCTGTAGGATAAATATCTAAAAGCGGAATATATTTTTATAAGATTTTTGTTTATTTATTTGAGAGAGAGAGCACACGTGAGCCGGCACAAGCTGGGGGGAGGGGCAAAGGGAGAGGGAGAAGCAAGCTCCCCACTGAGCAGGGAGCCGGACTCGGGGCTCGATCCCAGGACCCTGAGATCATGACCTGAGCTGAAGGCAGACGCTTAACCGACTGAGCCACTAAAAGTGGAATATTGAGTTAGAGTATATACATCAGTAATTCAGTATATACTGAATGGCTCCGTACAGGGGGAGTTTTTAGTGCCACCAGCAATATAAGAGTGTACGTATTTCCCCACAGCCTTGGTCCACGCGGTCTGTGGTCGAACTTTTGCATATTTCTAATCTGATAGAAGAAAAATGGCTTCTCGGTGTCCTTGTACTTTGCATTTCTCCTATTGCAAGCGAAACTGAGCAAACACTCAGGTTTTGCTTGAATGTCCTTTCATTTTCTGTGAGCGGTCTCTGTACATTCTTCGTCCATTTTTATACTTGGTTTCCGTGGTTTTCCTTATAAAATTCTAGGAGCTCTTTCTATTTTAGGAAGATTTGCCTTTGCCTGCCACAGGGGCTGCAAACATTCCTCTTTGCGTGTCTTTTGTCTTTCTGCGGGGTTTTTAATGTCTGCCCCTGGGACCCCACCCCTCCCACCCCTCCAGCCCCACGGCTTTCCTCAGGCCACACCTGGCCCCTCAGAGCCACATCCCAAAGCCCATTTAGTTCCTCTTTCTTCCTGGTGACATCTGGCTCTACACTGAAGACTCCTCTTGTGCGTAAATCACTTTTACTGGGTCCTTTGTCTGGCTTCCGGGATCACACATTCTCATTAGAACGTGGAAAACAGAGAAAAGCAGACAGAAGAAAACCAACATTCACCTGTGACTCCACCTCCCAGGATAACCACTTCCTGCTTCTCAAGGCCTACGTGTGTATTTACTTACCAAAGAAGCTTCTAGAATCTACCGGCCCTTTGGGAACTGCTTATCAGCGCACTTTCACAGCTCTCAGATTTCTGCTGGTACGTATTTGGTCTCCACAGGTGGGTAAACTGGTAGGAACTACCCCTCCTGCCCATCCCCAGGGCAGCGACCTTCTCTCTCCTGGACAACCCCCACCCCAATTTCTCCTGCCCTGCCCAAGCTTAACCGCTGCCCGCCTGCCTGCCAGAGACTCTCCGGCTCATGGGTCTTCAGAAGCACCTTCCCCCTGTTGGAAACTTGGGCTCATCAGCCCATCCCCAGAAAGATCCCGCTTTCCAGTCAGAAGGGCCCAGACGCGCCCAGGCATTGTTTCCAGCCCACGCCCTGCAAGCTCCAAACGTTTCCTGGAGTCACCCCACTGTTTATCTCTCTCTGCTCAAGCTTTTGCTCACCTGGGCTCTGCTCCCCCCCTTCTCTCCTGCAGGTCTCCCACGACGGTTTGTCACACACACTCTGCCCATCCTCTGCCCCCAGAGCACCCACCCCCTCGGCCTTTTCCTTGGGATCCCTCTCTGAAGCCCCATCCCCCCCGCCCCCCCACACCCTACCCCACCCCTGCCACTCCTTCTCCAGGCCTCAACTCGAAGGTCTGTCAGGCCTGAAGGAGGCCGCCTCTGAGAAGTTCCACACACACCCCAGCCCCAGGTCCCGTGCTGGCCGGGTGCCGTGGACTGCTAAGGTGCCAGGAGCTTTCCCTGGCAGAACAATCATCTCTCCCTATTGTAATTTCCTGTTTACTCCTCTGTCTCCCCTACTGATACGCCAGGGGCAGGGCTGTCTTTCACTGACGTGTTTCAAGTGCAGGCACAGGAACACGAACTATGTTTGTTGACTAAGGAAAGACTGGGTTTCCCAGCTAACGTGATCACTCCCCATTTTAGCCTTCAAAGCTTCCCACCGAGGGGGCCTCCTGTAGGGCCAAGCTGGTCCCCCGTTGGAACTGGAACCCTCCTAGGTCTGATGTCCAAACTCCTCTCCCTCTGCTGTCTTCCTACCACCCTTTACCAGCTCTTACAGAGGTCTTCTCTGAACCTTAGTTTTGTCATCTGTCTAGAGAAGAGAACACTAAGGGGAAAATTGTAAGGACCACATGAATCATATACTTTGTAAATGGCGATGTGATAAATGAAGATGAGATGTGGCTACATTATAAAAACGGCGCTACTGTTCACAGGGCAAGTTTTCCATGCCAGGCACCGTTCTGATATCTCACTGATTATTGATGCCTTTTCATCCTAAATCAGCTCCATTCCAAAGAAAGGTAAACTGAGGCACAGACCACTTAATAATTCATTTGCCTAAGATTCCACATTGGGGGTAGAAGAACTGGGATTTGAACTCAGGCAGAGCCTAATTGCTTAACTACCACCACCACGTCTCTATTAAATAATATGTAATACAGTAGTATTATTTGGTCAGAGAACTGCCCTCTTTGAATAAAACACCCAATCACTCAACCACCCTCTCCTGGGATGATTCTCACTCGAATGGTAATTCTGTAGGTAGATTTTTGTGTAGATATCTATTTATCTATCCCAAGAATGGAAACAGGTTTAAAATGCAGAAAAGAGGGGCGCCTGGGTGGCGCAGTCGTTAAGTGTCTGCCTTCGGCTCAGGCCGTGATCCCGGCGTTCCGGGATCGAGCCCCACATCAGGCTCCTCCACTATGAGCCTGCTTCTTCCTCTCCCACTCCCCCTGCTTGTGTTCCCTCTCTCGCTGGCTGTCTCTCTCTCTGTCAAATAATAAATAAAATCTTTAAAAAATAATAATAAAATAAAATAAAATGCAGAAAAGAACCGTGCCCGTATTTTTGGTTCCTTGGCATTTGCGTCATCAGCGTCAAATAGAATAAATACCCATCAGCTGAACTACACGGAGTCTAAGCATCTGCTTTGCCATAACTGGCATGGAGTTACCTTCAGCGGTACGGAAGATGTGTAGTCCCCAAACCCACCCCTGCGGGTCTTCCAAGCACCTTTAGGCTGAGTTTCTGGTCCCTTCCCTCATATTTGCAGAATTTCCTCACCTAGAGAGAGATGGGGGCAAGGGAAAGGAGGGAAGAGACCCTCCTGAGTGGGGGCTCTCCCCTCGGATTCACAAAGGGCAGGAGAAGAGAGATAAAGGTTTGGTGGCCACTGAGTCCTTCTGGGTCTGTGACTCAGGGCACACACTGTGCTCCCCTGGATTGCCATGGGGGTGGCATGGCAAGATCACCTCCACATAGGTTCCCCTAGTCTCCCCCTTCTTTGCCTGTCCTACTGCCACTCCCCGATGCCAACTTTATGCTTGGCACAAAGCACCAACTCCTGCCCGTGGGGGCCACAGAAGGGAGGGAGGGCAGAAAAGGGACCGTTTCTGGACCCAAGGAGAAACCGAGTGTAGAAAGGAGGATGCCCCCACCCCGCCCTGTGAAGAACAGCCAGAAGCAAGAGGGCTGCCTCCTGGTACCATGTTCCCTAACTGCCAGCCCACACTGCCTTTCCTTCTGGGGATCCAGAAATTTGTGGGAGGCAGGGAGGGAAGGAGAGAGAAAAAGGTGAAGAGAGTTAGGGAGATCCAGAGCAAGAGCATAAGAGGTCAGAGAGGCCAACACAGGCGCACCTTAGAGATACACAGTTTCAGCTCCAGACCACTACAGCAAAACACATCTGGCAATAAAGTGAGGCCCGTGAATTTTTTGGCTTCCCAGTGCGTGGAGAAGTTCTGTTTGCCTTATAGTCTAGCCTTGTGAGTGTGCAATCGCGTTATGTCTAAAAACCACTGTGCATATCTTCATTAAAAACTACCTTTTTAAAGATTTTATGTATTTATTTGAGAGAGTGAGCGAGCGAGAGAGAGGGAATGAGCAAAGGAGGGGGAGCCACAGAGGGAGAGGGAGAAACAAAGTCTCTGCTGAGCAGGGAGCCCGATGAGGGCACGATCCCAGGACCCCGGGATCATGACCTGAGCCGAAGGCAGCTACTTAACCGACTGAGCCACCCAGGCACCCCTAGAAACTACTTTATTGCCAAAAAATGCTAAGCATCATCTGAGCTTTCAGTGAGTCGTAATCTTTTTGCTGGTGGAGGGTCCTGCCTCGATGGTGATGGCTGCTGACTGATCCGGGTGCTGGTGGCTAAGGGTTGGGGTGGCTGTGGCAGTTTCTTTTCTTTTAAAGATTTTATTTAGGGGCGCCTGGGTGGCTCAGTTGTTAAGTGTCTGCCTTCGGCTCAGGGCGCCATCCCAGAGTCCTGGGATCAAGCCCCGCATAGAGCCCCGCATCGGGCTCCCTGCTCCGCAGGGAGCCTGCTTCTTCCTCTCCCACTCCCCCTGCTTGTGTTCCCTCTCTCGCTGGCTGTCTCTCTCTCTGTCAAATAAATAAATAAAATCCAAAAAAATAAAGATTTTAATTATTTATTTGAGAGAGAGAGAGCGGGAGCAGGGGGGGGCAGAGGGAGAAGCAGACTCCTCGCTGAGCGAAGAGCCCCACGCGGGGCTCAAACCCACGATCTCAAAATCAGACACTTAACCCACGGAGCCTCCCAGGCGCCCCTGAGGCAGTTTCTTAAAAGAAGACAACAGTGAAGTTTGCCGCATTGAGTGACTCTTCCTTTCACGATGATTTCTCTATGGCGCGTGATGCTGTGATAGCATTTTACCCACAGCAGAACTTTTCTAAATTGGAATCCGTCCTCTCACATCCTGTCTCTGCTTTCTCAGCTATGTTTATGAAATAGTCTAAATGCTTTGTCGTCATTTCCACAATCTGCACAGCCTCTTCACCAGGAGCAGTTTCCATCTCAAGAAACCACTGTCTGTGCTCATCTCTAAGAAGCAACTCCCCATTTGTTCAAGTTCCATCCTGAGACGGCAGCAAGTCCTTCAGGCTCCACTCGTGATGCTAGTTCTCTTGCTATTTCCACCCCACCTGCAGTTACTTGCTCCCTTGAAATCTTGAACCCCTCAAAGTCCTCCATGAGGGTTGGAATCAAATTCTTCCAAACTCCTATTGATGTTGATTTTTTTTTTAAGATTTTATTTATTTATTTGAGAGAGAGAACATGAGAGAGAAAGAGAGAGAGCGCGTGAGCACAAGTTGGTGGGAAGGGCAGAGGGGGAGGGAGAAGCAGACTCCCCACTGGGCAGGGAGCCCAATGCAGGGCTCGATCCCAGCACCCTGGGATCATGACCTGAGCTGAAGGCAGACGCCTAACCAACTGAGCCGCCCAGGCGCTCCTGCTTTTTTTTTTTTTTTTTTTTTTTTCCTTCATGAATTTGCATGTCCTCCTTGCTCAGGGGCCATGCTAATCTCTGAATCATTCCAGTTTTAGTATATGTGCTATTGAAACAAGCACCTATTTATGTTGATATCTTGACCTCTTCCCATGAATCACAAATGTTCTTAATGGCATCTAGAATAGCCAATCCAGGGGGCACCTGGCTGGCTCAGTTGGTAGAGCATATGATCTCAGGATTGTGAGTTCAAGCCCCATGTTGGGTATAGAGATTACTTAAGCAAATTAAAAAAAAAAAGGAAGAATGGTGAATGCTTACCAGAGATTTTCAACTTAGTCTTCCCAGACCCATCAGAGGAATCACAATCCATGGCAGCCATAGCCTTGTGAAATGTATTTCTTAAATACTAAGACCTGAAATTAAGGTGACCCCTCGATCCAGGGGCTGCAGAGTGGATGCCGTGTTAGCAAGCATGAAGACATTAACCCTGTCCATCTCTATCAGAGCTCCTGGGTGACCAGGTGCTTGGCAATGAGTAGTCCTATTTTGAAAGGAATCTTTTTTCCTGAGCAGTAGGTCTCAACAGTGGGGTTAAAATATTCAAAATAGGGCAGCTGGGTGGCTCAGTCGGTGAAGCATCTGCCTCCAGCTCAGGTCATGACCCCAGGGTCCTGGAATCAAGTCCCGTATTGGGCTCCTTGCTCAGTGGGGAGTCTACTTCTCCCTCTGCCTGCCACTCCCACTGCTCGTGCTTTCCCTCTCTCTCTCTCTTTCTCCCTGTCAAATGAATAAATAAAATCTTTTAAAAAATAAAAAAATAAAATAAAATACTCAAAATATTCAAAATATTAACTGTGTTTTAAACTGATGTGCTGTCATCCAGGCTTTGTTCCATTGAGAGAGCAGAGCCAGCAGAATTCTGAAGAGTCATAGAATTTTCAGAATAGTAAATAAGCATTGGCTTCGCCTTGAAGTAAGCAGCCCTTAACAAGGGAGTCAACCTATCCTTTGGAGCTTTGAAGCCAGGCACGGGCTTCACCTCTGTAGTTATGAAAGTCCTGGATGGCATCTTCTTCCAGTAAAAGGATATTTGGTTTACATTGAAAATTCCTTGGGGCGCCTGGGTGGCTCAGTCGGTTGGGGGTCCAGCTCTTGGTTTCTGCTCAGGTTGTGATCTCGGGGTTGTGGGATTGAGCCCATGTCAGGTTCCACACTTGGTACGGAGTCTGCTTGGGATTCTCTCTCTCCCTCTCCCTCTGCCCCTCCCACTCCTATTCTCTCAGATAAATTAATAAATAAAACCTTTTAAAAAAAGTATTTCAGAGGTACCTGAGTGGCTCAGTTGGCTGGGTGTCTGCCTTTGGCTCAGGTCATGATCCCAGGGTCCTGGGATCGAGCCCCACATATGGCTCTCTGCTCAGTGGGGAGTCTACTTCTCCCTCTCCCTCTGCCTGCTGCTCCCCTTGCTTGTGCTCTCTCTCTCTATCAAATAAGTAAATAAAACCAAAAAAAAAAAGTATGTATGATTGATACTAAATCTTTTTCAGTTATGTGAATTGCAAAAGTCTTCCCCAGTCTGTGAGGAACTGCCTTCTCACTTTGTTTTATTATCTTTTGTTAGTCAAAAGTTTTTGAATTAGGGGCGCCTGGGTGGCACAGCGGTTAAGCGTCTGCCTTCGGCTCAGGGCGTGATCCCAGCGTTATGGGATCGAGCCCCACATCAGGCTCCTCCGCTGGGAGCCTGCTTCTTCCTCTCCCACTCCCCCTGCTTGTGTTCCCTCTCTCGCTGGCTGTCTCTATCTCTGTCGAAGGAATAAATAAAATATTTTAAAAAAAAAGTTTTTGAGTTAGTATTGAAGCTGGGTGATTGACACATGGGGGTTTGTTATACTATTATCTCTACTTTTGTGTAATTTTGGAAATGGCCATTAAAAAAAAGCTTATAAAAATCTATAAAACAGGGACGCCTGGGTGGCGCAGTCGTTAAGCGTCTGCCTTCAGCTCAGGGCGTGATCCCGGCGTTATGGGATCGAGCCCCGCATCAGGCTCCTCCGCTATGAGCCTGCTTCTTCCTCTCCCACTCCCCTGCTTGTGTTCCCTCTCTCGCTGGCTGTCTCTATCTCTGTCGAATAAATAAATAAAATCTTAAAAAAAAAAAATCGATAAAACAAGTAATCCTCTACCCCAAATTCCTAAAGATCAGCTCTTACATTATGTAGTTTCACTTTCAGATCTCTAATGCCACCAGAATATATTTGTTTGTTTATTTTTAAAGATTTTATTTTTGAGTAACCTCCACACCCCATGTGGGGTTTGAACTCACCACCCCGAGATCAAGAGTTACATGCCCAACCAACTGAGCCAGCCGGGCACCCCATACATTTATAGTTGGTACCCCAGAGGGTCAGAGTTTACCTTCCCTCTTGTGGATGGCCTACCATCCCAGCCCCATTTCTGACCCTATACTCTGACCTGTCCCTCCTCTTCTGACCAGAAACTCCCCCCTCTTCCCTACATATCCTTGCGTCTGTTTCTAAATTCTCCATTCTGAAAAAATAAAATAAAATAAAATAAAATAAAATAAAATAAAATAAAAAATAAATTCTCTATTCTTTTTACATTTTGCCACACTGTTGTAATTCTCATATTATCAGATTGGCCACACTTGGTATTATCTCTTCTTTTTCTTCTCAGATTGACTTGGCTGGGGCGCCTCGGTGGCTCAGTTGGTTAAGCGTGTGCCTTCTGCTTGGGTCCTGGGATCAAGCCCCACATGGGGCTGCCTGCTGAGCAGGGAGCCTGTTTCTCCCTCTGCCTGCCACTCCCCCTGCTTGTGTGTGCGTGTGCACTCTCTCTCTCTGTCAAATAAATAAATAAAATCTTAAAAAAAAGGAAAAAAAGATTGACTTGGCTATTCTTGGTCCTTTTTTCTTCCACATACATTTTTTTTAAGATTGTACTTATTTATTTATTTGACAGAGAGAGAGAGAACAAGCAGGGGGAGAGGCAGGCAGAGGGAGAAAGAGAAGCAGGCTCCCCACTGAGCAAGGAGCCCAATGTGGAGCTTGATCCCAGGACCCCAAGATCATAACCTGAGCTGAAGGCAGACGCTTAACCGACTGAGCCACGCAGGCGCCCCAACTTCCGTACACATTTTGTGATCAGCTTACTCAATTCCAGAAAGGGAAGAAATCAACACTGTTGGGATCTTAGTTGGAATCACACCGAATTTCCAGATGAATTTGGGGGAGAACTAACATTTGTATAACGTGATACTTCCCTGACCATTATTACCTTGGAACATTAATCCATATATTTATGTCTTCTCCTTTGGTCCCTCTGTAAACACTGCTTGCTTTCACCACTAGGGTCTTGCTCAGCCCTTGTTAGATTTCCTCCTGGGGTTTGTGGGTTTTGCCGCCCTCCCTTCCCGCATCAAATATGCCAGGCATGTCCTTCCTCACCTCCTGCCTCCTGGTCCACACCCCTCCTTCCCACCTTCCAGGGAGCAGCTGTCCTGCCCCAACAGCTGACTTTCCTGTGAGGTCTTGCCAGAGAGGGTAGAGCTCCCATTTCCCGCCTCCAGTCCTATCAGCGGAGTCTGAGGAGAGTGACAGTTGTTTCGGTGGGGACAATGGGCTGCATTCTGTGCAGGCTCCTCTCTGGGCCCCCTTCTCCCTGGCCACAGCAACTGTTCTTGCAGATAGGGTAGGGCCCCACCTGTCAGCTCTAATTACGCTTCAGGCAACACCCAACTCCCTGGCCCATGTCTTCATGCTCAGTAAGCATGTCTAGTATGTTCTCCTGCCCAGTTGTCTGTTCAGGGTCTATCATTGCCTGGAACTGGGGGGCAGAGGAACGGTGGTCGTAGGTATGGGACTGTCCCTCCCAAGGGCATGATCTCTCACCTCGGAGGAGCTGCAAGTTCCCAAAACGTTCTCTGAGTTGTCACCACATGCAGGCCCCAGATCCTCACCACAGCTCCACTCAGATAATTGAGTGACTATTGTCACCAGCGAAGAGGAGGTGTGACAGGCAGCAGGGCTGAACTCCGAATTCCAGGCTAGTGTTCTGCCCTTCCCCGCCAACACTTCCTGCACCTGGCTGGCCTCCACACCTGCCCGTCAGCACCCCTGCCCTTGATGAGGCCTCCATGGCTTCTTTCCAGAACTCCTTGTTGGGGGGTCAGCACTGCCCTCAACTTCCTATAAATGGGAAGGGCTCCAAGCCAGTGCTGGTCCCTGAGAGGGGACAACAGGACCGTGAAACCTGACAGAGCCAGGGGCCTCAAGGGGACCCAGGCCTCCATCGATTTTTCCAGCTTTCACTGAGGCCCCGCATCGGCTCTCAGGGGCTGGTCATGACCGTCAGGGTGCCTCATGCAAGGCCTTCGAGGAGCAGCCAGTCGGGCTGGCCTCACACACAGGGTGTGGCGACAGGTAAAACCCAAACGATGAAAGGAAGGAGCCTCTTTGTCTACTGGACACCTTCTAGGAGCCAGCCCTGGACCTAGTATCTTCCCCATCTCGATCCTGTCAGAGGCAGGAGGTACGGTAGTTCATTCCCACGTTAGAGAAGAGGGCCAGCACACAGCACAGCTCCTGGAGGGGGTTATTCCTGTCCCCACATGCGCAGTGGACAGTCTGCTCCTGGGGCGCCTGGGTGGCTCCCTTCGGCTCAGGTAGTGGGGCTCGAGCCCCGCATCACGTCCTGCCAGGCTCCCTGCGGCGGGGCGTCTGCTTCTCCCTCTCCCTCTGTCCCTCCCCCACCCAGCTCATGCTCTCTGTCTCCGAAATAACTAAAATCTTAAAAAAAACCCAGTCTGCTCAAGGCATCCCTAGGGCCAAGCCAGCATGTGACTGCATCCTTCACCTCTGAGGTGGCCAGGCAGTCAGGTGCTGTGGACCCCTGGAAGGGGACAAGCAGAAAGGGGTGGGAGGCGCACGAGGCCCAGGGCTCCAGAGTCTCGCAAGAACCCTTTAGCTATATGGGGCACCTGGCTGTCTCAGTCGGTGGGGCGCGATTCTTGATCTTGGGGCTGTGAGTTCAAGCCCCACATTGGGTGTAGAGATTACTTAAAAAACAAAACAAAACAAACAACACAGCAAAACCTTTAGCTATATTACAACTCTCACCCCCAGCCCTGGTCTCCGCAGCTGCCTGTCTGTTGCCCTATCTGCTGACTCTCAGTGTATCTGTTCCGTGGCCTCCAGGCCCTGCACAGGCCTGGCACAGAGCTGCCTGCCTCAGTGCGTGCTGTTGACGTGAATGGTCCAATTAATTGATGCCTAATGGGGGGGGGGGGGACAGGGGGCTCTCCAGAATGCTTCTGGCTGGCCCTGAGGGTCTGGGACAGGAGCAAGGAGGAGGATTGCAGAGGTCACTCACTGTCCAGTCCGCAGGCCTCAACTTCACAAGTTGGCACTCAGATCTTTTTCTTTTCTTTAAATTGACTTTAAGGAACAGGAGGTTTGGCCAGTTTCCTCAAAGTTGCTGGCCTCTCCCCAGCAGCAGAGGGTGGGGGGTAGAGGTCAGGGTGGTGGCGGCAGGATCCATTACACAGGCTAAATCAGGAACAGAAGGAATTGCTCTCTGGTAGCTCTGCAGCCAGAGGGGACGGTTATCTTTCCAGGAAAGGCTGAGGAAATCCTCAGCAGAGCCTTGCTTTTCTACCTTGGAGAAAAATGTCTGGGGCAGGCTGTGCGTGTGGGGAAGGATTAATCCCGGTGAGGGTGGGAAGGAGGTGGACAGGGGAGTTAATCCCAGGGGCGCGAGGTGGGGGGGTGGGGGGGGTAGGGAATAACCAACGACTAGAGCCACGTACCGGCAGCTGCTTCCCCTCCCCCCTCCCTTCCCACCCCCCTCTGGGGTTCCCCATTGTTACCAGAGACAACATCCTGTTTCTCTTACTTGCCTCACTGGCCCAGGCCTGGATCCCCTCACTCTGCTGGGATGGGGGTGGGGGGATGGGGGATGGGAATGGAGGATGGGGGATGGGACAAGCCTCTGGCTCCAGGTCCAGGGTCTGAGGATCTCACAGCTGTGGAAACTGAGGTTGGGGGGGGGATGACTTACTTGAGGTCACAGCAGCGGCTTATGAGGGCCCGTGCTTGGTTGGGACTCCATGGTTCCCTCAAAATTACACATTTCAGAGGGTCCCAACGGGAACCATCGAGGTCTGACTTCCTCTCCCTTGGGTTCATGTGGTCGGTTCTCCCTCTCCAAAAGGCTCTCTCCAGCTGTTCATGGCAATTGGGGTTCTCGCATCCTAGGAGTATATTCAGATCTAAGGAGCTCCGGGGCTCTGCGGCACAGGCTCTGGACAAGCAGGCCTGAGTTTGGGTCCCATCACAGAACCTCTACTGATTCAGTCTTTTTTTTTTTTTTTTTTTTTTAGATTTTATTTATTTATTTGTCAGAGAGTGGGGGGAGTGCACAGCAGGGGGAGGGGCAGGCAGAGGGAGAAGCAGACTCCTCTCTGAGCAAGGAGCTGGATCCCAGGACTCTGAAATCATGACTTGAGCCAAAGGCAGACGTTTAAGCAACTGAGCCACCCAGGCCAGGCGTCCCCTCTACTGATTTATTCTTACATTGTTTATTGCCAAACACCGAGGACACAGCAGCAGATAGGGTAGAGGTAAGTCCCTACAGTCCTGTGGGGGAGGCAGGTAATCAACAAGATAAGGAAGTAAAATAAAATATATAGCATGTCCGGTAATGATTGGCTGTGGGGATAAGTAAAAACAGCGGTTTGGATAGAGAGGAGACAGAGGAGATGGGGTGGAGGAATGTACTTTTAAATAGGATGTACTTTTAAATAGGAGCAAAGACTTGGAGGTGAGAGAGAGAGCAGGATGGATACCTGGAGAAAGAGCCTTGTGCAAAGGGGCAACAGTAGGCGCAAAGGCCCTGAGGCAGAAAATATATCAGGCACAGTTAAGGAAAGCAAAGAAGCCAGTGTGGCTGGAGCAGAATGACAGAGACAAGGATAGAAGTTGAGTCAGAAAGCTAGGGGAGGTCAGACCACGCAAGGTCTTGTAGGTCACAATGAAAGCCTTAGGCTTTAACTCTGAGTGAGATGGGACCCCCCGGACAGTTTGTGTAGAAAGAAGACAGTATCTGATTTATGTTTTATAAAGATCAAAATGGTCTCTGTATGGAGAAGAGAAACAGAAACAGCAGTTAGCGGGCGACTACAATAATTCAGGTGAGAAATGATGAATGCTCAGAACTGGTAGTCATGACGACATCAGTGAGGTGATGAGATTCTGAATATTTTGAAAGTAGAGCTACCAGGATTTACTAATATGGGTAGTGAACTGTGATGGGAAGAGAGAAGTCAAGATAACATCCAAGATTTTGGCCAGAGGAACTAGAAAGTGGCAGTTGCCCCTTACAGAGATGGGAAGGCCTGAGGGAGGGGCCACACTGCGGGGAGATCAGGCCATTTATCTCCTATATGACTCTGGGGTAAGTTGCTTAACCACTCTGAATCTTGGTTTCCTCATCTTTACAATGGTCATAATCATGGCAATCCTGCCGTGGATGTAAGAACTGAGTGAGATCATGAATTCGCAGGATTGGCACCTGTGCGGACTCCGTCTTTGTCCCGCCCATGCCCCAGGGGTGGCCCATGGCCATCGCATCTGCTCAAGAAGCACCCGGAAGGAGAGGAATGCTAGGCCAATAAACCTGCGCTTTAGCTCCTCGCCCTAGGTCAATAAATCTGGTCTCGAGCTTCTCTCCCCTACTTCCTCCAGGCAGAAGTGGGACGGGCATTTTCTATATTTACGTTTTCTTTCTTCAAGGTCTTTGACGTTTTTAGAGATGGTACTCACGGAGACTGGTGGCGGGATGAGGATAAATGGTATTTCCGAGGCTGTGAGGCTTACAAAATAGAATTTGTGGCCCTTATCTCTTCTGAGTCCAGAAAGGCAAAAAGTAGACCCGTTTTAGGAAGTAGGAGGATGAGGTATTTAAAAACAAACAAACCCAGCTGTCTCTGTATCAAGCTATCTCACGGAACTTCACTCAATCTTGGGGCAAAAGTGGGTCAAAAGGGGAGCGCCTGGGTGGCTCAGTCGTTAAGCGTCTGTCTTCGGCTCAGGGCGTGATCCTGGCATTATGAGATCGAGCCCTACATCAGGCTCCTCCACTGGGAGCCTGCTTCTTCCTCTCCCACTCCCCCTGCTTGTGTTCCCTCTCTCGCTGGCTGTCTCTATCTCTGTCGAATAAATAAATAAATAAAATCTATAAAAAAAAAAAAAGTGGCTCAAAAGGGTCCTAAAGTGGGTCTCCCTCTCTCTGTCCTGAGTGCGAGTGCCACCCCACTGTATCCATCTGGGCCCAGCTACCCGATGGACTGTGACCCCACTCCTCTACCCGCAGGAGACCGCTCACAAGTGCTCGCCCATGTCCTAGTCCCCCTCTGTGGGCCACTCTCTGCCGGTGTGCCCGGTGTGTCTAGGCTGCAGCCTTCCCGCTTCTGAGGTTTGGGCAAGTGGATCTCTCTCATCGTCCCATTCCAGTTACCCCTTCCAGTTAACTTGCAGTTACTGAGTTAACAGAGGATGGGACTGGAGACCAGAAGAATCAATGTGCCTCAGGTCGCACCCTTAGAAAGTGCAGTCTGGGTTCTACCCCCAGCAGGAACAATTCCTGCATCTGTTCCTTCCACTTCTTCCAGCCCAGCTGCCTCCTCCCCTCAATATACCAGGTGCCAGCACACAGCTGTCTCTTTGTGGCTCCCCCCACCCAGGCAAGCTGTCCTAGGGTGGGGCTGAGCTTGCTGGGGCAGCCGGGTAGTGTCCAGTGAGGCTGTGCCCCTCTGTGCCAGGGATTCGTTCTGAGCAACAGTTCTGACTGGTGAGAGCTGCTGCGGATCGGTGGGTGCGGGGGATTGGGACGGTAGGAAGGGTCAGGTCAGGGTGGATCAAGGGCACTCAGAAGAAAACTTAAAATTGCTTGGGGAAGAACTGCCAGATTGAGAAGATTTGGGGATTGCCAGGGAGACTGCGGGTGTGAATGGTTGTTGGGGGGGGGGGGCAGCTCAAGGAGTGGGAGGGGGATCTAGGGAATAGCAGGAGCCCCTGGAGGCTGGGAAGGGCAAACTGTAAGTCCTAGCCCCAGCTTTACTCTTGCCTTGGCTCGGTGTCTTCATCTGCGCTATGGTAAGAACCCTCCTGCCCCAGCTACCTTGCCAAGAGAAAGGGCTTCTGGAAAGCAAAAATGAGCCATGAATTGAGGTGGGGGGACCAGAAGGGTAGAAACTGAAGTGGAGGGGGGAAGCCTGCCCATCCCAAGTTTTTGCCAGGTGAGGATGGAGCAGGAAAGGGGCAAGCCTAGAGTCTGGATTGCCTCCACAGTCCCTGAGCCAACCATGCCCGCTCCACTGCTGCCACTGCTGTTGCGAACGCTGCTGTCCCGCCTGCTGCTGCCTGCGGCCCGCATGGCCCGCCGGCGCCTCCTGCCCCTGCTGCGTCAACTGGCCCGCCGCCTGGGCTCGCAGGATGTTCGAGAGGCCTTGCTGGGCTGTGTGCTGTTCGTCCTCAGCCAGAGACGCCCGCCCGAAGCCGAGGAGGCCTCCAGAGTGGCCGGCCAGGAGAGGAGGGAGAGGCTAGCTCCCCCCAAATGAGGCTGGGATCCCTGATATTGGCCGTTTCATCGAAAGCCTTTCTTTTGGAGTATGACAGTCCTGGCACCATCACTGAGCGCAGCCTACCCAGTGTGCGGAAGACATGGTGGGGGGCTGAGCACAAGAAGGGTCTGACCCGGAACGCCTCCCCACTCCCAACAGGAATGTCTGGAAGGACGCCCAGCATCGAGCAGGAAACTGATCATTACCCCTCCCTGAATTCCTCCTCCCAAGACACCTTTCCTAATCACATCTGGCTCTAGGGAGGGGAGGAAGTGACTCTCCTCCCCCAACCCCAAAAGGTGACATGAGGTCCAGTCAGGGGCAGTGCTTACCCAGGGGTAACTGACAATGTACCTGAGAGGTGAGATTTTAACCCAGACGGTCTGTCTTCCAGACTCAGGATTTACCTTGAAATAACAGGACCTTGGTTCCCTAGGGAGTCAGTCTTGCCCCAAAGCCCAGCATGCAGCAGGTGCTCAATAAACGTTTGTTGATTTGAGTTCTTGGGATGCCACTGAAAGTTGTGTCACCTACGCAGCTCCTATGCTCCTAAGTAGGGAGAGAGTCTAACGTGGCCAGGGGGTGGGGAAACCACTCAAGGGTTCCTTTTGCTTCCTATCCCATTGTCCCGCAGTCCTCATCTCCTGGAGGTTGTTTCTCTTGTGTAACTTCAGTCAGTATGTCACACTGTGACCCAGCAGTCTTGGGTCCAGTTTGGAGGTCTGGCTGGCCAGCTCAAGGTAAGGAGAAAAACCTCACGTCCTTGAGCCAGACTGGAGACTCTCCTCACCTCGTGGTGTGGGAAGAGGGAGATTTGTTTGCTAAGGGACGCTGCCGGCAGCCACCCAGGGGAGCAGTGTAGGAATGCTTCCCCTGAGGGGCACAGTGTCCCGGAAGAGATCTAGGCGGGGTGGGGGTGGAAGCGACCAGAGGCATTCACCTCATTATTTCCGCCTCCCCAAAGAGCAGCTCCTAAGGGGTCAAATAAGAGTTGTCAGATTCATTTGCATTCAGCCTCCGGATAATTTGCTTATTGTTCCCAAACAATAGTCCTCCGTCCCCCCCTCCAGGAGTCTCGGGCTGTAGGTTCAGAAGGGAAAAATGGGGGATGCGGGCCCCTTTGAGGACCCGCATCCGGTCCCCACCAAGTCAGAAGGGAGGACCCGGGGGAAGAAGTGAGGCCAGAGCTGTGCGCCCCCACCCCGGCCCCGCGGGGCTTTCCGCCAGACCCTGGCCTCGCCACCCCTCGGCACCATCTGCTTCCTCCAGGCATCCTCTAAAGCCAGTGCACGTGCTCGCCCCTCTCGGGAAGGCGACCGGGAGAAGGGGCGGAGTGAAAGGGGTTCCAGCTCGCGGTCCCCTCACCCCGTTCCCCTCCGGGGTCACAGGCGCCTTCTCTTCCGTCTGATCGCGGCCTTCCATGCCGCCGGCCTCCCAAAGCGCTCCTCGCTCGCGAGCCGCGCGGGGCGGGACAGAGCAGGTCGCGCGGAGCGCGGGGCGGGCGCCGGCGTAGCCGGTTGCAGCCCCTGTCCCGCCGGCAGCAGAGACCGGTCAGACCCGGCGTGGGCTGCGAACTCCGGCCGTGGCCCCAGCCCCGAGGTGAGGAGGCCAGGACGGGGACCAGAGGAGGATTTTCGTCGTCTTCCTCCAAATCCGGCAGGTGTGCGGGGAGCAGGGGCGGGCCGCTGGGAGGTGGGGCGGGGGCTGCGCGGTTCCCACGCGCCCCGCGGGGCGGGGCGGGGCGGAGAGAGGTGGGGGTGGGGTTGGGGCCCCAGTTGGGCTGGGCGGGGCATATACGAGGGGGTTCGGGCTCTGCGGTTTCGGCGGAGGGGATGCTTTTCTCGTACTTTGAAGGCCACCCCGTCCCCCGACTCCTCCACCCCCTCTGCGCCACCCCAACCGTATACAGATGCCCCCAAGGTCAAAGACCTGCCCAGAGCAAAGGGTGGGGGCAGAGTTCTGGGAGATTAGGCTGGGAAGACCAAACCCAGACGTAGTGAACCTCAAGTCTTGAACCTTGACCCTCGTTCTCACCCTCGAGTTCACACCCACTAGGAAAGTTAGGGAAGTGAGATGAGTCTGGCCCTGAGAGGGCTGGATCCTGTCTTTATTTTAAATGTGGATGTTTTGTTCATCATATCTTTTTTTGCATTAACTTTGGTTTTTTAAAAATATCGCAGTAAAATATTATTTATCTTGATTTCTGAATTTTTTGGCGCCCCCTTAAAATTTGCATCTCAGGCAAGTGCCTCATTGGCCTCTCCCTGGCCCCAGCCCTGCCACAAGGCCGTTGACACAGAGTGGACGCAGGGTCATGAGACAGGTGCTGGTGACAAGCAGCCAAGCCAAGCAAATGCACTTCCAGCAAACACAGATGGACACAGGCTGAGGAGAGTGGACCGTGTGTGAGGTGGTGGGGCAGACTTGGGGCCTAGATCGGGGAGGAGGGAGTCGGTCTGGGGCAAGCGACAGCCTCAAATAGAGTGGGGGAGGGGTGGGGGTGCAGCTGGGTTGGCCCTTTCACCCGACTCCTGTGCCAGGGGCCTGAGGGAGAAAGACATAAGACAGGGCAGTGGGTGACAGGACTGGCCGGGCCTGGCCAGAAAAACTCCCCGCACAGGCTCGTGTGAGTTGAGGCCCTGAGGCTGTCCAGCAGAGGGCCCTGGCACCCAGCAACCATCTCTGGTCAGGGAAGGGCTCCGAAGGGGCGTGGATGCTGGCTGGGGGCCCAGGCAGGGTGAAAGCCAGATGGGCTTCTCTCCAGCAATAACAGTCCTGGCTGTTGCCATCTAGTGAGCAGGCCAGGCCTCAGCGGGGGTGGGGAGAGGAAATAGCCTTCCCCTGTCTGGCCTGGGACCCTCACCACTTCCCTCCAGTTTCTTTCCCCTTCCAGCCCCCTCTGCACACAACTGTAGCCACTGGCCACCAGCCTGGCCATGCCGGGGCAGAGCCACTAAGGCCTGCCACCCCCACGGGTCCGAAGATGGGAAACGAAGGTGGGGAGAGAGACGGGGGGCCAAGGAAGAGGGGAGAGGAGGGTTGGGAAAGGAAGAGAGAGAGACTGGACAAACACAGGATGGGAGTGGGGGTGGGTAGACCCAGACATGAAGCTGCTCTCAAGTCGTGGGGCAGTGCCTAACAAAATACCACCCATACCCCTCTTCCTGCCTCTGTTTGGTTAAGGCTGGGAGATGCTGGTGTGTCATGTTTCTGTGGGAAGAGCCAGAGGCTGAGAACACCCTTTCTGGAGTAGCTTGGGGACAGTTCACTGATCCTAAGTAGAAAAACTACCCCTCCCTTCAGGGCCCGGTCTGTTTCCTGGCAAGAGGGTATGACCCCGCTTCATCCTGAATGGTTGTACTGCTAATTGGTTGTTTTTCGTTTTGGGTTTTTTTTTTTTTTAATTTATTTATTTAAGAGAGAGAGAGAGCATGAGCAAGGGAGGGGCAGAGGGAGAAGCGGACTCGTCGCTTAGCAGAGAGCCCTATGTGGGGCTCAATTCCAGGACCCTGAGATCATGACCTGAGCTGAAGGCAGACGCTTACCCACTGAGCCACCCAGGCGGCCCCTGCTAATTGTTAATTAATGTCATGGCTTCTCCAGGGGACAGGTCTCTTGGGTAGTTGGGGTGAGGGGGGGTGTGTGCTGGATTGGACTTTCGGTCTTCACACCTCACCCGCAGTGAGATTATCCTCCAGCGCGGATGGCTGCTGTAGGGGCCCTGATTGTCCCCTCCCCCCAATTTACTGGCCAACCAAAAGGAGGGGAATCATTCCCCCTCCCTTGGAGGTGCAAGAAAGTCTGACCACTCCTCAGCATTCCCACCCCCTTCCTCCTCAGCCAGTGGAGGGGACTCAGCAAGGCTTGGCCTCTGCCTCTGAGGACAATAGGATTCACTCAGGGTGTAAGGCTATTTGGGGCTTTTTCTCTTACCGTGTCCAGCTCTTCCTCAGCTTTTCTAAAGTTCTGGATTTAGAAAGAGTGAATCGTGGGGCGCCTGGGTGGCTCAGTCGTTGAGCGTCTGCCTTCGGCTCAGGGCGTGATCCCCGCGTTCTGGGATCGAGCCCCATGTCAGGCTCCTCCGCTGGAAGCCTGCTTTTTCCTCTCCCACTCCCCCTGCTTCTGTTCCCTCTCTCGCTGGCTGTCTCTCCCTCTGTCAAATGAATAAATAAAATCTTAAAAAAAAAAAAAAAGAGTGAATCTTGAGGGGCCTACAGACCTGTGCCTCTACCCCATCTATTACCCCTCCCCCCGGCCCCAACAGGCATCCCGCTGTAAGTCCCAGGTGAGGTTGGTGTGGTGTTTGTGTGGGTGTGAGGGTCTGTGTGTGTTCGAGGTGGGAAAACTCACGATGCAGATCACGGATTATACTGATTATACAGAGGGGTCCCTCGGCATGGGGGTTGGGGGAGCACAGGATAGGTGCGAATGGCAGAAGGTGGCACTGAAAAGGGAGCGAGCGCTGGAAAGGGAAAAGGTGCCGTGGAGAAAGTGGCGTGGGAGGGGGTTGGGGGAGTGCTACCGGATTATCTGGGAGGGAGTCCGCCCCGCTCGGAGCAGAGGGTTGGCTGCAGGGACAGTAGGAGTTTCTGGACCCCCAGCGCAGAAGAGACTAGGGATGATACCCCTTCAGCCCCGGGTGCTCGTTTAACGGGGCAGGGTTTGGTGTGGCACGGCCCAGAGGTCCTGTCTTCAGAAATAACTCGAGGTGTGGGCCAGGCAGCCCCGGGGGACGGGGGGGGGGGGGGGGGGCGCGAGCGCGGCGGCTCGGGGAAGGGTGGGGGGGCTCGCGTCCGGAGCTGTTTGGGGGGAGTAGCTGGGGCGGGGCCGCGGCGGCGCGGGCGGGTGTGTGGGGGGGCGGGCTGCGGACGCGGACCGGGGCGGGCCCAGCGGAGGGCGGGTTTGAATGTGCTCGAGCGGGCGCGGGAAGCTGCCGAGAGGGCGCGCGGATCTCGGCGCGGTAGGACTCCTTCCTAGCAGGTGCTGCCCGGGCCGAGGGGCCGGGGGGCCGAGGGGACCGGGAGCTGCAGGCGCGGAAGGCGCCTCTTCCCGCCGCCACGAGGGCAGGGAGGCCGGGCCTGGCAGCTACGCGGCGCGCAGAGGGAGCGCCGCGTGGGGGCCCCGCTTCCCCCGCGCCGAGCGTGCGGAGCCGCGCTGCACGTGGCGCGCCGGGGCCGGGGCGCGTGGGGACTCTGCGGAGATCGCGACCCGAGCGGGGCGTGGGCGGCCTGGCTCCTGGGCCTGAAACCGGCTGTCGCCGAGCTGACCTCCGCAAGGGGCGGGCGAGTAGATGGGTAATCTCGATGAATCTTGTCGGTGCAGAAGAGGGGCCGCGCCGGTAACTGCGCCGGGTGGGGGGAATGGTAATGAGGGCACGTAGCTTGAAGGTGAAGGAGCTGTCTGTTCCTCGCCTCCCCTTCCTGGGCGCATCCTCATTTACTCCCAGAGAGGAGCCTTCCTTAACTCAGAACCCCTGGTTTCCTTCGGGGGAGCGGGAGCAGGGGTGGGTAAGGGCTGGTCTCAGCCCTGCCTTTCACCCTTCTTGCGGCGGCCCCTTTGCGCATTCCTCTCAGTAACGTCCCACTTGCCCTTCTGCCTGTTGAGTTCTCCGTGCCAGGATGTGTGTGTTATTGGGGGGGGGGTGCCTTACACCTGAAGCTCTTTTCAGGCTGGAGATGACCTCAGCCACCACCCTGTTTTTCCCCTCATCTCCCAATATACAAGGCTAGCTGGGAAGCAGCCTTTATACCTACCTCCCCACCCCAGAAGGGGGCTAGAATAAGCTGCACATTGAGTTGGAACTCCAGTGCACCCATTCACTAGCTCTGTGACATTAGACAAGTGACTCGACCTCTCTGAACCTCAGCCTCCTCCATCTCTTCAATGGAGACAATTTAGTACTAGCTTATGGGTGGTTGTGAGGGCAAGAGGGGCTATCTGCAGGTAGTGGCTGGCCCCACACACCACCCCAGGGAGTAGAGAATAGGATGCTACCGCAAAGGTATGTCTAGAAGCTGGGGTGCATGAGAGGTGCTGGGGGTGGGGAGGTGCTCGGTGTGGTGGTTACTTTCAGGGTTCCATCCTGGCAGGCCAGGGCATGGCTGCAGGGACACCAGATGCTCTGAGCTGGTATCAAATCCCTGGTTGCTTCTGGGCAAAGGCAGGCAAGACCAAATACCTGGGCTGGCCAGCTGAATGTCAGGATGTGGGCAGGAGGAGAGGCTCCCCTGGAGTTGAACTGTGCCCAGGACTGAGGTGGGGACGGCTGCGAACATGAACAGAACGTGGAAGGGTAGCTGGGGGAGAGGGCAGAAATGAATACTTGCCCCAGCCTCTGGCAGATATTACTAAGGAAGGGGAGATACTCTATTCTCACCACCCCAGCTCCCATCTGGTTTTTTTTACTGCCAGGAATCTTGCCTGTGGGGGCCACGGGGTGGAGCACAGGGTGTGCTGAGGTGTGAAGCTGGGAGTTCCCCTCCCTGCTACCTAATAGCAAATCTGAGTCTTGAGCCTTCTCTGCCTACCCCCCAGGGTAGAGCCTTCTTGCCCCCATCCTTCTTGAAAACATAAAAACTGTTGTTCACCACTCTGTCTGTCCCCAGTGCCTAGAACAGTGCCTGGCTAGCATGCAGAGGTCCTCAGTCAATATTTGTTGTAAAGATGAATGGGAGACACCCTCTGCCTCCATCTGGAGGCGTGTGGGTGTGCTCCTCGTGTCCCCGCCCTACATCTCCCGAGAGCCCTGCAACCAGGTGTGGGCTGGGGGGCTGAGGAAGGCCTTTGGAGAGTTCGGAGTTCACCCAGGGAGGGGTTGAAAGGAATTGTGGGGAGGGGTAGAAAAGCCCATTAAGGGTGTTGGGGGTCCCTGGCGGTGTGTGTCTGGTATGTGTCCGCATCTGCCTGTCTCAGGCTGGGACCTGGAGCACTGGCTGTACCTGTGAGCTGCCCCACCCCCTCAGCTCCCCTACCGAGACCGCGGTGTCTCTTATCTGCCAGGCTAGCTACAGAAGCAGTTTTTATCTCCTGGTTGTGTGTGTCTGTGTGTAAGAGGCTTCTCAGAATGGGGCCAATCCCTCCCACAGCAAGGCCTGCGGGGTTCTCTCCCCATCCGCCCTCTGCCACTTTATTCATTCTGGACCCTTCCCCAGGGGGAGCCCATGGACAAGGCCTGCTGCCAGAGCCTGAGCTAGGACCACCTCCCAGGGACTGCCCAGGCCCCCTCCGCTCTGACCCTTCTGCTGGCAAGTCTGGGCATCCGGTGAGTGCTGGCCCAGGCCCGGGCCCAGATGGGTGGGGAAGCCAGTCCTCACCCCAAAGAGCAGACCTGGCTCCAGGGCTCGGCCCGCACGTGGGGGATGAGCCCGCACACGCCTGCCTGGCTTTCCATGCCTCATCGGATGCCAGGGTGCCTCCCCTCCACTAGCGGGAAGCAGGAGGGGGATACTGAGGGTGGAGGCAGGAGCTTTTGGTCAGGCCTGTGCCCCTACTCCTCCAGCCTTCCCTTCAAGTTTGCCCTCCGAAAGGGGAAGAGGACAGGGGCCTGGGAGTGAGTCAGAGAGGAACCGAGGGGGGATGGGGTGACCCTGAGGCCAGCACTGGGGATCGGGGGAGGGGCAAGCTTGGTGTGGGAAGGGCTGCGTCCCCACATCATGGTGAAGTGTTTTCCTAGAAAACTGGCCAGGAACTAGGAAACCCTTGGGCAGTGACTGGAAAGGAAGATTAAAGTGCCACAAGCGTAGAGGCTGGAGTCTGGGGTGCCTCCAGGAGGGGACAGACTCTCCAGGGCCCACTCTTGCCATGAGTGCAGGGCCCCCTCCCCCAGAGGGTGTGAAGGTCAGACTTGCAGAGAGGGACCTGGGCGTGCGGTGGGGGGAGGCATCTCTGGCTTCAGTCCTCTTCCCCGTGGCTTTTGCTGCTGCTGCTGCTGCTGCTGCTGGGAATCTGTTTGCTTTGTGCCCTCCCTCCTCCCTCCCCTCGCCCTCTTCTTCTCTCTGACTCCTGTTTCCCTCCTCCAGTCCCTCCTTCCCTCCCATTATCGGTCCAGTCCCTGACCCCTCTCATCCTCTTCCCTTCCTTCTTTGCCAGTCCTTCCCTCCCTCTCGCTCATACTTCCTCCTCCTCCTCTCCTGCTCGCCACTCTCCTGTTTCCCAGCTTACGAAGTGCTTCAGCTGCCGGATAAAAATAGCGGTGGCCAGGCTGGGAGCCAGGTAGAGCCTGAGCGGGCAGGGGCCGACAGCACTGGCCACAGGGGTCAGATTGAGCAGTCCCGAGGGGCAGGGCCGGGAGGGGGGCCTTCTGGACTCTTCATCTTGCCCGCTCTGTGTGCCCTGCCCGCTGCCTACCCCACAAGAGCCTAAAGAGGCCTATGGGGAAGCAGGGCCAAGACGTGGCCTCACGCTGCTTCTGCCCCCAGCAAGCGCCAGAAGGAGGGAGCACTCAGCCAGGCAAAACCGAGAACGCCATCACCATGACAACCAGTCACCAGCCTCAGGACAGGTACGGGGACCTGGGCTGGGGATCCAGGGGAGCGGAAGTGGGTCTGCAAGGGGCTGGGTGCCGTGTCCTTTGGAATTTGGGGTTTCCCCTGCTGACCGGCCTTCCAGCAAAGTAGCTGTGAGTCAGGTCTGCCCGGGGGGTGGGGGCCATGAGTGTCTTAGCTGGGGTGTCTGTGGGGAGGGCCAGGATGGGTGGGTGGTGGCAGCCCCTCCCTGGACTCTCAGTGTTTCCACTGTTGCTCTCCCGCCAGCTAGCAGCTTCCAGCTCCTCCTCCCATCACTCTGGGGAAATATTTGGCGGCACCCCTCGTTCCAGAGCACATCTGGCAGAACTGCCCTCTTCCTCCTGCCTGGCCTCGAGCCTCTGCCTCAGATGACCCTGGCCCACCCTGGTCCTTGAGCTGACCTTCCTCTCACTTCCCCACCCCTGGAATCTATAAACTCCTTTAAGTTAGACCCACCACCACGATGGTACATATGTGTTTGGTGGAGGTGGGGGAAGAGGCTGTGGCTTGGTTTAAGCTCTCCAAGGAGTCTGGGACCCAAGCTAGTTGACGAAGCCATGCTGCGGTCCAAAATTCCTTCAACCCAGGCCCCCCAACCCCATCCCCTCGCCCCCGCTCATCCCATCTTCCTCCTGTGCCAAAAGGCCACAGAACTAGGCCACTTCTGGCGGTGGCACCTCGGGCACGTAGCTCAATCTCTCTGCGACTGTTTTCCCACCTGTGAAATCGAGGTGGGGCTTATTTGGATGGGAGGGAATTTAAGGAGACCTGGTAAGTACAGGCCCCAGGTTGGGTCCCTCCCTGTCTCCTCCATTCCCAGGCTGCCGGCCCTGTCAGAACCGTCAGTAGCTGTTTTCTGAACGCCTCTCCCTTCTCCATGCACCTTGGTGCCCTCGCCCAGCCCTGCTCTGACCTATTCTGGGCAGCCTTGGCCAGGAGCTTCTCCCTTCATTCTGGGCCTCTGAATCAAGCCCTTAGCTTAGTTGTGTTCTTCAAGGTTGCAAGTGTATGAGACCCGGGGGGCGGTGGGGGGCGCTGCAGTTGCAGTGGCTTGGACCTCCCCACTCAGGGGCACTCACCTGGGCTTTCCTGTGTGTGAGGCTGGGCCCTGCACTCTGGCCAGACCTGTTTCTTCCCTGCCTTGGGCTTTGTCCCTGCCACGCTGTGAAGAAAGCAGGCGTTGGCTGTGGGGAGGGTATGGCGGACACATCGGGAGAGGGAGACCATGTTGGGAGGGCCCAGGGCTGCCTGGGGGAGGCCGGCCCATCCCACACAGGCCCTGAGGTGTGGGGCTCGGGGCCAATTCCCTGGCCGGAGCTGGGGCGGCACCTACTTACTCTCTGCGGCCCGCATGACGTCCAGTGGCCCGAAACCAACACCGCCTGGCCTCCCCTGTGTGGTGGGACCTACAAAGCTAGTTTTGTCTGGGCTGGGGAAAAAACAACTCGCTCACTTCCCAGCCACCCCAAGTCACCCCGCCCTGCTGTCCCACCAGGTCCAGAGTGGTCTGGGAGTTTCTTGACCTCAGACTCCTCTTTGGGGAGCCACACAGTGCCTGCCCAGACGGCATAATCACTTCCAGCCTGCCCGGTGGGGGGGGGAGTCACTTTGTTTGCTTTCTCGCTCCCCCACCCACCCCCAGCCTTTAGCAGGATTTCCAAAACCACCTCCGGATGTGTGGGTCACACTGGTTCCCAGGCCTGCAGGGTCCCCCGAGTCTTCGGGGCTGAGAACCAAGGTCTTTTTGGCCATGCCTTTCAGTCCTGTGTCCCTGCCTGGTCCTCCCCCTGCCCCCACACCCGTGGGGGACTTGTCTGCCCTTTTCCCTATCCCAGGATGCTTTCCCTTCCAGATAAATCCATAGGAAGACTTGGGCACATGGACATAAACACGGGTGCCTGTGTCCTGCGACAGCTGGAGACCCCGAAAGTTGGGGAGGGAGGAGCTTCTAGTTTTGATCTGGGAAGGAGGGTGGGATGGTGGGTCATTGGGCCCCTTTTTCCTCTCCCATCCTCAGGTACAAAGCCGTCTGGCTTATCTTCTTCGTGCTGGGTCTGGGGACGCTGCTCCCGTGGAATTTTTTCATGACAGCCACTAGGGTGAGACTGGGGGGACTGGGCTCCAGGGGGCACATAGGGCCTGGCCGTGTACTTGGGAGCTCCAGGAGAGATGTCTCAAGGCTTCTGTCTGCAACCCCCACAGTATTTCACAAACCGCCTGGATGAGTCCCAGAATATGTCCTTGGTCACTGCCGAGCTGAGCAAGGACATCCAGCCCTCAGCCACCCCCACAGTGCCCTCCCCGGCGCGGAACTCGCTCAGTGCCGTCTTCAACAATGTCATGACGTTGTGTGCCATGCTGCCCCTGCTCTTCTTCACCTGCCTTAACTCTTTCCTGCACCAGAGGTGAGCGCCCGGGGCCCCGGCCTGACCCCTCGCTGCCTCTCGCTCTCCCTGGGCTGAGCGCCCGGCCTCACTGCCCCGGCCTCTGGGCAGGATCCCCCAGTCCGTTCGGATCCTGGGCACCCTGGTGGCCATTCTGGTGGTGTTCTTCATCACTGCCGTCCTGGTGAAGGTGCAGATGGACGCCGTGCCCTTCTTCGTCCTCACCATGATCAAGATCGTTCTCATCAACTGTAAGCGGGGCTGGGAGGGGGCAGGGATCCTCCCACATCCCCCCACCCTTCCTTCAGACCCACAGTCAGCCGGGAACGGAGCCCCTTCCTCCCTCTGGATAAATGGATGCCGTGGGCGGTCAGGGCGCCAGCGGCCCGAGCAGGCATGGACCAGGGCTGGGAGGCAGGGCAGAGAGGGCCCTTTGGTGTCAAGACTCCACTGGGACCTGTTTTCCCACGGGCCCCCAGCCGCCCCCAGCGGAAGCAAGTCCCAGTCTGCTCCCTGTCCCCTGCTGACGCCCACCTCGTGTCCCCAGCGTTCGGCGCCATCCTGCAAGGCAGCCTGTTCGGTCTGGCTGGCCTCCTGCCCACCAGCTACACTGCCCCCATCATGAGTGGCCAGGGCCTGGCGGGCTTCTTTGCCTCCGTGGCCATGATCTGTGCCATTGCCAGTAAGTGCTGCCGCCTGTCTGCCCGCCCGCCTGGTTGTTGGGGTTGTGGGGGGAGGGGAGGGAGCGGACGGAGCCTCTGATCACTCACATGCTCCTCCCAGGTGGCTCGGAGCTGTCAGAAAGTGCCTTCGGCTACTTTATCACCGCCTGTGTGGTTATTGTTTTGGCCATCGTCTGTTACCTGGCCCTGCCCCGACTGGTAAGCAGGTGGAAAAAGCCAGAAAGCCGGAGTGGAGGTGGGGTTGGGCAGTCCAGGGCTCCGGACCAGTGGTGTTCTGGGACCCAAGCCTGACGTAGGGGGAGTTCTGGAGCTTCCACCTCTGAACCCACCTCCCCCGTGTCCCTCACGTGGTAGGAATTCTACCGCTACTACCAGCAGTTCAAGCTTGAAGGGCCTGGGGAGCAGGAGACCAAGCTGGACCTCATCAGTAAAGGTCGGAATCACCTGCAGAAGCTGAGGTGAAGGGTGACCTGCCTGCAGAGGGTGGCCTGGGCAGAGAGGGCAAGAAGGAGTGTACCCTATTTGCTGGCAGTGATAAGCCAGAAGCCAGAGGGACTGGGGCTGGGGTGAGGGGAGCAATAGGAAATAAAGGCTGGGAAAGGTGAAATGAGGGGAGATGCTGGATGCCCTTGAACGTCTGAGGGCAATGGGAAGCAATTTCAGATTCTTGTAATAGGACCTGAGGCTCCTGGGAGAGGTCCGGACCCCTGGGACCTGTGTTGCGCGATTTACAGGTCTGGGAGGTCTGGGCTAGGTGTTAAGGTGTGGCTGTGCCCCGGGTAAGGGGTGTCCACCCCCAACCAACCCCAGCCCTTTTGGGGGAATGTTTGCGTCATCTCTTGTTCTGTCCTCCCCACAACTTGATTCTCCCACAACCTGTCACCCCGCCCCCCCCCCCCAGGAGAGGAGCCAGTAGCAAACAAAGAGGAGTCCAGAGTTCCAGCCCCCAGCTCTCAGCCTGCCAACCAAGGCCACTCCATCCGATCCATCCTCAGAAGTGTATGTGGGGGCACGGGTGTTCTGCCTCCTGCCCCTTACCCTCTTTTTCTCCTACATTTGCCCTTCCCAGCCCGTGCACTGTTCATCTGCTCCCTTTCCTGCCCGAGACTGGCCACTCCCCTGGATTCTCGTGTGTGTGTGTGTGTGTGTGTGTGTGTGTGTGTGTGTGCACGCGCGCACCAGGGGTTGGGAATTCTGGGCTCCTTGTTGCATAGCCGCCATGAAGACATGGTTCTGGGTCCCTTTCCACCAGATCTTAGTCCCAGCTCTCTCTGTCTGCTTCATCTTCATGGTCACCATTGGGGTGTTTCCAGCCGTGACCGCTGAGGTCCAGTCCAGCATCGCTGGTACCAGTGCCTGGGGTGAGGACACTGTGGGTTCCCAGGATAGGGGCAGACCGGGGCTGGAGCAGGTTTGGGAGTGGGGGAGAGGGGGAGCCTGGGCTTCTGTCTCCCCGGCTAAACTCTCCTGGCCCATTTGCCCTTCCCCGGGCTGGAAGCATCTTCTCCATTTTATACCTGGGGAAACTGAGCCCCATTGAGGGTTAGAGTTGCTCAGTCTGTCTCTCTGGACCTAATAACCAGCCCTGACTCGACTCTTCTTCCAGGAGATTACTTCATTCCCGTGTCTTGTTTCTTGACTTTCAATGTCTTTGACTGGTTGGGCCGGAGCCTCACGGCTGTATTTACATGGGTAAGTGGGCACCCAGCCCCTGTGCGAGGGAAGAGCTCAGCCAAGAAAGTATGGTGGTCAAGGGACCATGCTTTTTTAAAAAACCAAGATATAATCTCCATATAGTAAGTTGTACAAGTGTCAAGTGTACGGCTTAATGACCACACGCGCGCGCGCACAGGCACCGCTGCAAAATCACCAGCCAGGTCAAGATGCAGAGCATTTCCAGCACTCGCGATTGCTCAACCATGCTCCCTCACAATCAGTCTGCCCCAAGGGTAACCACATCCAGTTCAGATCCTGAGGGGCCCCAAATGGAGCGCTGGGGGCCAGCCCAGGCTGAGGCGCCGCCTGTTCCCCCGTAGCCTGGGAAGGACAGCCACTGGCTGCCAAGCCTGGTGCTGGCCCGGATGTTGTTTGTGCCCCTGCTGCTGCTGTGCAATGTCCAGCCCCGCCGCTACCTGACCGTGGTCTTCGAGCACGATGCCTGGTTCATCATCTTCATGGCTGCCTTCGCCTTCTCCAATGGCTACCTCGCCAGTCTCTGCATGTGCTTCGGGCCCAAGTGAGTGGAGCCTGGGTGGCATTAGGCAGGGTCTAGAGCTCCAGTGGTGGCCACCCCGTGGAGGAATAGAGGGCAACAGGAGACTCCCTGATCCTGGAGGGACATGTAGGTGAAGGGGTCGTGGTAGACGGTGGGGCAGCCAGGGTCCCCAGGTGGAAACATGGGAAGGGGGGACATGAGTCCCAGTACACATTCCCCCAAGAGGGAAAAAAGCCAGACTGGAGGTGGGAAAGTAGGATGGTCATCAGCAGGGGGGATGCTGGGGGTGCTGGGGTGTGGGCAATTCTGAGGAAGCCTTGCCCTCCCGCCTTTAGGAAAGTGAAGCCGGCTGAGGCAGAGACGGCTGGAGCCATCATGGCCTTCTTTCTGTCTCTGGGCCTGGCACTGGGGGCTGTCTTCTCCTTCCTGTGCCGGTCTATTGTGTGACCATGGATGGATAGAAGGACTGCACTGACCACCTGTTCCTGCGCCCTTTCTTCTCCTTCAGGGATGGGCAGGGGTGGTCTGGAGGTTTGCTCTTTTCTCCAGCTTCTGCTTTCTCACGGCCTGTTCTGGGCCTGGGTGTCCAGGCCCCGAGGAGGGAGCCTCTACGGATGGACAGTGGGGACATTGTGAGCCTGAGGGTCAGAATATAGGGAGGGCATGCGGCTCTGCCTCTGCTCAAGTCCTCTTCAGCCCCCCCTCCCCACACTTGGCCCTGACTGATCCCTGCTTGAGCAGGGCAGCGGAGACTGCTAGGCTGAGAGAGAGAGAGAGAGAGAGAGAGAGAGTATATGCGTGTGTGTCCATCTGTTCATCTGCCTATATACCAGCAGTGGCTAGGGGCCAGGACTGTCTGTCTGAGGTCCCATCTGATAATATTTCCATATTGCCCCCATGTGCCTCCTCCCCCCACATCTCTGTGTCCCTCCCCTGCTCCCCCTGCCTGGTTCCTACCAGTCATGCACTCTGTACAGTTGCCATTTTACTGCCTTTTTTTCTTTTATATTCAACAGAAACCAGGTGCCTTCAGAGGCTCTCTGATAAAATAAACCTTTTTTTTTTTTCTTCCACGGCTCCCTGTGTCCTCCAACCACAGCTCCATGCCCTAGAGAGGGCAGCAGGATGGCAGCCTGAATCTGGGGGATGAGCATTACCCAGCTGAGCCCTGGCCAGCACTGGGCCTGTGTCCAATGGTGGGGGGGAGGTGAGGGGGGTGGTGGCGTCTTCTTAGCCTCAGAGGGGCTGCAGTGCCCCCTGCTGGGGCCCCAGAGGAGGGACAGGCCTAGAGCCTGGACACCCAGACTGCTGGCTGAGACAGAAAAAGGCCATTTTTTTTCTTTGAGGCTCAATTCCTTCTTTCACAGGACTAGGGGTAGAGATAGTGCTTTGTCTTTCTTTTGTCTTCACTGCCACCCTCACTGTCCTCAGCCCCGGGAATAAACCTGTGAACCCGGGCCACTCCCCCCACCCCACGAACATCCCCTCCCCTGGCTGCACTCCCACACCCCCAGGCAAGAAGAGGCTGCAGCCCCACCGCTGTCCCCTACCTGGCACTCTGCCCTGACACCTGGGGAACATGGGGCCTATGTGTCCTGCCATAGAAACTGGCCCCCCTCCCCCTTTCTTCTCCAGCTCGCCTTGGGAGGGGTGGGATGGTGTGGGACTGTAAGGGGCCTCCACGGAGGGAGTGCTGCTGGATCCCCCTTCGTAGAAATGACTCTTCCTGACTGGAAGTGGGACCAGGGTTCTGGCCACACGCTGACTCTGGCTACAGCCCAGACGGCTCACTAATCCCTGACCCGCAGATAGCTACAAATTGGCACCTCTGTGAGGGCTTTTGTTTCTCAGTTTAATTTAATTGAAGGCTTCAGGCCTCATTAAGAGCTCTTAGCACATTTTTAAGGCTGTTTGATGAGCTCTGAAGTTCTCAGGGGGTAGTTAAGCGTAGCATTGTACGGAGAACTGGAGTCCGTGGGCTCCAAGGGTACACTTCAAACCAAGGTATATATCCGAGGCCGGCGGAAAATAAGGTACCCCTTTCCTGTCAGATTCAAAAGCAGGGGTTCCCGGAGTATGTCCCAGTCTTTGCCGTTGCCCTTTGGCACTGAGGCAGAAATAAACCCGTGCTTTTCGCCTTCTCTCCCTCAGCCCCGTCTTGACCTTCCCGTGGTACCCCAGCCTGAGAGTCCTGTTGGGCTCCTTCCTTGGCACCAGCAGCCCCTCAGGGACTCTGTTTCTTCCCTGGGTTCCCTCCAACTGCCTTCCGCCTGCTCTTTCAGGCCTCCAGTCCAGCTGTCCTTCAGTCCATCCCGCACATGGCCACAGAATGGGCCAAAACCAAACGAATACTCTCCAGGGTACGCTGAGCATTTCCTGATTTCCCTCCCCTGCCAACAATGGCAGCCAGCTTACGCAATCCCTTCCCCTTCTGCACCGCAGGGCTTTTGTAACTTGGTGACCCAACGTTCATCATGCCTTCACCGTCCTCCGGCTACCAGACAGAACTCCCGGTTTTCGAGATAGGGTCTACATGCTATTCGTGTTTTCCCTCCTTCGGCTGCGAGTGCCTTACCCGGCTCCCAGGGGTGCTCACGACATTGTCCACCTGACTCCAGCTGTGTGGTGGCACTCATTTCATTGCCTGTGCTCAAGGGCTAGAGATGGCGTTAAGTAGGTTGGTCTCGACCCCAGCAACGATTTGACAGAGGGAAAATACAGATTATCACATCACTTTTCCTTCTTTCTGTACTCAAATAGCTGTTGGAGGGAAATTACTAGAATATCTTTTCCAAAAATGTTTCTAACGCAAACGCCGAAAATGGGCAGTCTCACCCTCGGTTTCTATTCTCCCGACCTCAAGTCTTCACCTAAAGACGAGCAGTGAGGGCAAGAAAATGTAGCTCCCGGGTCTGCCGCCCGCCCAAGCACAGTGATGGCTCCTGACCCCGGTAGGTGCTCTGAAGGCAACACCACCAGTAGGAGACAGGCCTCTACTTTCCCCCGAGCTCTGCTTCCTGTAAGGTGGGGAAGGGCTGAGCAGGAGAATCAGCTGGCTATCACGGACTCTGCGTGACCTGTGCTGGTCATCTCCTTCCTTCCGTGTGACATTTCTGCCTGAAGCATCAGTCTGTGCATTTAGCCGCTGGCCTCCCTGGGGTGGTTACCACTGCAACACAGACATTTCCCTTGTGTTTAGCGTTACATGGATGAATTGTTGGGGCTCTAAACATTTGAGAAGCTTAAGAGCCCCAGTAAAATCACCAGTAATCCTTAAAAAGATAGAAGTCAAGCCACTGGTATAACAAGAACTGGAACACATCTGTATCTGTTCTTTGAGGTGAATATGGAAGGAGCATGGTGAGGTCAGTATCATGGGTGGGGGGCTTGCAGGGAAAACTCCAGTTATGCGGAAAACAAATACTCAGAATGTTAAACTATGATAATGATTCAAAATGGATATGAGCAGAGAAATGCAGAATCATTTTAAAGAGATAGCCGTGCCTTCTGGCCAGCAGGCTCTGCCTGAAACCCGGAGTCTTGACACGCAGAAAGAGTGGTAGGCTGAGGGAAGTCAGCCAGCCGGTAGATCTGGCAGTGAGGCCCATCCGGTCTCCAGGGCAAGCTGGCAGTGGGTGTGGAGATGGGCACCTCACATGAATACAACCCGCGTCCCCCCTCCCCAACCCAGCAGTGCAGTACCCTAGCTGGGCTCCTAGCTCCTGCACAAGACCCCTCGAAGAGGGGAGGTGCTCACTGAGAGCCCTCTATAGCTTTGGCAGCCCTGGTGCTTGCTGTCAATGAGCCAGTTGGCATTCTGGCCCCAGACTACAGGGCAACTGCCAAATGAGTCAGCAGGACCCCACAAAGCGGGGGACCTCTCCAGGACCTGTCTATGGGGTGGGTTCCGATTCAGAGCCTAGGATTCCATCTCGGGCCTGCCAAGTACAAGCTGTGTGACCCCGGGCAAGTCCCATCCTCCCGGCCCAAGTCCTTCTTCTTCAAACGGGGTGACCTATATATATGGACTTGGCTAAGGTGATTTAGGGAGTCTGCGGGAGAGCCTGGATGCAAGAAATGATTACCCTAGAGACACGTGGCACCAAGAATCAATTAGGATAGGCCGCGGCCTAGTGCGCTCCCCGTCCCCCATGTAAGCGGCTCGCTGCTCCTCTCCCCAGCTTCAGTCCCCGGAGCCTTGGAGAACCAGACCTCATTTTCCCCCACAGTAGCCACTTCCAGTGCCAGCCGCCCCGCGGGTCCCAGGTTAGCGATTGACAGCCCAGAACTGTCAGAACCGAACCCGACCATGGCTGGGCGCGGGGGGCGGGACCACGGGAGCCGGGGTGGGTGGGGTCTGGTTAGCCCCGCCCCACGGCGGCGGCGGCGGCGGGGGTGGTGACGTCACCTGTCCCGCGTGCTGCGCGGCCGTTCACACCTGACCCCTGCCGAGTGGGAGACCGGATTAGGCGTCTTGAGGCCACCTGCGCTGCCCCTTAAGCCTGGGTGACCTTGAACGAGGCATTTTCCATCTCGGAGCCGCTCGTCTGTAAAGCAAGGGTAGGCACACTCGCGCTGCCTTTCTCTGGGCTATGAAACTCTGGACCGAGGTAGTAACAACTCGCTTTCACCTACCACTCTGGTCCAGCCTCAGTATCTAGTGGCCCCCCGTCTCCCAGTAACCCTATGCGGTGCTGCCCATTGCACTCCAGAAAACTGAAGCTGGAATGGTTGAAGGATGGAAAAATATTTTGTAAACCGCAAAACACCGGGTAAATACAAGTCTCTGCCTGTCTCTCTCTACCCATCAGATAAGCAGAGAGATAGATGGACTCGGAGAGATGGGAGAATTCCCAGATAGTGAAGGGGAGAGAGATACAAGGCCTCCTGTGTGTGACACCATAACGCAAGCCCGGTATACATTCCTCCCTAGCCTTCAAAACGTTGCAGAGAGTTCTCTTGTCATATACCCAAGGATCCCAAGCCTCCCAGGATCTGGAACTCCCATGTGATCCTCCTCAGGTGAAAGTAGCAAAGTCCTTCCTGATGTCTAACCCTAGTCCCTCCTGTTTGTGAGTTCCTCAGCACCCAGTAGCACTACCACAGCCCTGCCAGTCCCTTATCTGGGTGCAGGTGGACCAGGCAGGCACGGGGCCCAGAAATCCAGTCAGGTGAGAACTGTACATTGGGCAGTGACTTGTGCCTGGGGCGAGTCAGGTGGCAAGCAGAGTAGTTAAGTAGGTCAGGGTTGTTTGTGGTAGAACCCCCCCACCCCCCACCCCTTCCCCTGCCGGTAATTTACTCTGGGCTGAACTGATTTGGCGTTAAGTTTTACCTTAGTCAGGTGGACCTGGGAACACTGAACAATACACAAGACACGAAGGGACACCTGGTGGACGTCATGGCAGGAGCAGGACAATTTAGAGCTGAGTTGACAATGACAGGCAGGACTCAGTCACACCCCGCCTTAGGTCACTAATACTATGCCTTCAGAGAGTCAAGACACACTCATATGTGTATAAATAGATACTATATATATATATATATATATATATATATATATATATATACACACCCCTATATATACCGTATATCAAATATACCCTATTTACAATTTCAAAATGGCTTAGATCATAACTCTGGCCTTTTCACTACTCCTCCCTGAGAAAAGTAGTTCTTGTCCATGACTTCAGCCATCAGTCTCTGTCTCCTGAACATTCTTTCTTTGGGGGCGCCTGGGTGGCTCAGTCGTTAGGCGTCTGCCTTCGGCTCGGGCGTGGTCCCGGGGTTCTGGGATCGAGCCCCACATCGGGCTCCTCTGCTGGGAGCCTGCTTCTTCCTCTCACACTCCCCCTGCTTGTGTTCCCTCTCTCGCTGGCTGTCTCTCTCTCTGTCGAATAAATAAATAAAATCTTAAAAAAAAAAAAATTCTCTCTTTGGTGCCCCATAACATGCCTAAAACAGACCCTTGGTCCCTTCCAACGCAGAGTGGTCCTCCTCCCCTGCCTTCAGGCCTCATGTTCCATCGTTCTGCCACAGAAAAGGTGAACACCGTGCCTCTTCCCTACCCCGGTGTGATCTTCCCACTTTCAGCTTTTGCCTTCTCCAAGCTGTGTCCCGTGGAGTCCCCATGTGTTTTTTTCTGTTTCTTTGAGCATCACAATTAACTGGCTTGACTTAAAGATTTAATATATTTAAACTTTTATGCAATAACTAAATAATATATATTTTTCTCAAGCATTTATGGAAACTTTTCACATATTAACCACATCCTAGGTTACAAAAGAAGTCTAAAATACAAAAGAGCCAGTATTAAACACATTGCATTGTATGTCTATAACGTAATTAAAAGATAATATAGGGGTGCCTGGGTGGCTCAGTCTGTTAAGCCTCTGCCTTCGGCTTGGGTCATGATCCCAGGGTCCTGGGATCGAGCCCCATATCGGGCTTCCTTCTCAGTGGGGAGCCTGCTTCTCCCTCTCCCTCTGCAGCTCCCCCTGCTTGTTCTCTCTCTGTGTCAAACAAATAAATAAAATCTTTTTTAAAAAGATAATATAAAAATAATTGGAAATGAATACTTTTTTAAAAAGATTATATTTATTTGAGAGAGAGCTTGAGAGAGCACAAGTAGGGTGAGGGGCACAGGGAGAAGCCGACTTGCAGGTCCTGGCTGGTGCAGCGTAACAAGAAATAAGAAATACAAGGATTAGAAAGTGAGAAACCAAACTGTCATTGTTCTCAGATGATAGATAGGGTTGTACCTAAAACACAAAAAACAAATTAGAATAATAAGGTAGTTTGCCAAGTTGTGGGACCAATAAACAAAAGTCAATTGCTTTCCAAAGTCTTCAGGAAACTTAAAATGAAGGAAAATTGCCATTGCATCAAAAACAAAAAGTACAGTACTAACAATGAAGTGAGTGAAAGTTGTGAAAGAAATGTCTCATGTCCCAACTGAATGTGGAAACTGAGGCAGAGCTGGAGCCCAGGCTGGCCATGCAGACTGGCTCAATTGTCCAACCTCTCTGAACATCAAGTCCATCGGCCTGTGAGGATGTCAGTGCCAGGTATTCCCCACGGAGGTCAGAGATATAAGCCTCATGGAACCGGGTAGAACCGGAACAGACAGGACCCATCTGGCAGCCACTGAGCTTGGGATGGGTGCATGTTCCAAGAGTCAAGGATCCAGAGCTACTCCCCATGCTTACACAATCCCTGAGGTCCTCATGCTTTGGGCTGCTTTATTCATCCATTGCCTCTTACCTTGGCAGCCTTCCTGATCCCCTTAAAAGGTCAGTGGTGCAGCCTCATTAGAAGAATTCCCAGCTGAGCAGCCCCTGAGTCTGTGCTCCAAGACTTCGCTCTGCTTTAGCTAGATCAGGGGTAAGTCTTCCCTGTACAAGGTGAGAGACTACATATTTCAGACTGCGCAAGCTACCTGGTCTCTGTGGCGCTATCAGCTCTGCCACTGCAGCATAAAATGAGCCAAAGACAACATGGAAGCAAGCAAGCGGGGCTATGTTTCAGTGAAGCTCTATGAACACAAATTCAAATTTCATGTACTTTTCACATGCCAAAATATTTTCTTTCTCTTGATTTTTTCAACAGTGTAAAAAATGTGAAAAACATTCTTCCCCATAAGCCATATAAAAACAAGCGACAGGCCCACCAGCTGCAGGCCACAGTTTGTCAGTTCTTGCTTCATCTGGCTACCCTCCAACAACAGAAGGCTGAGTTGGGTCTTTGCGGCCTGGTCAGGAACAAAGGGTATCTTGGGAACAGTGAGCATTCCAAGTGCTGCCGGAAATAGGATTCTGGAGATCTAGGGGGTTTAAGCTGTTTTTAATAGCCTTCAGTGGCTTCCCTCACTCTAAGTTAAGGTCAGGACGCCTTGGCATGGCATTTGTGGCCCTTGGTGACCCGAACCCTGCCAGCAGGGTCACTTTCAGCGCCTCTGCCTCCCTCTGGGGCTCCTAGGCTATGGCCCTTCTGTCAGGGCGGTGCCTTTCCATGCTTTTCCCTCTTCTGGGGATAGATCTGTGCCATGGGCTGGCTAGCCTTAGCCGTAAGCCTGCCCCCTTGCTCAGGCTGAGCTGGGAGTCTGATAATTCTCCCACGTTGCTGTGATTCACGCCTGTCCTGCAGCAGCCCCTTGTGGGCTGAAAGCTCCATCTTGTTTATGCATTTTTGCATTCCCAGGCACTTACTGTGGGGGCTTAAGTGAGTGTCAATGAGTGGGAGAAGGCTTCCAGAAGAGGAGGTAGAATTTCTGTGCTAGTACAAGATGTGAAAGCTTCCCATTAGAAGACCCCTGAAAGGTCTCTGATCCTAAGACTGATGACCAGGAGTGACTTCTGCTCTGCCCTGGACTTGGGACCTGGGGGGAGAGACAGCATCTCCACTCCATTTCTGGAGCAAGGAGCAACGGTTGGTGCAACAAAGGCTTTGAGCTGACTGATCTCACTGAAGCCTTGCTGTCCCAGTTCCTAGACTGTGGAGACTCACTTTCACCACTTCACAGGACCGTGGAATGGTGTGAATGCTCTTTGTGAACTAGGGAGATTTTTAATTTGTTAGACCCCTTCTGCCCAGAGGGAGAGAGGGTATGTTGAGGGATGACACACTTCCTTTGAGATTTTGATCAGAAACAGAAATCCTGGGAGATTCCTGGTAACAGCACCCTTCCCAAGCTCATTAACTTTCAGTATCAGGTTTTTCACACACCATAGGAAGGGGAACAGAAGAGTAAGGAGAAATGAAATTGTGGTGGCAGCGGGATGATGAGGTCTGGAGTGTGGGGCAAAGATAAGGAAAGGGAGGGTCCTTTGTTCTCTGGAATTTAACACATGAATAAAGAAAATACAAAGGAAGGAAGATGGGGGCACCAGGGCTGTTGAAGAAGGACTAGGGGTGGTGGTGGTTTTTTGGGGGAAACCCCTCCCCAGCATTCCAGTGGAGGACACTGTGGGCCAGGAAGGCAGCTGATGGACATCTACAAGGTCACAGAGCAGGAAGTGGCCATTCTCTTCCGGAGGGGCTGTGGGTCCGACACGATTCCTAGATGGCGGCCTTGGATAGACAAGGACAGCTTCCCCTCCAGGAAGGCACGCAATAGGGGCAGAGCCAAGTGAGGGATGGCGTCCCAAAGCTCTTTGGGCAGGCTAAGGGTGTGGGGGCTTGGGAGCTCCGGCGCCACAGCTCAACCTCTGGCAAACTGCAGCGGGCTGCCCTCTGGCCAGCGTCTTCAAGCGACCTCCAAGACTCCCTGCCACTCTGCAGGGGTCCCTGGAGACCCCCTCCTCCTCCGGTCTGGCAGCTGCAGGAGCGAAAAGGGCGAAAAAAAAAATGAAACCAGACTGAGAAATGGCTCGATGTGCTCACGCAAGGGAGACTCATGTCTCAGTGTTCTACACACGTGGGAGACTGCAGGAGTTGGGGAGGGGTCCCCCTTCCCATCCCCCCGCGGTGGCGAACGCATCCCCAGTCTCTGTTCTCTGAAGGCGGCGCCGGCACAACCGCCCCTACAGCCCAGGGCCGTGTGATTGATAGGGAAGGGGGGGGTCAATCATTTCCTTTATGCTCCGTCCCACTCCCGAGGGAGTGCCAAGCTAGCTGGGCCTGGCAGGTGGAAAACAGGGTCCCGCCGCTTCCTAGGATAAACAGGATTGGGAGAGCCCACCTCCTCCTCCCCGGGGACCCCAGCAGAGTCGCATGGGTAACACAGCAGCTGCAGAGACGGCCCAGGCCGCAGAAGGCGGGGCGGGGCCTGGAGGAAAGGGGCGGGGCAGGGGCGGGGCCGCCAAGGCGGGTCTGGAAGCTGCTGGAAGTAATCGCAGTACCGCCGTCGTCGCTCCTTCCGCTGGGCTCAGGCAAAGAGTCCCCCTGCCAGCCCAGGCCGGCGCCCTTCCCCCAGCCGGAGCCACGCCCCGCTGCAAAGCCCGGACTCTTCCTCCTGCCTCAGGGAGGGCCGAGATCCGGGGGCTGCCTTAAGTTAGACCTAGAATTTCGCACCGTCCCTAAAGAAAACCCCTTCCCCTTATCAGGGCTGTAGGAGTGCGTAGGGCAGATTGTAGCAAAAAAGTCGAACCTGGGAGCCGAGGTCGGAGTGGTTGGCCGCTTCTATCTCCGCCCTCCACCTTTTTAGATGTTCCTCCAGGACAGGACTCTTGGGTTTGGAGGCGCCTGCCTCACAGGTTTATAGGAAGGTCGGTGGCATCCGCGCCCCTATATCCCCCGTTTATGACATACGAGCATTTCCAATCTTTAGCTCTTGGAGAGGGATCATGCCTTGGAATTGTGGAGATGTGGCCACAAAAAGGAATACTTGCGTGTGCTCTTAAGGCGGAGACTGAGAGCTGCTGCTCCCGCCCTTCCCCGCCCCCTCCCCTATTTTGGTCCATGACGTCAAGGTGGGCGGGCAGCGGCAGGTGCGGGGCTGACAGTCAGCCTCCTTTAAGGCGGAGGGATTCGGGGGCGGGCAGCTGGGCTGTGCTTCGCCGTATATAGAGCAGTTGGGGGCGCACAGCCGCTCTCTTGAGTCACCCCCGCGCAGCCCCTTTGCGGACTCGTAGGCAGACGCAGCCCGTACCAACCGTGGTCTGTAGTGCTTACAGTTTTTTCCTTTAAGGTAAGATTGGAGTTCCATTCAGACTTTTGTGCCTGGAATGGTCTTTTGAGTTGCTTTCGTTCCTCGTGTCCTTATCAAAGCCTAGATTTTGTTGTGTTGGAGCGGCCCCTGGAATAGGACGACTCCAAATTTCGTTTGAGGGAGGGGGTTCGCGAGTTAGGCTTGTTTTTAAATCCGTGTGTGGGTGGGGGGGCTTCCCCGGGGCGGCGACTAGCGGTGGGGGAGATGGGCCGCGAAGTGGGCTTGGGGTAGTGGGCAGCTGCACGTGGTGTCCGCGCCGGTCCGGGACGCTGCCATGTTTGCCTCTCCACTTCCGGACGCGGCTACGGGGCGCCGGAGAGTCCCCAAGGGTGGTGGGTGTGCGCGCTGGACGTGACTCAGCACAGCCTGGTGTTGGCCTGGCTTTGGCATCTGCCCTGTGGGAAGCGTTTTTCAAGTGTTTTCGGTTCTTTTCTGTGAGGTTTTTCGGTGAGGAACGTTTACGGCTGGCTCTGGCCCATGGTGCTTTCTCCCTTCTTCCAGATCTTTCCTGCAGTGTCAGTGTGGGGGAGGGAAGAAGAGGGGGCAGGCTCTGGAAGATTCATGGGCCCTTTCCTCCCCCGCCCCTCCCAGAGAGCTGAGATTGTTCTGGAAGCTTCTGGAGCCCGGCGCCCCGCCCTGGTGCCCGGATGCTGGGGCGAAGGGAGGCTGCGCGGTGGCGCCCCCTCCTCGCGTGGCCCTGGCCGACGCATGTCCGGCAGTGACGAGGGTCTGCCCAGCGGACTACAGCCACCATCTTAGTTGGGTTTGGTTTGGTCCTGTATTGTAGTCACGTGTGTTCAGGGGGTCACGGTGGAGCTTTTGCTTTTCTCGGCTCTTTGTCTTAGTAGCTTCTAGGGCGGGTATCCACCGGTCTCAGGGGTAATCCTCCTGTGCCCTGAGGCAGCAATCCCACATGTGCTTGTGGGAGATACCCAGTGGGAGAGCCAGTTCCCAATTATTCCTCTTTTAACATGAAATCAGTCACTTTGGGCTACTGTTTTTCCTACCAAAAAGGTAACAGAACTGCAGTCAGTGGTTTTCTCCTTCAAATGCCTGGAGCCCTTTTTGTGTTGGAGCCGCGAACTGCATGTCCAACAAGGTACCCAGTGATGATGAGGCTGTTGGGTCCCATGGACCATTTAAAGTGTTTAGACTCCAAGATACCTTTCCGAAACATTTGACATTGTATATTGTGTTAAAGAAGCTTTTTGAATTTTTCTTTCTAAATTGGGTTCCTTGTAAGGGTATAGGCTGGTATCTTTGAAGAAAACGTTTTACAGTCTTTCAGGAATATGTTTAGTACCCAGCTCAAAGCAGTTTGAAGTAAATCTCTTTGAGTTTTCATTGAGACTGGGATGAACTTGAGTGTTAAATATGGGGCCATGGTGTTCTTTTGTAATTCTTGACCGTTCTTATTTTAGATGCCTGAGGAAGTGCACCATGGAGAGGAGGAGGTGGAGACTTTTGCCTTCCAGGCAGAAATTGCCCAACTCATGTCCCTCATCATCAATACCTTCTATTCTAACAAGGAAATTTTCCTTCGGGAGTTGATCAGTAATGCTTCTGATGTGAGTGCTTTGGGTACCTTCATTTGTGGTATTTGTTTTCAGCATTCAGGAGAAGGGAGAAGAGTGGTTTGGCATTTTGTGGGGCTGCCGTTGGAGGGGATAAAACTGCTACTGTTCTTAGAAGAGTTTGCTTTACTCTGTGGGCATAGTTGGAATATTGTAATTCTAACTGTGATTCTTAAACCTCAGGTTGGGGTGGTAATCACAACTAAGGCTACTTGGACGTGAAAAAGTTTTCTTTTGGATCAAGATGAGCTTTGGGAAGCAGAAATGTAAAATTGAAATTTGTATTTTTAGGCCTTGGACAAGATTCGCTATGAGAGCCTGACAGACCCCTCCAAGTTGGACAGCGGTAAAGAGCTGAAAATTGACATCATCCCCAACCCCCAGGAACGCACCCTGACTCTAGTGGACACAGGCATTGGTATGACCAAAGCGGATCTCATAAATAATTTGGGAACTATCGCGAAGTCTGGAACTAAGGCGTTCATGGAGGCTCTTCAGGTATGTGGTGTTTTAGCTAGACACGCACTGTTCGTTTTTGGGGATATTCTTTGGTTTGGTGTGCTGTTTTGTGTTTTTTTAAACTAGCGTTTGACTTTAAAAACTTTTGGCAGGCTGGTGCAGACATTTCCATGATTGGACAATTTGGCGTTGGCTTTTATTCTGCCTACCTGGTAGCAGAAAAGGTGGTTGTTATCACAAAGCACAATGATGATGAGCAGTATGCCTGGGAGTCTTCTGCTGGGGGCTCCTTCACCGTTCGTGCAGACCATGGTAAGTTGACTTTCTGGTTAAGTTGTCTGGTCTAGAATTCTGGGGAAATCTGTAATAGAGATCTTAAGCATGTTCTTTGTAAAGTAGTTTTTTCGTTACAGTTCTGTATTTCATTTTCTGTCCCTACTGTATCGTAATTGACTTTTCCTAGGTGAGCCCATTGGCCGGGGTACTAAAGTGATCCTCCATCTTAAAGAAGACCAGACAGAATATTTAGAGGAGAGACGTGTCAAAGAAGTGGTGAAGAAGCACTCGCAGTTCATAGGTTATCCCATCACCCTTTATGTGAGTGTGGGCTGGCGATCCTCACACATACCATGTCTGCTGCTCAGGAGAAGGGGATGGGCCCTGGTGTTTCGGTGTTCTGTATTCTGAAACTACGGGTGTTTTGTACTTTCAGTTGGAGAAGGAGCGAGAGAAAGAAATCAGTGATGATGAGGCAGAGGAGGAGAAAGGGGAGAAAGAGGAAGAAGATAAAGATGATGAAGAGAAGCCCAAGATTGAAGATGTGGGCTCAGATGAGGAGGATGATAGTGGGAAGGACAAGAAAAAGAAAACAAAGAAGATTAAGGAGAAATATATTGATCAGGAAGAACTGAACAAGACCAAGCCCATTTGGACCAGAAACCCTGATGACATTACCCAGGAGGAATATGGAGAGTTTTACAAGAGCCTTACTAATGACTGGGAAGACCACTTGGCGGTCAAGGTGAGAAGCTTTCCATGTGGACCCAATAAGAGAAACAGGCAGAAGGGTGCTGCTGGTGGTGGACAAGTGGAACTTGCCCACCTGGTCGGTAGGTGGGAACTGAGTGCCACGGAGCCGTGTCCATTCACCTACTGGTGACCCAGGGTGAAGAAAGGACATCCTTCCCAGTGACCTCACTTTGTCTGCATGGCAGGTTCTTGATGGTATTGTTTTCTCATTGCTCGAAGGGTTAGACACAGCTGTCCCAGTTTAGCTTAATTCAGGGTGTGAGAGCTAAATTTGCTCAACAGCTGTCCTAGGGCATCTCTTTTATCCTTGGTTCTTGGGGAAGGTCTTTGTTCTAAACTGTTCATTGAAGTGATGTTGGGAATAAACACCTCTGTCTTGAAGTATACTATTGGTTCGTCTTGGATTTTTTTTTTTCAGCACTTCTCTGTAGAAGGTCAGCTGGAATTCAGGGCACTGCTGTTCATCCCCCGTCGGGCTCCTTTTGACCTCTTTGAGAACAAGAAGAAAAAGAACAACATCAAGCTCTACGTGCGCCGTGTGTTCATCATGGACAGCTGTGATGAGCTGATACCAGAGTATCTCAGTGAGTGCGGGCCTGGTCTCATGTAGCTGGGCACAGGCCGTTGAAGCCCCCTCAGCATTCTCAAGAAAGGGAGGTCTTGGGGTTTTTTTGGTTTTGGGGGGGTTTTTTGAAAATGAAGTCTTTATTGTAGATAACATGGCAAATGAAGGTTTGGTGAGAAAATGGGTCCTATTGAATTTAGATACTCCTATTTTTATTTATTTTTTTAAATATTTTATGTATTTGAGAGAGCACATGAACACAAACGGGGAGCAGTAGGCTCCCCACTGAGCAGGGAGCCCAATGCAGGACTCTGTCCCAGGACCCTGGGATCATGACCTGAGCTGAAGGCAGATGCTTAACTAACAGCCACCAGGTGTCCCTGCCCTGTGTATTTTTAACTCTCTTTCTCCCTGGTTGATTGCAGACTTCATCCGTGGTGTGGTTGACTCCGAGGACCTGCCCCTGAACATCTCCCGAGAAATGCTCCAGCAGAGCAAAATCTTGAAAGTCATTCGCAAAAATATCGTGAAGAAGTGCCTTGAGCTCTTCTCTGAACTGGCAGAAGACAAAGAGAACTATAAGAAATTCTATGAGGCGTTCTCTAAAAACCTTAAGGTAGAGACGCAAAACAGTTACTTAAAACTTATGGTGGACGGTTATTTTTCATTCACATAGAGGGTAACAGATTATTTACAGGTAAAATTGTTTTTTTCCCGCCCTCGAAGCTTGGAATCCATGAGGACTCCACCAACCGGCGCCGCCTCTCTGAGCTGCTGCGCTACCACACGTCCCAGTCTGGGGATGAGATGACGTCTCTGTCCGAGTATGTGTCCCGCATGAAGGAGACCCAGAAGTCCATCTATTACATCACTGGTGCGTTGGAGCCTGGGTCTGATCAAAGCCTCTCGGGTGTGAGGAGGGTAGGGAGGGCATTTGGGCATCCCTGGGAACTGACATTCTGACCTGAGTCACATTCAATAACCCTACAGGTGAGAGCAAGGAGCAGGTTGCCAACTCTGCGTTCGTGGAGCGAGTGCGGAAGCGGGGCTTCGAGGTCGTGTATATGACGGAGCCCATCGACGAGTACTGCGTGCAGCAGCTCAAGGAGTTTGATGGGAAGAGTCTGGTCTCGGTTACCAAGGAGGGCCTAGAGCTGCCTGAGGATGAGGAGGAGAAGAAGAAGATGGAGGAGAGCAAGGCCAAGTTTGAGAACCTCTGCAAACTCATGAAAGAAATCTTGGATAAGAAAGTTGAGAAGGTAAACAATTCTGGGACCTAGGATGTATTTTGTAAACAAGTGCTTTTAGGGCTGCTTCCCTCCTAATCTCGGGGCGCTACGCAATGAGTAGTTGTAAGTAGCCTCGTTGGTTTAGAGCTTGTCTAAACCAGGCAGGTTTAACTTAAGGTTGGTATATCTGTAATATTGGACAAAGGTTTCAGCTTTGCTTGAGTTTCTTCAGAGAATAGAAATTAACATACGGTCATTTAAGCCTGGAAATGGTAACCTGATTTCCTATCAACGTAAGTTTTTGTGGCTGTCCACAGGTGACAATCTCCAACAGGTTAGTGTCTTCACCCTGCTGCATTGTGACTAGCACCTATGGCTGGACGGCCAACATGGAGCGGATCATGAAAGCCCAGGCCCTTCGGGACAACTCTACGATGGGCTATATGATGGCCAAGAAGCACCTGGAGATCAATCCTGACCACCCCATCGTGGAGACACTGAGGCAGAAGGCGGAGGCGGACAAGAACGACAAGGCTGTCAAGGACCTGGTGGTGCTGCTCTTTGAAACGGCTCTGCTGTCTTCTGGCTTCTCACTCGAGGATCCCCAGACTCACTCCAACCGCATCTACCGCATGATCAAGCTAGGCCTGGGTGAGTACCTTTGTTACCAGAGGGCGGGGCAAGGAACCGGGGAGCTGGTCTCACAGGGACAAATTTTGATTTAGTTGGATCAAAGTTCATGTGCCATTTTTTTCTACTTCCAGGCATTGATGAAGACGAAGTGACAGCAGAGGAACCCAGTGCTGCTGTTCCTGATGAGATCCCCCCCCTTGAGGGTGATGAGGATGCCTCTCGCATGGAAGAAGTAGATTAGTCCTACCTGCGGACCTTGTGCCCACTGTATAGTGTCCCCCTGGCTCCCCAGCAGCCCTGAGTGGCCCTGGTTCACCTGGTTCCCTCTGCCGATGTCTAGTGATTTTTTTTTTTTCCCTTCTCCTGTCTTTGAGGCAGGAAAGAAGGCCCTCAAGCCCTATCCCTTCTGATATTTGACAAGGGGTTTGGATGTGTATTGTGGTTTTGTTTATTTTGTTGAGATTAAAGTATGCAAATAAAGACACAGTTTTATACAGTTATGCTCTCCTTGTAAAGTGGATGTTATGCTGCCTTCTGAGTTTCCTTAGCTCTATCCCAAGTCGTACCTGCTGTCATTCTGAGGATAGGTATTTCTGGTACAGTGAAAGCTAAGGTCACCTGTAGCCACTTAGCACTTCTGAAGTTCCCCAACATTGACTCTAAAAGGTAGCTGCAAACTAGCACGTATAATATCCTCTTGGTCCCCTTCCTAAAGCATACACTCGAGTGAGCCAAAACACAGGACTTAAGCCCATTGCAATTTAATTTAATAAAATAAAATTATAAGAGCAAAATTACATTTCCAAAGTACCAAAACCTGCAACTGCCTCTTGGAGCAGAGCCTAGGGATCCAGGAGCGGAGAAGGTGGTGTCACTGGGCAGGGCTCTCCCATCCCCCTCCTCCAGCACAGCACCATCTTTCACAGACTCCTGGGAAAGCAGCACTTGGAGCCTACAACACTTGTGCTTTTCTCCCCAGAGTAAGAACCGTAGGTCTCTGGGAGGGCGTCTGCAAGGGTGGGCTACTCAGGGTAGTGGACAAGCACAGGTGAGGTTGGTGGAGCCCACAGGGCAAGACCTCCAGAAATTGGAGGGGGTGGGGGCTTCGGAAGGTGCCTCTGCCTTCTCGGCTCCCCTCCGCACTGAGGCGGGTCCTCAGAATCCCTACTAGAGAACGGGTGACTTAAGGCAAAGGGGAAGGCTGCCTCTTGGACTCAACCCCAACTTGCGGAGCTGGTTGGTGATACTGAGAAAAAAACCTGCATTCTTCCCCCGAGCCAGCCGCCTCAAAAGTTACAGTAGGAGAGGGAAACTGGCGTGGTGAGGGTCTTGTTCCACTCCAGCCCTCAGGCCCCTCAAACTTTCTGCACCGGAGACTCGACAGGCACAGCCTTCTTGCCCCGCTGCTTTAGGCGGCCCCGGGCATAGACTCTGAGCAGGAGGGCAGCAAAGACCACAGCCACCCCCAGACCCCCCACCACAGTGACAGTGTGGCCATAAAGAAGGCAGGAGAGGAGGATGGCGAAGGCCTGGCGGAGGGTCATGATGATGGTGAAGATGGCGGCCCCGAACTGCCCGATGGTGTAGAAGATGAAGAGCTGGCCGCACGCGGAGCAGACCGAGAGCAGCAGGGCGTGCGCGGCGAATTCACTGTGTCGCCCCATAAAGCGGGTTCCCTCCAGGAGGGCCCCCTGCTCCAGCAGGGAGCCCACCGTGAAGAGGCAGGAGAAGAAGTTGACCCCGAACATCATCTGCACCGAAGACATCTTATAGGCAAACAGGGCGTCCTGCCAGTTGGAGGTAAAGCTGTCGAAGGCAATGTAGCCTGCCAGCAGGATGAGGCCCGACAGCGTGGTGGCCGGGGAGCTGCGGGGCTCCGGTCCGCTGGACAGCAGAAACATGCTGACCCCGATGGAGATGAGGCCGGCTGTCAGGTATTCCCAGTGTTCATAGCTGCGCCGAGACACCAACTTGCCCATCAGCATGACCGGGATCACCTTGGAGGCCTTGGCCAGCACCTGGGTGGGGAAGCTGACGAACTTGAGCGCTTCGTACTGACACCAGCTGCTAAGCACATTGGACAGGCTGGCAAAGGAGTAGCGGTACATGGGGGCCCCGTGGCGGGGCTGCTTGCAGAGGGTGCAGTAGACGCCGGCGACCACCAGCGCCAGCACGCGGTTCATTAGCACCAGGAACTGGGAGTCCGTGAAGCGCTCGCCGGGCGATGTGGCGGTAGCCCCATAGCTGCGGGTCATCACTCTTTCCTGCAGCACTCCCCAAGTCAGATAGGACACCTGGGCGGGGGAGGACGAGGACAGGGGAGAAGAGATGCAAGAGAAGGGAAAGGGGTAAAAAAGCATCCGGACAACTTCCCTCTCCTCAGGTATCTAAATGATTTAAAGGACAGCAGACGTATTTTGGTCCCTCCATAGTAACTCGTCTCCCCTCCCAAGCTTGCATTCACCTTGGAGAGAATCCAGTGTGTGTGAAGACCCTGTGCGCCCCACACAAGGGGCTGTTAAAGCCGACTCCATCCCAGGTATCTTCCTATCTATTCTCAGTCAATTCAGGGAGTTAAAAGATGGGACACCTGTTAGGTCAGCATGTGGACAGGTAGCAGTGCGCACGCCCAAGTGCCGAGAGCTCAGCATCTTAGCTCCTTCTCACATGTAGCGGGGAAGGCTGAAGGGCTTCCCCAAACTTCGATCAGTGGGTTAACACTACATGAGACACATCATCGCAAGGGGGAAGTGCAGGAGCAGCACAAAAGACATCACAGAAAAGAGGGTAAGAGGAAAGAAGGAAGGAAAAGACAGCACGTCCTCCAACCACTTCTAAGAAGATGATGGCACAGTGCACCCTTGGGAGGAGGGGCCACATAACACACTAGCCAGGGAACTGTTGGGACTGGTAGGATGAAAACTTCGGTTCCGTGCAGTCCCTGTGCACCGGGACCCCACCCAGGAAGAGAAGCAGCGCCCGCCTACCTACCTGCAGCCCCGCACCACAGAAGAGCAGCTTCAGGGCCTGCCAAGTGGGAGTGGTCTCTGCCGGCTCCGACCGGGAAGCCAGAGGAACCTCGTCAGAGGCCTTGGGCTCGTTGCCAAACACACAAGTTTTCACCAGGGGGAAGCAGAGACCCCTGCCTAAAAAAAGGCACACAAGGTCCAGACCTCATCTTCCCCAGAGCAGCCAGCTACCCCGCTGCCGGGCCTGCAGGTCCCCCTCCCTCCCTTTCCAAGCCACACCCCTATTTGGACTGCTAGTCAGCACTCATAAAACGGACCTAGCACACCAACCCACCCTTAGCGCACACACCTGTCTCCAGGTAGTTCTTCCGCCTGAAGTACTGCACCATCAGGTAGCCGGGAACCATAAAGCTGGCGTAGCCTGCAGCATTCACCAAAAACCGGAAGAACCAAAGCTGCGTCCATGACTCTGGAGGGGCTTCGGGGGTCTCCCCACCTGCGCCCAGGGAGGGGAGCGCAGCCAGCACCACCACTGCCCACCACCTGCGGGGACAGCGGACGTAAGGGTTAGGGTGCAGTTCCTCATCCACTCGGCCCTCCAGAGGGGACTACACTGGAGAAGGGCCCGGAGTCTCCCCGCCCCCCTCAGCTGCAGCCCAGCCCGGACAAAGAGCCTCTCTCTCTCCTGGGGCGGGGGGGACGGGGGGCGGCGCGGGCCAAGCAGGGCTCCCTCCCTCCCCGGGGGCGGACCCGCCCCTCTGACCACACAGGTTCCCTCTGTTCCCTCCAGCGCTCGCCGGCCGCTCTGGCCACAGGCGGCGCCCCCTCCTCCCACCCCGCCTTCCAGGATCCGGGAGCGCCAGGGTTCCCAACTCCTCCGCCCGACACTCCCGGACCCTCGCCAGGAGCACGAGTCCGCGCCGCGCCTCCCTCCCTGCCGGCTCCGGGCCCCGCGGGCCGGCCGCCCAGCAGCTGGGACCCCACCCGGCCCCTCCGTGCCCAGCAGCGGCAGTCACGTGGCCCGGGGGCTCGGTCACGTGGGCCCGCCGCTCCCCTAGCCCCGCACCTGGCGTCCATGGTCCGGGCCGCGTGGGGCGGAGGGGGGCCGGGGAATGCGGTCCCCGGGCCGCGCTCTCCCTCCGCTTCCGACGCGGCCTCCAGCAGCGGCCAGTGAGCGAGCGGCTAGCGGAAGTGCCGCGCTCTTCCCGCCTCCCTCCCCGCGGCCGCCCCTCCGCCCCCAGCCGCGACCACGCAGCGCCCCGGGCCGCCGGCGGGCCACAGCGCCCCCGCGTGGCCCGGAGGGAGACGCGGCTCGGGAGCCGGGCGCCGGGCTGCCCCGGACGGGGCGGGGGGAGGCGGGGAGCCCCCAGGCCGCGCACCCCGACCCCGCTTCGCCTTGGCCCTTAGCCCTCACAACCAACCCGGGAGGTGGTGGTGCCCCCTGCCGTCTTGGGACGGGGGCATTGTGGTTCTGCGTCCCAAGCACTTCCTCTTACGTTACCCCTTTCCCATTTTCTGACAGGAAGCTCTCTCCTTCCTTTCTCCGCTGGGCTGCAGTTCTGTCCACCAACCACCCATGACCTTCGAGGCTCTGCATGACCTGGCCCCTCCACCTCGCCCACTCACCCACCCTCTGCCGAGTCCCACTGGCCCGCCCTCCGGGGCCTCTCAGCAGAGGCCTTCCCCTGGACACTCGTCCTTCTGTCCAGGCTGAGATGACACTCCCCCGACTACCCGAAGGAGGGCCCTCCACCGACTCGTGTTCTCACTTTACTTTTCCTTCACAGCATCCACTGCAACTTGTAATTATCTATTTATTTGGACGTTTATGATTTTAATGGCTGTCTCATTCACTAGACTGTAAGCTCCAAGTGGCCAGAGATTGTGTTGGTTTATTCCCCCACACCCAGACGACCATATTCACCTAACAGGGACTTCAAACGCGTGGAATGAAAGGAAAAACAGAGAAAGCCATAGCTCCCTCGTGTTAGCCTCCAAGGCTAGCCCTTCTCTCTGGGGTCCTCCAGGGCAGTGACGAGCACCACCCTCGGGGTGGGGTGGGGGGTTCTTCTCATTTATCTGTGTCCGCAGGAAGGGCAAGGGTTTGTGATGGACAGACAGGCCTGAGGACTGTTAGCTCTCCCCATAACCCCCCACACCTAGCAAGGTCCTACCCTGCTCCGGTGGCAATTTCCTTCTGTCTCTGCCATAAAGTCACAAGGCAGGCCTATCTAAAAATCCCCAACGCACACAGACATGCGCGTGCGCAAAATAACTCTGGGGGGGGGGACTTTTTAAAGGTCTCTGCTGTTTTAGTGTCATGTTATTGAAACGTCCCCTTCTCCAAAGGCTCAGTTCAGGGCCTCCTGTGTAAAGTCTTTAAACAACAATGTTTAAGAGTCCTCAACAGCAGTGGGTTGGAACCCCTCAGGGTCCTGCTTGCTGATTTCAGTTTCTCTCCTCCCTCGGGAGAGTCCATGTTTTCCTACTGCTTGGCAGCTTCAAGGCTGACCCAACGTGGGTAGAAACGAGAGCCCCTGCCATCTTCTAGAAGCAAACAGGCTTCGCCCAGGATGCCTCGGGCTTTGGGAGTCCTCAAGAATCTCCGTCCACCTAGGAAGGTCTTCCTTCCAGACTGGCCTTCTCTCACTTGCGATCCCTCCTCTCAGCTCAGGACTGTGCCGGCCCCAGGCTGTGGCCTCAGCAGTCCCCAGGACACCAGGAGGGCACATTGTCTGGGCCCAAACTGCAGCAGCTATGGCTCCAGCTTCCAGATGGAAAGAGATGGAGTCTCCAGGGCCCCAGACTCTGCCCTGGCTTCAGTCGGCACACAGCAGTGGCTTCCCAGAGATCTTCAGGTCATCAAAAGGCAAAAGAGCAAAGGGCTGAGAAAGAGAATGGAGAGAAGCAGGATAAGGGCCCACGGGAAAAAGGCAGCAATGGTGAAAGGGAGCTGGGGAGACAGATTGGGCCTTTTCCTCTCCACCAAATGACAGTTGAAGGACATCTCGGAACAAATCTTCCTACTAATCCCCCAAATAGGGGCCCCTCTGGGCTAGGCAGAGCCCTGAAGCCTTAGGCAGGCCCTCACTCTCTAAGCTAATGTCAGAATATCAGAGCCAACAAGGACCCCAGAAGTGATCTAGCCCATGGGACTGGGGGTTTTTGTTGGCAGTGGGGTGGAGTACTTATGAAACATTTTGAATTTTTTTTTTTTTTAAGTAAGCTCTAGGCCCAACATGAGGCTTGAACTCATGACCCTGAGTTCAAGAGTCACACACTCTACTGACTGAGCCAGCCGGGCGCCCCTGAATACTTTTTGACACTGAACATTTTAAAATGGGAAAGAATATACAGGAAATCTAGGTTCCATCTCTCTTAAAAAAATTCCAAGACCCGGAAGTACTGGGCCCACATTCCTCCTCTGCGACTACCTGCTGAAGCCAAGTACAGTGACCCTTGGGCATAGCCTCTGATCTCCCACAGGCCCCACCACCCTGTCTTAACACCTCACTGATCCACTGTAACTGCAGGGCTCCTGTTCCAGTCCAAGCTGGAGCTCCCTGGTCTTGACCAACTAAGAAGACAGGTGGAGGGAGGGGCAGAGGCTTGCTCAAGGTCCCACAGTGGGTGAGTGGCAGAGTCGTGGATGTGGACTGCACCCCGGAATCCCGGCTCCTCGGCCCTTTCAGCCGCCCCAGGGCCTGTCTCTGCTATGGGTCTGGGAGATCCTGGCGAGCAGAGCCGAGCCTGTGCCTCTTACATCCTCAGCCAGGTCCTGGGGAGTCTCGTCCTCCACATTCCGCAGCAGGGAGTCGGCGCCTGCCTCGCACAGAGTAGACGAGATGCTGCTGAGGCCCCGACCGGCCGCGAGGTGCAGGGGTGTGCAGCCGTTGAGCATGCGCGCGTCCACCCGGGCGCCCGCCTGGAGCAGGAACTGCACCAGACCCCGCTCCTGGGTCTCCACAGCCAGATGCAGCGCCGTCTTCCCACTCGTGCCCTCCTGCAGGGGAATGAGGCTGTCAGCCGGGGGCCTCGAGAGCCATCATGCTGGGCCCGGGCCCGGAGAAGGAGGTGAGGGCCACCGGGTCTGCCCGCTGGGCAGGGGGCCGGGGGCGGGACAGGGCGGTGGCGCAGGCCCCGGGCTGGTCCTGACAGCCCCTCACCTGCGTGTCAATGTCGGCTCCGTTCTGGAGCAGGAGTTCCATGAGCGGCCGGTTCCTCTGCAGGGTGGCAATGTGGAGACACGCCAGACCTGGGATGGGGTGAGGGTGGGGGCTGCTCAGCAGCAGCCACCAACTCCCTCTCCCCCTCTTTCAGGGACCTCCCTGCCCCTCAGCCCCCAGGGACTTACTGCCCACTCAGTGCCTCTGATCACAGGACTGTTCAAACACAAACCCAAAAAACCCCCTCAAAAGTCTGAGGGGGAAGGAACTCAAAGTTTCCACTTTTTCAGAGTCATGTTATTGAAACTTTCACGCTTCAGGGGTCAGGTGGCTGAGTGACACCCCATATACACGCGCACCCTCCCCCCCACATGCCCCTCCCCTCTCCCCTCCCCCCCTCTCAAACTCTCCCTGCCTTCAAGACCTATCCAAAAACCACCTTCTTCAGAGCTCTCCAGGATCCCCAGGCCTCAGCCCTTCCCTGGGCTCCCCTAACCTTTCTGCTGTCTCCTTTCTGGTGTGGACTCCCCCGCCCCAAACTAGATTCAAAGTGACACCCCTCACCTCCTTCAAGTCTCTGCTCCAACTCCCTGCTCCTTGAGGGTTTCCCTGGCCGTTCTCTTTCAAAATCACCCCCCCATCCCTGACATTCTAGTTCTCACTCTGCTCTCCTGAAAAGGGCTTGCTGCTTGCTAACCTGCTAGAAAACTCCCTGCTTAGGCTTCCTGTTGGCCTCCATCATTGTCTGTTTTGTTCACAGACGCCAGTCCAGCTCCCGGAGTACTGTCTGGCACAGAGCAGGCCCTCAGTACATTTCTGTCACATGAATTAACGAGTTCATCGAAATCTGTTAAACTAAATAGCTTGAGGGCAAGGTTTGGCTCTCTCTTTTGCACACAGCAGGCTCTCAGTTCTCAATCAAATTCCTTCCTTCCTTCCTTCCTTCCTTCCTTCCTTCCTTCCTGATGTACCGAGTACCTATGTGCTTGGAACTGGAGGTGCATTGATGGACACGCTGTGAGCCTCCTTTCCCTGAGAGTGGGGGTCCATCTCCTGCTCCCTTCTCATCCCACGGGCCCTGAGGCTGCCATACCTTGCCAGTTTTGTAGCTGGAGGTCCAGGGAGTGGGATGGTCCTCGGCCTGGCTCTGGCCGCCCCTCCAGCAGGCAGCGGGCACAAGCCAGGTGCTGGCGCTGACAGGCCACATGCAGGGCCGTGTCACCATGTCGATCCTGTAGCACCCGACTAGCCCCCTTCAGCACGAGGGCCCGAACTGCTCCAGGCTGGTCCAGATGTACAGCCAGATGGAGTGCGGTCTGCAGGCATGAAGGGGCACAGGGCAAATGTACAGACGCCTACCTCTGGGGACATGCTAGGGTAGACCCAGGAATTAGCAGCTGCCAGCACCTTCTCTGAGGGCAGCTTATAAAGACTGTGGCCCTGGTCTTCCAAGGAAATGCTATAAAACCCTTCCCTCTGTCACCGCCCGCCAAGCTCTTGGGACCCCCAGTTCCGGAGGCAGGGTGAGGGAAGTGGGCCCCTGCTCTTCTTGCAGGTCCCTTCAGCCCCTGGAGAAAGGACAGATGGGGGTGGGGTCTTACCCCCCCCCCACCTCCCAGGGAGCCCCCTGTTATCCCCAGGGGCCAGGTGACAAGGAAAGGCAGGCGGGAGGAAAGACAGAGGTACCAGGCAGCCTCCACCGGGCATTCTCCTCTTTTAAGCCTCCATGCGGATGCCACCTCCCATATTAAGCCTTCCCGGGCTGCTCCCTACAGACACTGGATCCCACAGTAGCTGCTATGTGTCTCTATCATAATCTTGTCACTGTGCTATGTAATTAGGTGTTGACATGAGTCCCCTAGCCCAGGCTCGAGCACCCTGTGGGCAGAGTCTGTGTCTTACTCATGTCTGTATCATTGCCTTCTATCCCGGTGGCCGGCATATGGTTTCCGGAGTGCATAGCCTCAGTATACTCGTGCGGCTGCTAGGAATGGGGCAGGTACAGGTATCTGGGCAGAGCCCACCCTCTCCACCCACCTGGTAAAGGTTGTTCTGAATGTCCAGGACCTCCTGGGGCAGCAAAGCCAGGCAACAGAGCAGCACAGCTGGGGCCTCGTGAATCACCGCCAGGTGGACCAGCCTGGGAGGGGGAAGCAGCAGGAACAGCGTTTAGTGTCAGGGCTCAGGCCCTAGAGAGGGAGCTAGGGAGCTAGGGTCCTGGGGTCCTGGGGTTAGAAGGAAGAGCACATCAATCTCCAAGAAGCCACTCATAGGGCAGGTGTAGGAAGTGAGAGTTTGGGCCAGGAAGTGAGGGTTGGTGAGGGAAGCCGGGGATCCTGGGGCTGGGAGCTCCAAGTTCCCATCTCTGGCCTTCAGGAGGGCCTTGGCGGAGTGGGAGCGTGGGCAGGGTGCTGATGGGACAAGGTCCTTCCTGTTCGGCCTGCCCACACCCCACTCCCCTCTGGCCCCAGGGCCCTGCCAGGCCGGCTGCAGCTCAAAGCCAAACTGAAAGCTGCTGGGGTAGCACAGAGGTGGTTTCCGGGGCTGAGCTCCCCACCTCCGCCAACCCCAACGGGGAGGACTGAGAGGCAGGAGTGCCCCCACTCCCAGCGACTCAGTGTTCCACGTTCCAAGGGAGAGAAAACAGAAGCTCTTGGAAGAGGAGCCTGGAGACAGCGAGGCATCCTGTCCTGCCGCCCGTCACAGGGGAATCAAGAGGGTCAGTCTGCAGACAGCACAGACTGGGTGGGGCCTGACCAGAGGCCCTCCACTCCGCATACAGTTCCAAGGGGAGGTCTGTGCGGTGCAGAAAATGTGCGTCTCTTGGGGGCCAAAGAGCCTTAGCCTCTTGCTAAGGTGGGAGGGGGCAGCTGGGAGGGGAAGTTCCAGTCCTGGGGTTTCCCCACATCAGGTGGGGAAAACGAAAGCCAGAGCTGGAGGGTCTAGGCCAGGACAGCTGCCTTGGGGCATTAACTGCCCCAAGGGGTAGTTTGGGTAAAGGCGTATCCGGGCTGGGGAGGGGGCTGCTCAGGCACGAGGAGGGCAGGCTTGGTGGCAGGCGGCAGGAGAGGCCCAGGAGAGAGTGACGGAGGGAGGGCGGGAGGAACCGCTCTGGAAATCCCCTCGGCCAGGGCCTGTTCTCTAGGTCACATTCCTGCAGCCACCTCCCTCTCTCCCTGTCTCCCCTCCTCCCACTTCCTCTTCCCACTTCCATAAGTCCTACAGGCCAGACACCTCTGAGGGAAGAGAGTGCCTTCTCCTCCCTAGGGACCTCCTGGGGAGTCTTGCCGCCTCTTCTCTGCCCCCCCCCCCCACAGTCTAGATAGACACCTGTCTCTAACTAGGTAAAGGCTGCAGCAGCGGAGAGGCTAACAAAGGACGGCAGTGTCAGAAGTCTTCAATCCCTAGGTCAAAGGTCAGTCATAGGTATTCCACATGGAGCCCCCCAAATCTTGGTTCTGGGCCTGAGGCTGGTGATCTGGTTACAAAAAGGCCTGGGGTCATTCCTTTCCCACCCACTGGGTCCACGGGCTGTCTTTGTCAAAGGCCACCCAGGATTAGGACTCTTCCCATCTCCAAAAAGCAGGTCAGGACAAACACCTCTGGCCTCCTCTACCCACCCTACCACCATTCATTCCAGCATCCCTGATCAGGGACCCCGGCCCACTCCACTCTGTTTCTCGCCCCCAAATCCCAGCCACCCCTTCACCTGACGGTGTTTCTTCTTCCTAAGGGGCAAATCTTCAACTGGCTAGTCCCTCCCACACAAACTGCTTCTTGGTTCAACTGCCTGCCCCCCAACTGCCTGGGCCCGGGAGAGGAAGGGTAAACTAAAGGGATCAGACAGGACAGGGAGGGAGACTTGGGGGGCTCAGGAGGTGGAGGGTGTCGGTAAAGCTGACTCCAGCCCTCACTTCCCCTTTTGCAGCAGAGAAGGAAGTATGCTGGGCCGCCAGTCGCTTGTCTGTCTGCTGGGGCAAGAGTGCCCCAGCCTGGCTCACCCCCTCTTCCTCGGAGCTAGCCTCGGCTCTGCACCCTGGCAGTACCCCCATCCTTAGCTTCCTGACCCCCACTGGCAACCTGTAACTGGCACCTTTTGTTCCTTGAGACAGGGTATTCTGAGGTCAGGGGCTGGGAATCCCAGATATTGAGCAAACAAGGATGCCCTCTCCCCCAGCAAGGGAAAAAAAAAAAAAAAAAACTTGGACTGGTCAGGGGAATTTTCACTTCCAAGGGGTGGGTTATTGGCAGCTTTCCAAGTTGCTAGCTGGGGTTCCAGGTGTCTGGTAAGGGCCCTGTCAGCTCTGCCCACCTTCCAAAGGGAAAGCAGAGAGATGATGCCATGGCCTCTGGTCCGGGGCTGGCCAGAGCTCAAAAGTGGGCTGAGAGTGAAGTCTGGAGTTTGGAAGAGAGAGTGGGGACTGCCCCTTCCAGCGCGGGTGTCTTGAGGTACCCTCACAGAGTGGGTTCCCGGCCTGTTGAAGATCCTGGCAGACCAGGAGTTAGCATCGATTGGAAGGGGTCCCTGTCTCAGCCTAGACCCCATACTCACGTGTCTCCATCTTCGGAGATGTAAGTGAGTGCTTCCAGCTGCTGAGGGCTCAGCGCCCCCGCGGCGGGGAGCGGCGAGCGTGGAGCTGGGTTCTCGGTCTCCGTGCCCCCCAACAAGGGCAGGGGCTCGGTGAGCGACGAGGAACCATAGGTGGAGTCAGCACGCTCCCCATCTGTGTCTTCCTTCTCCTGTGGCTCCTTGGCTGTTCCCGGAGGATGAGTCCAGGGCTGGGGGCCGCCGCCATCCGAGGGCCCAGAGGCTGGGGCCGGGGTGGGCTCGGGCAGGGAGCGCAGAGAGCGCAGAGACTCGATGCCCGAGTCATACTGGCTCTCATCTGTCTCGTCCGGCCCCTTCCGCGCCTCCGACATGCCAGCGGTGCCGGCCCGCGGGGGCCAGGTCCGAGCAGGATCCGGCTCCAGGCTCCGCCGCGCCGCCTTTCCGGGTTGCAGGTCCGCCTTGCAGAGCTGGCGCCCGGTCGGGAGTGGCCTCCTTCCCGGGCTGCGGGAGCCCGAGGGGTCGGCGAGAAGCGCGGGCGAGGCTTGGAGCGCCGGAGGCTTCCACGGCAGCGGCTACTCAGGGCAGCTGGACTGCCCAGTAGGACTCGCTCTCTCGCCCCGCCCCTCAGGCCCCGCCCCCGACAGGCGCTTCCGGACCGAGGCCCCGCCCTCCGGAATCCCCCTTACCCCGCCCTCTGGGTTGGCTTCGAGTCAGGGGTTACCCGGTCCTGAGTCACTCGTGCGTTAATTCACCCACTCATTCATTCATTCATTCATTCATCCGTCCGTCCATCCATCCATTCATTCATTTTTTTCCCTTCTTTTCATTCATTAATTCCATGCATTTTCTTTCTTTCCTTCCTTTCTTCCATTTCTTCATTTTTTCCATTAATTCATTCATTATTCGTTTTTATTTTTTTAAAGATTTTTATTTATTTATTTGACACAGAGAGAGCGAGAACACATGCAGGGGGAGGGGGACAGGGAGAAGCAGGCTCCCCACCAGGCAGGGAGCCCAATTAGGGGCTTGATTCCAGGACCCCGGGATCATGATCTGAGCTGAAAGCAGTTGCTTAACCAACTGAACCATCCAGGCGCCCGTTTTCGTTTGTTTTTAAAGGAATATTTATTAATCATCTGCACAGGCTGGGCATCTTGCAGGGAGAGCACTGCTTCCTATCTCCTACCCATTTCTCTCAATTTCTGTGGTTTTCTCATCTATTGGTGCCCAGGAGTTTGGGTAGGGAACGAAAGGGGATATCTATTGTCTTTAAAGGAAGAGCTCTCTCTTTGGGTCCTGGCTAGAGGTCTTCTGCATCAACTTCCCAGATCATATAGAATTGGGCATGAGGATGTTTTTTTGTCTTTGTTTTTGTTTTTTTGAAAGTGGGTTTTCTCAGGCAAGCTGTTGTGTTAAAAAAAAAATTGCAGAGTGGTCATGTTTTTTGTTGTCTAAAAAAGCAGAGCGGTCATTCTTCACAGGGATGAAACACTGGCTCTGGGCGGTTACAACATCTGCTTACCCCTAGCCGTCAGGGAAGTTTAGTTCCTCATGGTGGGGCCAGGATGGGGAGGCCCCAGACATGCTGGGCCATGCTCTGCTGAGGTCCCCACCACAGCCACAGCCCCAATGCCAGCACATCTTTCCTCCTTTCCTGTCCCTTCTTTCCCTGGGCCTGAAGGGCCTAGGGAGGTTGTAGGCAAACTCCACCCCCATGGTGAGCCCCGACCCATTCCCCATGATTCATCCCCTACCCCAAGTGCCATCAACCCAGGGGCAGCAATGATCTTAGACAATCATTCCCAAGAGAACACCTCCCTTTTCCATCTCTGGCATTGGCGGAAAGAAGGTGGAGTGAGTGTAGACAGCTACGAGCCAGCTTTCCTACTGCCCTCCTCCAGGTAACTTCATTTTCTTCATCCATCTATTCCTCTGTTTGACAAACATGCATGGGGTTTTTCCTATATGCCTGACATTGGTCTTTCTGCTGGAAGCAAAACCGAGTAACAGTAATAACCAGCAACCACTAACCCCACCCCCACTCAAAAATGTCCCATGGTCCCAGCCTTCAAAAATCTCCCTGGCAATTATAATACAGAGTACTTGTGCCAAGACAGGAGTGAGAACAGGGTGCCATGGGGGCACACAGGGGGGTCAACTACCCAGTGGAGTGAGGGGAAGGGAAGAGGGCTGGGGAGAAGAGAGGTACCTAGTGTGTGTGCTTGGAGGGGTGAGTCAAGAGAGAAGAGTGGTGGGCAGATGGGAGGAGATGCCCCACTGCTCTTCATCCCTGTGGAGAAGCAGAGCGGAGAGGATGTGTTGAGCATGAGGCAGTGAGAAGCCATGAGGGGAAAGCCCAAGGAAATTGAGGCATCTCCTTCCCTTGAGGTCAGTGTGATTTCAGATGTTCTCAACTTCCTCCCCTGACATGTTCCTCTCTCATCCTCAAAGGCTAGAGCAAAAATACAGTCGGGAACTCCAGACCCAGACTGCTTGGGCTCAGATCTGGCACTATCACATCCCCATCTTAAAGTTGGGAAGCTGAAACCCAGAGAGGTGAGTTGAACTGCCCAAGATCAGTCAGGAAGGACAGAGCCGGGTTCTCCTGTCCCTAATCCCAAACTCTGAAAAACATTTTCCCTGAAACTTTGTTTCCTTTATGAAGGTCTAAGGAGTTGGGGCACCCACCGCAAGGACACAAGAACTCAGAGTATGCAGTGACCATCGCTTTCCTTCAGACAGAGCTGAATTTAAGGAAAAATCCATCCCAATTCGGTCCCGTGTCCCGCTCGGAACCGTAACAGGTGTGTAGCAGCCCCTTTTCTGGCCACATGAGGTCAGCATTGAGTCACTCACTGCTTCCAGCACCTTGCCTGCACTCTTGACTGGAAGCCCTTCTTGGGGACCCTTCAGAATGGGGAGAGGGACCATACAGTACCATTTGGAAAGATGACTTGGGGACTCTGACTCAGGCCTCAGCATGGTCGGGGGCCTGACTTTGCTTCCTCAGCCCCTCCAGTCCTCTTTCTCTCTGCTGTTTTTTTTCTGGTTCCCTTTGTAGTGCCCCCACTCCCAGCTTCCACCCACCCCAGCCAGTCTCCTCTTCAGGAAACAGGCCCGGTTGCCATGGTGACCAGCTGGTCAGCTGGCTCCTTCCTTGCCCCCTCCCTTCACCCCTCTTTCTCCTGAGCTTCCAAGGAAGGGTAATGTGTGTGGATGGAGGGGGTTGTTAGGGGTCCTTTATCTCCTGGGAGCTCTGGGGTTGGCCAAAAGGAGTTGGGCAAGCTGTCCTCCAAAGCCCCCCTGAGGTGGAGACAGGAAGGCAGTAGGGGTGGGGAACAGGAGCAAGATCACAACAACTAAATGGGGAGTGTGAGCCTCCTATCTGGGTTAGGAAAGAGCAGGGCTAGGAACTCTGCGTGGTCTGCAGTGAGGACTGAACTAAGTGGAACCGGCTGAGACCAGAAGTGGGGTTGGAGTTAGTTGAGAGGCAGGGCTTCCCGTAAAAAAATACGGGTGGGAGACACTGGAGTGAGCCACCAAGTGAGATTCCTCCTCTGCGCTGAGAATGGGGGAGAGGCCAGCCTCTTCAGGACCACACCCTTCCTCTGTTTGGGTCTGGAGGATGGAATGACTGACCGGTGGGGGATCATGACTGACCAGTGGGGGATCATGCAGGCTGGATGGTTCTGTAGCAGGAGGCCGCCAGCCAGCCACCTTAGCTTGGCCTGGAAAGAGGAGAATTGGAAAACGGAGGCAGGACCAGGAGCGGGTGTGTGGGGGAGAGTGGGACCGAGGCAGGGGCCATATTCTGCCTCAGGTGAGCACCCCAGCAGATGACTGAGCTTGTCCCCTAGCCCAGAGACAGTTCTCCAAAGCTTTGCCTTAAGTTGACTTCCTACCCACAAACAGCCCCATGGCCTTTGGAATGGAAAAGATCTGGACTCTAGGACTAGCTCTGTGAGTACTAGCAGGTGACCTTGAGTAAATCGCTCACACTCCCTATACCTTGGTTCTGATGTGGGAAACAAAGGCAGAAGAAAAATGATTAAATTTCCTTACTACCTACAGCCCATTGACAAGTCCTTGAAACAGGCCGAGTGACCTTCCTCTAGGGACTCCACTGCCTCAGTGATAATACTTTGCTAAGGGCAAAAGGCAGTCCTGGCCTGACACCCTCCTCCTCCCCCAGGATCCTGTAAGTCTATTTGAACATATAAAATTTCCTTTGGAAACTTCCTTTATCTCAACCCCCCCCCCCCCCCCGCCAAGATATGTGTTGGCGATCATCCCCCAATCATATGGCCCACCGATACACATCTGAAGGGTCTCATGACTAAGGTTTTATTAGACGGTAATAAATGACCTTTTCCCAACAATAGCTAGCCCCCTCCAGGTCCTGGAAACCTTGCTTCCAAAATTCCTTGGAGGCTTACGCTATCCCTAACCCCCTCCCAACTTGAGGGTATATAATGGGCCACTCCTCATGACCCCAGTGCAGCTCTTTCTGCCCATGGGTCCTGTCCCCGTGCTTTAATATATCACCATTTTGCACCAAAGATGTCTCAAGAATTCTTTCTTGGTCGTCAGCTCCGGACTCCACCTCACCTCACCTCACCTCACCGATGTCCCATAACCTCATCAGTTCCTCGTGGGTAAATAGGGGACCAGTTACTATATGTCAGAGACTCTAACACAGGACGGGGCACAAAGTAGGATTTCACAGTGCAGAAACAGATTGAATATGCATAGCCTTTATACTATTTATCATAATGATTAGTGCCCCTCCCCATTAGACTTTGTGCGCTTTGAGGGTAGACTGTTGTATGTTTCATTTCTGAACAGGGTACACAGTAGGTACCTAATGCCTGTTTATTGAATGGATGCATCCAGGAATGAATGAATGCATGTCAGTTTTCTTTCTGCCCGTCCCAGGCAGTACAGGGAAAAGCAGTGGGGGTGGATGGCAGGAAGGGGCAGGCTACTTGCAGTCACTCAGCCTGGCCTGGGGTCTATGACTTTGCCTCCTACACCCACAGAAGAAGGGCGGAGGCTTAGAGATTGTCCAGGCAACTTTTTCAATGCACAGATGAGGAAACTAAGGCTTAAAGAGGGGAAGGCACTTGCCCAAGGTCACGCCACCCCTTAATGGCAGAGCCAGGATTAAGAATTAGAACTCAGGCTTCCTGATCTCCAGCCTAGGTCAATGTACATGCTTCATTGCTTCTTTGGGGCTGTTCCTCTAGGGAAGGAAAATGGCTCTGTGAAGGCTGATTCCAATGTCCTCCCCTCTGCCCTCTGGTAGTCCTTTCTCACATCTCGCTCCAATCCTTTCCCTTTCATCCGATTCCCTCTCTGTTCACTTGGGTCTGGCCTCTGAAGGCTGGCTCCCGCCTTAACCCGTTACCAGCCAACTGGGAATAAGGATCTTCCCTAGGGTTCCAAGACTCAATTTCCTTTCCCCACCCGCGGCCCCAGGAACTTGCAGGAACCAACGATGGGGAGGGATGTTGGCTGAACCACTGGTGCCCACTCCGCAGAGAAGGGACGGAAGGAGTTGCGGCAAAGATCTTCCCAGGAAGGGGGTGGTGGTGGTGCGGTGAGAAAGACTGGGAGTGGGGAAGGGGTGCGGGGAGCCCCTGTTGCTTCTTCTCTTTGGGGGGTGGCTATTAGGTAGTCTTGGGGAAGGCGGAGTTTGGGGGGCCGGGGGCGGGGCTCCTGCGCTGGGAGGAAGAGGTGGGGCGCGCTGGCTCCAGCTCGGCTCAGACAAAAGGCGGCGGCGGGAGCGGGCGGGAGGCGGAGCGGCGCCGCGAGGGCCTCAAGGTGACACCCGCCCCCGGCCCCGGCCCCCCCGGCCCGGCCCCCCAGCCCGCCTCCCCACCCCCAGCCCCTAAGCCCCCTACCCCCGGTGCCCTTTCCAGGCCCCCTCCCCCCAGCGGGGGGTGGGGAGCAGCGAGGGCCCCGCCCCCTCCCGCCCCTTCCCCAGGGCCCGCGCAGGATGCCCTCGGCCCCCGGCAGCCCCCCGGGCAGCCCTGAGCTCGACGCACCCCCTCTACGCCATGTCCCCCCCTGGCTCGGGCGCGGGAGAGAGCGCCGGCGGCGGCGGCGGAAGTGGCGGCCCCGGGGTCCCGGAGGAGCCCACGGCGGCGGCGGCGGCGGCCGAGGGCCCCGCCCGAGAGGAGGTGAGAACAGGCGGCGCCCCTTCCCCGGGCGCGGCCGTAGCCTGGCCCCCCATCCCCCGCGGCGCGCGGCCCCCGCCGGTTCCGCCGCAGCGCGGCCGGCGCCCCGCACCCCGAGTCTGCCGCTGCAGCCGCAGTCCCGCGCCGATGCCCCCACCGGCGGCCGGAGATGTCCGCCGTGGCGGGGAAGGGGCTGCGCCGGGGGCGGGGCTCGGGGGTCCTGGGCAGGGGGAGGGGCCTAGGGGCGGAGCCTCGCGGACCCCGGGCGGATGGGGTGGGGACCGTGGCAGGAATCCTGTTTCGCTGAGGGGATGCAATCTTGAAGGCCAGGAAGGGCGACTTGGAGGGGCTGCAGAGGCAGGAGAGTACCATGGGGAAATGGTGGTGGTACCTGAGCTGTGGTCCTGAGAAGGTCAAATGTGTACAGAGGAGATTCCCCCTGGGGTCACTAGGAGGTTGTGAGTGCACCTCTCTCTCCCAACGTCCATGCAGCTTCCCCACTCCCAGGGGGGCCCTGAGCCCAGGAATCCTTCAGAGTGTTGGAAATAAGCATATCCCTAGTTGGGGGCCCTGTTCTTCAGTCCTCTTAACCTGGAAACAAAGAGACTGAGGAAGGTACCAGTAGCACTGCTCCCCTCCCCCATCGCCCGTGCACACTTGTGCACACAGTGTACACACCGCACTAGGGCAGAAGCACATGGGCAGGGACAGACCTGCAGGTAGAGACCCTTTCAGCTGTGCTTTCAGTGGGACACGTGCACCCTCAGGCCGGCACACGAAGGTACACGTTGCACACCCCCCAAGGACAAGGCTCCTGGAAAGGTACATGTACCCTAATCTTGTTTGTATATGCTGTGTGCTATTGCCTAGCCCACCTACCTATCTGCACTTCCAGATCTTTCCTCTCATTTCACACCAGGCTCAGGGCCCGCTGCCTGTGACTGTGCCCTTCGTTTCCACCCTTTTCTCCCTTCCTGTGGCTAGCCTCCAGGTCAGGCCTGGCAAACTGGAGGAAATCAGGATCTCAGCAGGAGGGTGTGTGTGTGGGAGGGGGGAGTTCCTAAAGCTAGACAGCAGGGATGAGGAGTGGGAAGGCACAGCCCACCACCCAAAATCCTGGCTGCTGGGTGCCAGCACCATGGTGGGCACCCTGGATGCAGAGAATGAGACCCTGCCCTCAGGAGCACCCAGTCTACACGTGTAAACAACTCACTGGGGCGACCGTGGGACCGAACGGGCCAAGTGCTTTAACAGGCCCCCAGAAAGCCCCAAGAATCATTTTGACAAATGACTGGACTGCAGACGTCCTCCTTCCTACCCCCCTAACCCGGTCCCACATCCCCACTCCGCAGCCACTTGCCTCTGCCCTTCTGGATATCTCCTCCTGGACTGCCTTCTACTCAGAGATGCCAGTCCTCTCCCTCTCAACTTAGAACACGGGAAGGATGTTAGGGTCCAGGAAGGAGACTTACAGGAGGCCTCGGGGTCAGAATGTGGGGAGTCAGAGCTTGGGGTTTCCTGGGCAACCCCCCCCACCCCTCCAAAGGAGGTATGAGACTACTTGTCTGTGAGGGACGGGGAGGTGGATGGGTCAAAGAGGACTGGCTCCTGCAGAACCCAGGATTCAAAGAATCGGGAAGGTGTGAGGGCCCCACCTGTTCAGTGGGAAGGTGATGTCAGTGGGTCCCTCCCCGCTTTCCTGGAACACCTGGAAGGAGTCCTGGCTGGGGACCTGCCTTCGCTGATGCCTATCTGTCCTCCCTTGTCTTCCCCATCCACACCTCCTGTTTCATGGCCATCTTTATGTCTGTCTTTGGACTCTCTTTCTCTGGGTGCCATCCTATCCGTCTGTGTCTTCTCTGCCACCTGGGCCTCCTCCCTCCATCTCTGGCTCTGATCCTTCTCTGCCTTTTGGGGTGTCTGTCTCTCTCTGCACTTTCCTGTACTGGCGTTCTGGTCTCTTTTCCTGTCCTTGTGGCTCACTCTGGGTCATTTCTGCATTTATCTTTGGTCCTCGGCTCCCATCTCGGTCTTACCTTTTCTCTCCGCGTCCCTGTCTGCCTGTCATCTCTGATGCTGGCTTCCACCCCTCCGTCCATCTCTGTGCCGGGTCCCGCCACTCCGTCTCACTCCCCGTTCATCTCGGACCTTCCCCTGCCCATCTGAGCAGCAGCGTCCCATCCAGCCCTCTTTCACCAAGTCCCTCTGCCGTGAGTCCCACTGGAAGTGCCTGCTGCTCTCGCTGCTCATGTACGGCTGTCTGGGGGCCGTGGCCTGGTGCCACGTAACCACGGTGACCCGCCTCACCTTCAGCAGCGCCTACCAGGGCAACAGCCTCATGTACCACGACAGCCCCTGCTCCAACGGCTATGTCTACATCCCCCTGGCCTTCCTGCTCATGCTGTACGCCGTCTACCTGGTGGAGTGTTGGCATTGCCAAGCCCGCCATGAGCTGCAGCACCGTGTTGATGTGAGCAGCGTGCGGGAGCGTGTGGGCCGCATGCAGCAGGCCACGCCCTGTATCTGGTGGAAGGCCATCAGCTACCACTATGTCCGCCGCACCCGCCAGGTCACCCGATACCGCAATGGAGACGCCTACACCACCACCCAGGTGAGGGGCTGGAGGGGAGCACAGGCCAGTCCAGATGGGAGGGGGGTGCTGGGACCCTGACTGACTGCCCCCAGGGGGAGGAGCACAGGCAGCGGTGAGCTCTTGTGGACACGGAAACAGGAGGGCAGTAACAACCATGATAATAACAGCAAACACTAGCAGCCAGGCTCTGCCCGACATACATTATAAATCCCAAATCATTTCTTTAATCCTCGTAACAACCCTATGAGGTAGGTAACTACTATCCACATTTTACAGATGAGGAAACTGAGGCCTGGAGAGGTTAAGTACCCTGCCCAAAGTCAAACAGCTAGTATGTGGTGGAGCTGGGATTTGAACCCAGGCAGTCTGGCTCCAGGGTCTATACTGCTTAGTGCTTAATGGTTGGAGATGGCTTCCCAGGCACTATCTCACAGCATGCTCTCACCCGTTCAGTGAGGTGGCTGCTACCAGGTCCTCTTTCACAGGTAAGGAATCCTCAGCTCAGTGACTTGCCCGAGGTCTGCAGCTTCTAAGCGGTAGTGCTAGACTCAAACCTAGGGCCCTGGATCCCAAGTCCAAGGCTCCCAGAGGTGGGAGTCGGCTGGCAAAGAGATGGACGTAGGCGCGGGAGGCCCCATGGAGAGGTGGGGGTGGGGGCTAATTAGCACTTCCTGGACCCGCCAGGATTGGGCCTTATTAGAGCCCTGGGAGAAGATATTTTCTCAGTGGAGGGCGACCTCTGTCTCAGTATTGGGATGGGTAAACGGAAGCCTGGGGCCTGTGAGAAATCGGGGAGGGGGCTGGGTGAGAGCTAAGGTGGGAACAGGGAGACCAGAGACAAAGACCGGTGGACAGGGCGCTCCTCCGCCCACTGGGGAACACACTGTAAAAGGGGAAGAAGGGGCAGCGGGGGACTTGGGAGACAGGGCAAAAAGGCTGGGCAAGCCCGACGATGGGCGGTTCACCGCCAGCACCTGACCCCCTGACGAGGCAGCGCTTCATGACAATTAGCATGCACACCGGTAGGTCCGAGCTCCAGCCCGTAACGGAGGACGCTGAGGGCCTGCGTGGCCCTGTAAAGCCGATGATAAGATGGTGCCCGGCTCCGAGCGGGCTCTAAAGCGGGGCAGCCTAGGGTTTGAGCGGGCAGCAAGAGCGGCGATGGGGCGGACGAGGGTGAGCCGACAGAAGCGACTCCCGCCGCCCTCCCCGGCGCCGCAGGTCTACCATGAGCGCGTCAACACGCACGTGGCGGAGGCCGAGTTCGACTACGCGCGCTGCGGCGTCCGCGACGTGTCCAAGGCGCTGGTGGGGCTGGAGGGCGCGCCGGCCACGCGCCTGCGCTTCACCAAGTGCTTCAGCTTCGCCAGCGTGGAGGCCGAGAACGCCTACCTGTGCCAGCGCGCGCGCTTCTTCGCCGAGAACGAGGGCCTGGACGACTACATGGAGGCGCGCGAGGGCATGCACCTCAAGAACGTGGACTTCCGCGAGTTCATGGTGGCCTTCCCGGACCCGGCCCGGCCGCCCTGGTACGCCTGCTCGTCGGCCTTCTGGGCCGCGGCGCTGCTCACGCTGTCGTGGCCGCTGCGCGTGCTGGCCGAGTACCGCACGGCCTACGCGCACTACCACGTGGAGAAGCTCTTCGGCCTGGAGGGCCCGGGCTCGGCGAGCAGCGCGGGCGGCGGCCTGAGCCCCAGCGACGAGCTGCTGCCCCCGCTCACGCACCGCCTGCCGCGGGTCAACACGGTGGACAGCACGGAGCTCGAGTGGCACATCCGCTCCAACCAGCAGCTGGTGCCCAGCTACTCGGAGGCGGTGCTCATGGACCTGGCGGGGCTGGGGGCGCGCTGCGCGGGGGCGGCGGGCGGTGGCTACGCGCCCGCGGGCGGCTACGGCGGGGTGGGCGGCCCGGGCGCGGCGGGCGTGGCCCCGTACCGGCGCAGCTGCGAGCACTGCCAGCGCGCCGTCAGCAGCTCGTCCATCTTCTCGCGCAGCGCGCTCAGCATCTGCGCCAGCCCGCGGGCCGGCCCGGCGCCCGGGGGCGGGCCGGGCTGCGGGGGCAGCCGCTTCTCGCTCGGCCGCCTCTACGGCTCCCGGCGCAGCTGCCTGTGGCGCAGCCGGAGCGGCAGCGTCAACGAGGCGAGCTGCCCCACCGAGCAGACACGCCTGTCGAGCCAGGCCAGCATACGACGAGGACGACGACGAGGAGGAGGCCGGGCCGCCGCCGCCCTACCACGACGCCCTCTACTTCCCGGTCCTCATCGTGCACCGGCAGGAGGGGTGTCTGGGCCACAGCCACCGTCCGCTGCACCGCCACGGCTCCTGCGTAGAGACCTCACTGTGACCTCCGGCCCCGGGCAGGCCCGCCGGTCCTCCCTCCGGCCCCTCGTCGGACTGTGCCCCTGGCGTGTCGCCGGGGGAGTCATGATGGTGACTGAGGGCTGTGCTGGGCATGGCGCGGGGAGGCGAGGGGGCGCGGGACCGACCCCAATGGGGTCCGGACCCTCCCCCCCCTTTCCTGTACATAAAGAAACCGACGGGCGGGAACTCCCGCCCCGGGCACAGTCGGCTCTTCCAGCCCCGCCCCTCACTCAGTTCCTAGGGGGACACCTCCCCTTCCTCCACGCACTCTCGCACACTCGAGATTTCCCGTCCAGCCTTTCAGTGGATCTTCTGACTGCTAGTGGCGACTGTGCACGGGCACCGCGTGGGGCCCGTCTCAAAGGCGAGGCCCTCGCTGTGCAGCTGGGGAGGTGTAGAAGCGTGGGGAAGGGAAAGTGGGGCTTTCCTTCCTTCGCTGCCTGGCCCCACCAGGGCCTCTCTCTACGGAGGGGCGGTGGTTTGGTGAACAGCAGGGCTGGCTTCCACCCAGCTAATGAGTTCAGTGGGTCTGAGGCGGGGGCCAGGGGTCAGCCCCGATGCTCCGTCTCGAAACCGTGCAAATGTTGCTATCTCCTCTTCTTGGCGCTGGCCCCAAACATCGGGGTTTCCTTTCTGCCACTCCCTCCACTGCTGTTTGTCTTGCTGGGTCCCTGGAGTTGTGGGTCCTGGAGGGACTGTGCTCACACAACACGCGCGTCACTCTCCTCCCTCCCCTCCTGCTCGCTGGCGCTGGAGAGCAGTTGCCCAGGGAGGAGGGAGGCCAAATGTGGAGGGTGTGGACCTCAGTCCTGTCTCTAAGCTGCAGCCTCCTGGCAGCAGCGTCCTGACCTGGGTTCTGGGAGGCTCTGCCTTCTGGGGGGTGAGATACCCCCACCCACGTTCATTAAAGATGGTCAAGGTGAACGCCTGGGTGGGAAGAGTGTGAGACAGACCTGGGTGACAAAGGGGCACTCTCACAGCAGGTGGGAGTGGGCAGTGGGAGGAGACGGAAAGGACCTCCAAAGGTGGGGGTGTCTGGGGTGACCCTCGCCTTCCCCAGACTTGTGGGGGGTGGTGTGAAGAGCGGTTGTCCCCACACATTACCTCTGCAGGGCTGAGGCTGTCCTCACGAGCCCTGACTGGAGAAATACTCAATTCCAGTGGCAGGGTCAGAGGCAGAAATTTTCTAAATCTTGCCCAACCCTCTGTCCTCCCCTATCCCATGAGCTGAAGCCCTGCAGGGTGCCCCAGGATCTTCGAAAGGGCACCCTGCCACCACCCAAGGGCGCTGGCCCCACATCCTGTTCTCCTGAAGTTCTGACACCGCCTTTTCTCCCCCACCACTCCCACCCTGATGTGCTTCGGTGTGCATGTCTGTGTACAACCTCCTGCCCTTCTGACTCCCCTGGCTAAAGTTTTCCCAGCGGACTCAGTGCCCAGGGATTGAGCTCCCATGTCAAGCTGGAGAGGATAACCCTTTGGGCCACCAACATCGCTCACCCCGATGCTCCTCACTTTGCCTGAGCCATCCGAGCTCCTCCTTCCCCTCCTTCAGCCTCCTCTCCCATCTTCCTCCAGCCTAGCCAGGCCTACACCTGCCAAGGGCATGACTGCAACCTATGCAACATCTCCTCTGGCTCCCCTTCCCCCTTCCCTGGGGGACTTGGGAGGTACAGATTGTGGGGACACCACGGCTCATGGCCCACTGTGGTTGAGCTTTACTTTCCTGTGGAGATGGCTGAGTGGGAAGGCAGAGGCGGGAGAAGGGCAGGCTTGGGCAGGAGGGAACAGTTGCCCACTAGGTTTCCCTGGGCAGCCGTGGTCACCTGCCTGCCAGCACTGAACCTGCCTGGACCCCGAGTCTATGCTCCTTGGGGCCCTGGTAGTTGGAGTACCCCTCTTTCCTCTGAACGGACATCTGTGAGGTCCAGGTGGTGAGCTGTGGCTGCAGGCCCCAGTTCTCGGCCAGCTGGCACTGGGATGTCATGCCCTTGTGTGAAGGCAGCTTGGCTACTTTATGGCTCCAAGGAGGGAGAGAGACTGTTCCTTCTCCCTCAGGCCCATTCCTGAGATGGAGCCTGAGCTAGGAGGAGGGGACAGGGGGCCCCCTATTATGATTTTTGCTTGTATCGACCATTTCTGCCTAGGTCTCCTTACACAGACAGCCTCACCTTCCACACACGCACAGACTTAGAGAGAAACCGATTCTTTGGTCTATTTTCTTGGTAGCTTTATTGATTGCCAGGGAAAACGAAAACCAGAAAATTAATTAATCTCTAAAATTAAACTTTACACTGAATGTTCTTGTTTCTCTAATTAGAACTTCTGCTAGCAGCTGTGGCTATGTACACACACACACACTCACTCACACACCCTCACAGCTACACGTTTGCACTCCAGAACTGTCAGAGGGTGTCAGGCACAGACAGACTCTAGGTTGCCCAGACAGGCACACAAGTGCAGTCACTCCCAAGCCCTCTTTGGTGCTCTGCTTGGCACCTGCTTGTTGGAAGGAGTCCCTGGAGAGCACGCACCCCCAGGCTGTGGCTGCAGCCCACGACCCACCCTTTGGAAAGACCACGGGTCTGGAGGCTCTGGACCCCTCAGTGGGAGGTGGATGGGGGGCGGGGCTCAGCCTGAATCTATCAGGTCCTCTGTGGCCCTGTGGGTTGATGCGACTCCTGTGGGCAGCCACAGAGCGATGGGGACTCTTGGAGGGCACCTGGAAGGCTCCATATGTGCTGAGGACAAGGGCTTGTGGGGTTGGCTGGGCCTGGCTGGGGAGAAGACAGGTCTCTGTCAATTGGGTGCATCACACTGTGGCCTTTCTGTTGTGGACTTCCAAGCGCAAAGATTGTACAAATCAAACTGGTGGATAATAAAGTTGTGGATGACTCACTGACTTCCCTCCGCGGTGTGGCATCTCCCCCACGCTCTCCTCCTCCCAGCAGAAGCTCCCTGGTGGGGGCAGTGGGTCTGAGGCCCTCCTGTCAACTCTGTTGCCCCCTTCCCAGGTTGGGGGGTGGCGGGAATTAGGAGATGGAATGGCCTGTAGAACGGGATCGCTTTAGCAGAGTCAAGTAATCGCGAGGTAGCATCGGCAGGGGTGAGGGTGGAAGAGCCAGGCAAAGCTCTGCAGTAGCCAGAGGAGAGAGAGAGAGTAGCCAGAGAGGAGAGAGAGAGCGTGTGTGTGTGTGTGTGTGTGTGTGTGTGTGTGTACCCATGCGTGCAGGCACGCCCACGTCTGGAGGTGAAGAAGTCCAGGATCTGTTAAGTAGGTGGCGGGGGGCAGGCAGTCAGGGAGATGGACAGCCTCCATGGGAGATTCTGGGCAGGCACAGGCTTTCAGAATCTTCTCTGCCTTCCCTAATCCTGGAAGCAGTCGGTCATTTCAGGGGGTCTGGTAATATACACTTCCAGGATACAGGGAATGGATCCCACTTCATACCCCTTTTCGCCCCCATCCCAGCCCCCTCCCCCTCTTCACATCTTTATCCGCATCACCCTTGATCACTCACCCCAAGAATATCCGTGGTCTCCCCCTTTCTCCTCCCTCTAGACCAGCATGACACTCTACAGCAGGCATGACCGAGCATGAAATGAGGGATGGGGCTAGGGCAGTGACCCAGGTCCTGTCACTGCCCCAGCCCTGTCCCCCACCCTATCCTGCAGGGTTCTCAGGGCCCTTGGCCATGACTGGTGACATGAAGTGGCTGGGATTCAAGGCCCGCTGGCGGGCTGCTTCCCGGTTGGCACAGAGGGCCTGGCCAATGAGGTACTCGCTCTCCTGGGCCACATCTGACAGGCGCAGGTCAAACTCCAGGAGGGTCTTGTTGTCTGACATGCCTTCCAGGAGCTGCTTGCCGCCGTCCTGGGAGAGGAGTACAAGGGAAGGGGCCATTTCATACCACTGCCCAGGATCACACACGCGCATGCGTGCACACACTCATATGCACGTTTATATAAAGACGGGACTAGAACGAGAGTTTCGCCAAACAACAGTTAACCTCTTCGTGCAGCACACTAATGTGTTCTATGTTATCCTATCCTGTTCCATTCTATTCTAGAAGAAAAATGGTGCTCAAGACGTGCTAAATTGATTTTTCAACCCTCATGGTTTGGAAAACATGGCTCTGTGACAATGATGGTAATTCCCCTCCTCCAGTTCAGCCATGGGAATGTGAGACAGATCTGACTAATGACATCTGAGGAGGAAGTATGGAAGGAGTGGCTTCTGGGAAGGTTCTTCTCACTCTGAAAAGAGAACGAGAGAGAGGGGTGCTTGCCTCTGAGCCTGGCCCTATGTGAGGTGCAGCAGCCATCTTGGGACCGTGAGAGAAGCATGTGGGAAGTTACGGCCATGCGGCTGGGTGGGCAGAGCAGATGGCGGCACCTGGCCAGAGAATTTACTGACTCCAGAGGCCCCCTACCCTGGGGCTTCTGATTATGGGACATAATGAATATTCCTCTGGTTTAAGCCATTTCCTGGTTCAGGTTTCTGTTACTTGTAGCCAAAGCACCTCGAGTGGAGACAGTGTGTGTGTGCGTGTGCGTGTGTGTGTGTGTGTGTGTGCACGCGCACGCGGCTGTTCTCTGGAGAGGTTCGGTAGAGGGTGCAGTGCCCCAGCTGGAGCACACGGAGGGTCCTCCTCCCTAGTCCTCACGGCTCCAGCCCCTTCTGGGCTGGGTGGGCCACGCTTGATGTGAAAGACGTTTATGTGGGAGGCAGAACGGTTGTGTTCTATGGTTGTGACCCAAGAGTGTGTTGCAAAGCCAGTTTAATGGGTTTCAGATGCATTTTTAAAAAATGAAGTAGAGGGGCGCCTGGGTGGCTAGTCGTTAAGCGTCTGCCTTCGGCTCAGGGCGTGATCCCAGCATTATGGGATCGAGCCCCGCATCAGGCTCCTCTGCTGGGAGCCTGCTTCTTCCTCTCCCACTCCCCCTGCTTGTGTTCCCTCTCTCGCTGGCTGTCTCTATCTCTGTCAAATGAATAAATAAAGTCTTTTAAAAAAATGAAATAGAATAGAATATAAAGGAAAATATCAGCATGTATCACAAGTAGTGAAAGTACATTTCAAGGGTACTATACCGATGTATATGTTCACTGGGTGTTCACGTAAATTGCATTTCTTATTCTGAGACTTGGTTGAGAAAATGAGAGACATCACCTACCAGAAAGGACCCAGGAGGGGCGCCTGGGTGGCTCGGTGGGTTAAACGTCTGACTCTTGTTTTCTGCTCAGGTCATGATCTCAGGGTCCAGAGATGCAGCCCCGCATCAGGTTCCATGCTCAGCGGGGCGTCTGCTTGAGATTTTCTCTCTCCCTCTCCCTCTGCCCCTTGCGCACACTCTCTCTCTCTCTCAGATAAATCTCTTTTTAAAAAAGATTTTATTTATTTGAGAGAGAGAGAGAGAGCGAGCACACAAGCAGGGGGGAGGGGCAGAGGGAGAGGGAGAAACAGACTCTCTGCTGAGCAAGGAGCCTGATGTGGGGCTTGATCCCAGGACCCTGGGATCATGACCTGAGCCGAAGGCAGACACTTAACTGACTGAGCCACCCAGGCGCCCCAAATAAATAAATCTGGTTTTCAACCAGGTCTGGGTTTGAATCACAACTCTGCCACTCTCTACTGCTTGGATGCTCTCAGGCAATTCACAAGCTTCTCTGAGACTCAATTTTCCATCTGTAAATTGGGGTTAAGAATACACATCCTAGGGGCCCCTGGGTGGCTCAGTTGGTTGGGCGTCTGTCTTCGGCTCAGGTCATAGTCCCGGAGTCCAGGAGTCCCAGGATCAAGCCCCGCATTGGGCTCCCTGCTCAGAGGAGAGTCTGCTTCTCCCTCTGCCCCTCACCCTGCTTGTGCTCTCTCACTCTCTTTCAAATAAATAAATAAATAAAATTAAAAAAAAATTTTTTTAAAGAATACACATCCTAGGGGTGCCTGGATGACTTAGTTTGTTGTGTCCAACTCTTGATTTTGGCTCAGGTCATGATCTCAGGGTCATGAGATCAAACCCTGTGTCAAGCTCCTCTCTCAGCCAGGCTTGAAATTCTGTCTCTCTCCCTCTCTCTCTGCCCCTCCCCCATCTCTCTTTCTCTCTCTTTCTCAAGTAAATAAATCAATCTTAAAAAATAAAAAAGAAAGAATTCACATTCTGCTGGGGTGCCTGGCTGGCTCAGTCGGTAGAACATGCAACATTTTACTTTAGGGTTGTGAGTTCGAGACCCATGTTGGGTGTAGAGATTACTTAAAAATAAAATCTTCAAAAAAAAAAAAAAAGAAAGTATACCTTCTACTAGGTAACTGTGAGAAATAAAGGAACACTGAAGGATATCAGCGCCTAGCATAGGCTATAACCCTGAATAATAATAACAGCTAGCGATACTGAAGTCCTAGCCAGTGCCTGCAATGTTCACGGCTTTACAAGTACAACTCATCTCCTCCTCCTAGTAACAACCGGTATCTACTTAGAAGTAGATACTATTATTATCCCCATTCTACAGATGAGGACATGGAGGCCCAGAAAGGTTAAGTAATTTAACCAAGTGCGACATGGCAGAGCTGGGATTAGAACCAGGGAAAATCTGTGGTGGTAACAGTTATCTGGAAGCACCCAGGGCACTTGGATTCCATACCCACCTCCCCAGGGCCCCAGAAGGTACAGCTTACCAGCCCAATGTGGTTGCAGGACAGGTTGATGCTGGTGAGCGTGGTGTTGACGGCGAGCACCTGGGCCAGGAGCGTGGCGGTGGGCTCGGACAGGTCATTGCCGCCGAGGTGCAGTGTTGTGAGGCACCTGTTGGTCTGCAAGGCGTGGGCAAGCGCCTGGCCGCCCTCGTCCTCGATGCAGTTGAGGCGCAGGTTGAGGGAAGTGAGGTTGGTGTTGTGCGCTAGGGCGTGAGCCAGAGACTGGGCGCCAGGCGCACGCACCTGGTTGTTGGCCAGGTCGAGCACGCGCAAGTGGCTGTGGCTTAGCAGCTTGGCCGCGGCGCGCGCGCCCCGGTCCCCGATGAGGTTGTGCGACAGGTCCAGCTCCTCAAGGGCTGGGTGATCCAGGAGGCTGCGAATTAGAATGCGTGCCTTGTCGTCGTCCACCTTGCTTCGGGTCAGCCTGAAGATCTGTGGGCAGGTAGAGGGGATGCTGCAGCCGGCAGCCAGGGGGAATCTGCCTGCCTGCCTGCCTGCCTGCCTACCTTCTGCAGGTGAGCCCCGGGGAGGCCTTGGGCATTCATTCAATGGCCCCCTGACTGGCCCTTGGGCAGAGCAGAACTCCCCCACCTGGCAGATGGGTGCAGAACTGGTGGCAGGCAGTAGAAGGAAAGCCTAACATTTATCGAGGAATCACTACGTGCTGGGCATGCTGCTAGAGGGTGTCATAAGCATTGTCTCTAACCCTCAGCATCCCAGGCACTTTACAGATAGAAAATGAAGGCTGAGTGTGGATGGGTCATTTGCCCAGGGTCACACAGTGATCAAGCCCCAGTGACAGTTTGAATCTAGGTCTGTTTGATGCCCCAGCCCCTCGCTGTGCCCTCTTCAGCTGGCTAAGATCCACCATGGCAAGGAGAGGAACTCTTGGAAGGAGACTCCAGGGTGAGAACCAGGGTGAGAGATGGGAACTGGGAGGATGGAAAGAAAAGATGAAGGAATGGGGTAGGACTAGCATGGGGAATACAGGAGATGGGAGCCCTAACCCTTCCCCTTCTCACCAGCTCCTTCCACTCCTCCCTCTTCCTTGAGGCCTCTCCACCCTCTTTCCATCCTTCAAGTCCCTTGCTTTCTTTACGTCCCTCTTAGCCAGGTTAGAGCCTCTTGTCCCTCTTGTCATTTCATTGCACCTATCTGGCAAAGCTCCAACCCTGGATCAGCCCCACTCTCTGTTTTCTGCATATCTGTGCCCAAGCAACCGACACAATGGAAAATGTCACATGACAGGACTGGTTGGTATCTCTGGAACCACCATTAGACCCTCAATGCTGTGTGCCAATTCAGCCCTGTTTCTCTGGACAACATACTCTTTCCTCCTCTAAAACAATGATTTCAACCTTCTCCAGCCTCCTCAAACTTCAGGGGGCCACCTTACATCCTCCCTTCCTCCTCCTGCCTCCCCAGCCATTGAATGAGAACCCCTCATTTTCCTAATACCAAACAGCAGCCCACTGCTACCCACCGCATCCACTCTCTCCTTTGCCCAGAGCCAACTGTCCCATCTCAGTCAATTCCACCCCTCTTGCCATCTCAGGAACCTTCCTTGGTCAACGAACCTGTGCCTTTCTCCTGCACCCAGCCACTTTCTTGCTATTGGATGGAGCTTTACATTGGTTTTAAACACATGCAAATATCTTTTTAAGAAAACCCAAACCCTTCATCTATTACTGATTTCCCCTTCACCCCCTTCACAGCCAAGTTCTTGAAAAAGCTGATCACAGCCATCCTGTTTCCTCACTTCCCACTCTTTCCATAAACCACTCAGATCTGGTCCCTGTTTCTGGCACTCCACTGACAGTTCCAGCTCTGTGACCTCTGAATTTGCTAAATTCGGTCCTCAGCATCATCCCCCCTCCATTGCTGCCTGCCCCTTTTCTTGAAATGCACCCCTCTCTTGGCTCTGTGACTCAAGACCATGCCCCCCTTTTCTCTGACTTTTTGGCAGGCTTTCCCTCTTCCAACCAGAATATTTGGGACCTACTTTACTAAAAAAAAAATTATTCGTTGTGTATTTGAGTTTCAAATTTAACTGGATGTCTTGTATTTTGATTTGCTAAATCTAGCAAGCCTATCCTAGTTGTAATTTCACATTTACATGATTGCTGATGAGTGCCTTTTATCTCACCAGACTGTTAGCTCCAGAGGGCACAAATGGTATAATTTTGCTCCTTGTTGAATCTTCAGCACCTAGGATAGGGCCTGGAGTGCAGCTGTTCCTTGGCTAAATGGCCAGTGAACTGGGAGAGCAGTGCCTTGTTTGTCCCCGCATCCCCAGAATCCAGCTTGGTGCCGGTGCATTAAAGGGCACTTGGTCAGAGAATGAGACCGAAATGGGAGGAAGAAGATGGGACTGGAGGAGAAGAGGAGGGCAGAGGGAATCCGAGAGGCGCGCGGAGAATGGGAGGTGGGGGAAGGCTGGGCCGTCTGGTACCTTGAGGGTGTGGCATGCCTTGATGGTGGCCGCCAGGGAGTGGCAGTCCCGATAGGTGAAGAGGAAGAGGTTCCACTCGAAGTTCATGCCACAGTCCTTGACCCCGTACACCAGGTCCAGCTCCTCCAGATGGCTCAGGCCTGCCACCAGGTCTCGCAGTTGGTAGTGGTCCGTGGCGGGCTCCTCGAGCTCTACGTCGCTGCCGGAGTCGGACAGCTCCCCGGGGGGCGGCGGCAGCTGCACCGGCGGAAGGAACTGATCCACGCGCAGCCGCCGCACGTAGTTACTGCAGAGCGGCAGCAGGTCGAGGATGACCACGGGGTCCGTGGTGCCCGGGATGAAGTGCTTTATCAGATTCTCCAGGTGCCGCTCGAAGAACAGGCGCTTCCAGCTGCCCCCATGCTTGGCCACGTGGCATACGGGCCAGCGCTGCGTGCAGCAGCGGCGCCAGTAGTTCTCGTCGTCGATCAGGTTGGCGGTCACCGACAGCGGCAGGTCGGGTGACAAGAGGTTCAGCACCTTCTGCTGGTGCGCGGGAAGCAGCTGCTTCAGGAGAGGGTTGTCTTTGGGAACAGGAAGGAAAACAGGAGTCACAGTGCCGGGTACCCCTGCTTAGGGGCACCGAGGAAATGGAAGACCCTCCCCTGCCCTCAGGGAGCCCCAGCCCTAGAGGGGAGAGAGCTTTTACTCCCAGGGATGCTCTGTCTGAGGGAGGAGGCGCAGCCCCAGGCTTTGGGGTGTTCCCTGCCTGCAAGTGGACAGCTTAGCATCTGGGTTCCTGGAGCTCCCAGTCTGAGCCGGAATCTCAGGTCTGGCCCTCAACTATCACTTGGTCTGATGCAGGAGATGATCCTGAGTTCAGAGATTCCCAAATGATCTGTTCCGTTCATTTCAAAACTAGAAAATGTGGGAGCACCTACCGTGCACCAGCCACTGTTCTAAGTGCCTTGAACGTGAGACCGAACAAGACAGAGGAAGCCACTCCCTCTTAGGAGAGGAGGCAGACAATAAATCAGTCAGCTGAGTACACTTTGGGTCAGGTGGTAGGTGCTGTAGATAAAATGATGATCCTGTCCTCAGAACACCCGGTCCAGGAGGAGAGGCTGGCAACTCATCTCTGAAAAGGATGGCCATTTACAGAGCACACAGTACAGAACAAGAACCTATACAGACCGTGGCAGGCTCCAAGAGAGTGGAGGAGGGTCCATCGGGGAGGGCTTACTGGAGGAGGTGTTCGGTAAACATGGTTTGGGCTGGGTTTTGCTGGAGAGAGTGGGAGAGGTGAGGAGAGGGCATAGACACGCAGGGCACAGAGTGGGTGGGAATCTGGTGGGGCCTGGAAGTGGAGACAGTAGCAGAAACCGTTCCAGCCTCAAGGGGGGAAGGGCAGTGTTGAGCAGAGATGAGGACACAGTGCAGAAGGGCTGGGGCTGCCCCAGGACCCAGCCTCTGAGGCCTCGCCTCTGGGCAGTCCCCACCCATCCTGGCCCAGTCCTGGCTTTCCCCTCCTGCCCAGCGCAGGGACAGACTCACTCTGGAAGTTCTTGACGATGTGCTGAATGCAGAGCTCTGTGAGGAGGGGCACGATGGCCAGTGACCACTCAGTGTCCTCGGCAATGGTCCTGCGCATCTGATGGAATTTGGTCCCGGAATTCCAGCCCTTGGACTTGCTGGGGGGTGGGACGATTGAGTGCCTTGGGGGCCGGGGGCCTGTGCTCGAAGTTTGGCCTGCAGTGGAGAACTTGTCCTGTGTGGAGATTGACGATCGGCTGGGGACCGACAGTGTCGATGTCGCTAGGGTTTCTTGCATGCTGTGGACTGGCAGTCTAGAGGCAGGTAGCCCCTCGGTGATGGCCTTGTGTTGAGAACAGTCTCACACTGGCAGGTCCTTGATGCCCGTGGGAACCTAGAGGGAGAGGAGGGGTGGAGGTCTTAACTTTGGAGGGCGTCTGTGGGCATTTAGCAAGAGAGCAGTTCTTAAGGGTCCATCTCTGGAGTAGAGATAAGTAATTGATATGTGTTGGACACTTATGTATTTATTTACTTAAAAAGAGATATTTATTTGAGAGAGAGAGGGAGAGTGTGCAAGCATGAGCGTGGGAGGGGCAGAGGGAGAGAGAATCTCAAGCAGACCCCCTCACTGAGCATGGAGCCTGACGTGGGGCTTGATCCCACAACCCTGAGATCATGACCTGAGCCGAAACCGAGAGTAGGACACTTAACCAATTGTGCGACCAAGTCACCCCTGGACACTTTTTTAAAAAGTTCTTTATGCATATTAACTCATTTAATCCTCACAAAAGCCTTTTTGAGATAGGCACTCATATATTTCCCATTTTTCTGATATGAACCTGAAACACAAAGAGGTTAATGGACTTGCCCCATGTCACACAGCTTATAAATAACAAGGATGGATTTAAATTCAGTCTATCAAGTTCATAACTTTAAAAAAAAAAGATTTTAAATAATCTCTACACCCAACATGGGGCTCGAACTCACAACCCTGAGATCAAGAGTTGCATGTTCTCCCGACTGAGCCAGCTGGGCGCCCCTCAAGTTCGTACTCTTAACCCTACGTTGTACCGCCCCTCTGAGGGTGAGGGGTGGGGGTGTGTATCGCCAAAAGACCGAGATATAATAAAGAACCATTTAGTTCAAAACAGCTCCCAGGGTTAAGTATTTTACACAACAGCAGTTGCCTAACCAGGAGGACGGAGTTGAGAACTAGAAGTGCAATCCGTGTCAGAATGCAGTCACATGCACTTAATTTAAAATGTTCTAGCAGCCACATTAAAAAAATAAAGAGAAATGGGTGACATTAACTTTGTTTAACCCAATATGTCCACAATATTATCATTGAAATATGTAATCAATATAAAAATTAATGAGATATTGTATGTACATTTTCATACTAAGCCTACAAAATGGGACGGCTCAACAGTCGCATGTGGCTAGTGGCTCCTGTTTTGTAGAGTGTAGGCTGAGAGGACGGAAGGGGGAGGGACCAGACCCATGCTCTGTCCAGGGTGCCGGCACCTTCCCTCTTCCCCTCTGAGAGCTCTGGCTCCGCCCCGCCCCACCATCTCCCGATCCAGTCTTCCTAGTTCTCCCAGCCTCCCGACTTTCCAGACGGCAGCGGGAAGGCGTGGGAGGCGAAAAGGCAGCTAAATCTGGGGCTGGAGACAGAAGACATGTATCTGGGGCTGGGGACCCTCCTCCGCGTTTGTCCATTCGTGCCTCCTTTTGGCAGGTGCCTCTGCCCGGAGGCTGCAGGCTGAAATGGGGCCGCTCGGCACGGAGCTCCTCCACCGGGGCAGTTTCCCCTCGGATTTGCTCCCTGACTCGGTGCACTGTGTAGTGGCCGGTGGGAAGGAACACTCTGAACCAGCAAAGGTGTCCTTGGCAGATGGAGGGGACCAGATGGTACTCTCCAGTCCACCAGGCATCTCAAGGAGGAAGAGCCTGGCTGTGTGTGTGTGGGGGGAGGTGGGGGCAGAGAGAGAGCCGGGGGTGGGGGGGTGGGGGGGCATGGGGCAGTGTGGGGAAGATCTATGTATTTGTGACACCCTTATGCAAACCAAATGCAAATCCACGAACAGATTGGGTCCAAATTTGTGGAATAAGCAGCTGGTGGGTGTGACTAATAGCCCCTCTGAGGGTGTGGCTGGGAGGGGGTGCTGCTTAGAGGTGCTGCATGACTTTGCATTTCGGGCTTTGCCGGTGACTTGCTGTGTGACCTTGGCCAACTTACTTAACCGGTCTGAGCTTCAGTTTCCTTAGCTGCAGCAGGATAATGAGATCTTCCTTCTGCAGGCAGTTATAGACATTCCTCTTAGATAATGTCTGAACCAAGTACTGTGGGTCAGTGTGTATGGAGGATGGGGGACAGGGGTCTTAGGCTGGGGAGAGAATACCTTGGAGTCCCACCTCCGAGTGCTGACTTGAGATGGCAGCCTTGAGTGAGTCTCTTCCCTATCTCCAGGGGAGAGGCGAAGGGCAAGGTGGCTTTGGTGGTGTCTGGGCCTGGATTAGGTTGGAGGGGCCGGGCAGCCTGGGCACGAGGAGGAAAGAGACAACAGGCCAGCCCTGCTCCTTCCAGCTCTGCATCTGGGCTCTTGGGGCTCCCGCCAAAAGTTCCCTCCAGAGTTCTGCCTGAAAACATTCCAGTATTCCCTTTGGGCCCAGACACGCTGTGCGCCACACCCAAGGGAGCAGGACCAAGCTTGGCGGGGAGAGCCCCAGGTTTCTGGCTGGTATTGCCCTGGAGCCGACTCTCCAGATAGTTCTCACAACGCTGCCCAGCCTCACCATCCAGGTAGGCCCTTCCCTCTCCTTCCTCCTGGGAGGCCACGTGTGAGGAACCCCCCCTGGCGCCAGCTGGGCCGCTCTCTGGAACGGGCTGGCACTGTTTCCACTGGCGCTTCATTGTCTTAGGACCCGACATCTCTTCCGAGGTCTGGTCTTCATCTTTCTTGCTGCTGTTTGGAGCCTGCGGCCCCCATTCGGGCATGACATTGCAGGATCCACCCCAGGGCGGGCTCCGGGCTCCTGAGCCACCTCCTCAGGGGGAGTATCAAAAAGATACTCACGGCGGGTATCAGAAAGAGCCCCCATCGTCCTGCAGTGCTTGCGGAAACCTCCATACCACCTGGTCTGACGTCATTTGTAAGGCAAAGCGTGAAACCATTAACTTCATAATAATAAAGCCAGAGCGGACAGTTCTCACTTTCCCGTCACCCATATAACCCAACCCCACCCACCTCCCCTCTGATAACTACTGTTTGTTAATCAACTGGAATTTAAATAAAAACTTACGGGTAGTAAGGAGGGCACGTATTGCATGGTGCACTGGGTGTTATACACAACTAATGAATCATCGAGCCTTACATCGAAAACCGGGGATGTACTGTATGGTGACTAACATAATATAATAAAAAATCATTATTAAATTTAAAAAATAAATAAATAAATAAATAAATAAATAAATAAATAAATAAAAACTTACAAAAAAGCCCAAGAGGATAGAAAGCACGGCCCCTCCCTGTGCAGGCGGTGCACCTGACCCCTGCCCTTTATCAGACCCCTGCATCGGTGTCCCATCAGTGATGGGACTGAACACCCTCCAGCCACACCCACGCTAGACTGTCAGCTCCTTGAGGTGCAGGGGCTGTTTCTGACTCCTCTTTCTCCCTAATCCCTGGCCTGTGTCCGGTCGGCTTTACAGGAGTAGCTGGTGTTTGGAACTGCCCCACCCCCTTCCGAGAACAGACTCTGGCCAATAGGAGTGTCCCATATTGCTCAGGGTGATTGGCTCAGGGGTGGCCCCCTGATGCAAGCCAATCAGGGTCCTTCCTGGGATTCGTTGGAGCAGCCTCGGAGGCAGCCACGAGGACGGATGTCCTTGAAGGGTACTGCTCTCCTGCTGCTGGCTGTCTCCCTTCGCATGGAGACCTGTCTGCAGCAGGAGGGAATGAAGCCTGGGGAGACCAGCAGAAATGAGAGGTGGACAGAGAGCACCCCATACCTTCGGTTCCCCAGTCTGACACCCGGGGACCCTGGAACTGCCTGGCTCCTCGGCAATTCCTCTGGTTCTGAGACCTACTTGGCAGCCTTCTGATGGGCCTTTTGCTGAAGCTGAGTTGGGTTTCTGCCCCTTTGTGACCAAAGGGTCCTCACCATTTGGGTAGGCTCACGGTTTGGTGAATGGAATTACAGAAAAAAGATCCTAAACCAGCAGATGATATAGTTCGATGGGGTGGCTAAGAAGGGCCAGAGGCCCCAGGTCTATTCTACACAGGGCCTGGCATCTCACTCGGGGAGCTCTTCCTATCCTCACCACCCTGGGCCTCCAGCCTCCCCTCTCATCTCTCCAGCCGTAGGACGTATCAGCAACGTGACCTACTCTGTGCTGAGTTACAAGCTCCTTCCAGGGCTCTGCTGTCATTTGGGTCTTACAGCCACTCTACGGTGGAGGCAGGGCAGGCTTGTTATCCCCATTCTAGGGATGGAGAAAGGACGGGTCCTCGGACATCTAGGAGGGCTGGGCCCAGGGCCTGAGGGCAGTCACCTTCCCCTCACTGCAGCACACTGCTCTTCCACGGTCGCTCCCCACACTTTTCCACCCTCCACCAGGAAAGAACACAAGTCCCTGCTCCCTGGGAAGCTGGGGTCCTATCTTTATGCAAAGAGAACCTGTCAGGGAAGGCCTCCGCAGGCCGAGAGCAACCAGACCTTGGCACCCCGCTATGGAAATTTTAGGCCCCTAACATATATGTATACATCTCCTCTCTTTATCAGTCATCCACACCGTGAATGAATTTCAGATCCAAAAAGCCAAATTAGGAAGGGGACAAGGAGAACACACCACTGAGTGTGGCGGGCCCACGGGAGAATAGGGCCCGTTCCCCATGATAACTCCCCCTGCTTCACGGGGCGGCCTCAGTCCGGCCTAGGCATCCCCAGTCTGCAGCTGATGGTGGCAGCAGGTGGTACTATCTTCCCTGGAGGCTTGAGGGATGGATAGACACCTATTAGCCAGGGGCCCAGGGGCACCCCGACAGCTCCCAAGGGCCCAAGGAGGACAGCCCCAGAATTGGCAGCCACTTTCCTTTTCAGAGCTTTGTCTCCCTAGGGAACCTATGGGGGCAGACAGAGAACCCCAGAGTTTGAAGATTGGAAGCGTGTTGAAGACTCTGATTCTTCTCTGGGGCAGCAATCTTTTCTGACATTCCAGAGAGAAGGTCGGGGCCATGGGGAGTGATTGCCTCTTGTGCCACCACCTGGTGTTCCCAAGGGCATAACTTACCCTAGGATGGGGAAAGTGGGGACATGTCCTGGTGACCTTTCATCTCCTGGCACCTGTTTCATGGGCTTTTTGGGCTTCACATGCTGTGTCTCCGGCCTCAACCTAATTTAACATCCTTGTAGAAAGGCCAATCCTCCCCTCAACCGGGTCCCCACTCCGTGTCCTTAGGACCATGGTCCAGCGTCCTGAAATCACATTCAGGCCCTAACTCAAAGGGTTAGGTGTTAAAGTCTGCTCTCTATGTGCCCAAGCAAGGTAATATAAAGGGACAACATGCCCTCGTTCAGCCAGCTTGTCCTCGTTTTCGATGGCTTGCCTCTGCTGGACAAGTGTGCTGGGAACTATATCCTTGCCTTCATACAGCTATGATTTATTGAGTGTTAGGCTCTCAAAGCGTTTGCACACCAGGAGGCAGCTGGCCAAGGACTCAGGAATTATTATTATTATAGTCAATCTCCACTCTGCCCCGGAGCATCCGTGAGACCTTGGGCAAGTCATTTCACCCTACTAAGCCTCCATTTCTCTATCTGTAAAATGGGGATGGAAATGAATAGTACCTACTTCCTAAGGTTATCCAGAAGATTAAAGGAGCTGATGTGTGTGAGACGTTTCATACAGTGCTCGGCCTAGAGCCAGCATTCAAAACATGTGATAGATATTGTGATGAAGATGTTACAGGCTTCACCTACGTACTTTTATTAAATCTTCGAATGTATCACTGAGGACTATTATTGCTATTATGACACTATAATCCCCGTTGCACAAATGAGGAAACAGGCTTAGAAAGCCTAAGTAACTTGCTAGGCATCACATAGCTAGTAAGTGGGAAAGCTAAGGTTTGAGCTGACATCCGTCCACAGCTGTCCCTTACTTCCATGCACAAAATCATAGACAAATAACGAGCTGTTGGGGTTGCTAAATTGTCCAGACTCGGTTGTTCACAGCGCTTTTCCAGTGGGCCTCCCACTTTCCCCAGCTCCTGAGCTCTCGCCATCTCACAGTAACCCTCTTGATGCTGGCCTAAACAGCTCAGGCTCCCTCAACCCCTAAATCACTGCCCGGCATGGGGCCCTTCCACAGAGCTAGGCCATTGCCTGTATCGTTCAGCCCGAGGCCCTCTGGGGACCCAAGAACATCCTGCAGGGCTGCTGGGCCCTTGATGTCCCTCACAGACCTGGGACTCAGTGCCTGAATCTCTAGCACATTCCCTCCTCTTGGACGCCTCAGACTTCCCTACTCTTCTCCAGTCCCCAATTAAATCTAACCACTGCGGGCAGAGGCTTCTCTCCCTGCCTGAATGGGAAAGTTGAAGAGGCTGGGGAAGCAGGGTCTCCCCTTCCTGCTCATCACATCTTGGCCCCGGTTCTCCCCTGCCTTCCTCTTAACAGAGGAGCCTAAGCAGGTCTGTGCCCCTGGGCACCACCGTTGGGGCCGGCTCCGCTGGGTGGGTTCCACCCTCCTCCCACTTCTCCACTGTGCTTCCTCTCCCTTCTCAGCCAGCTTCTCCTTCACCTTAGGATCCCCAAGGAGAACCCTCCTCCCTGGGCATGTCCTCAGGGGCCCTGGGTTTTTGTCTGACTTCCCCTGATCTCTTTCAGGCCCCTATCAGACCCTACCTCAGGCCATATCACTCCCAGTTCCCATTTTGGAAACTCCCAGTTTGTGAAATCACAAAAGAGGGACAACAAAGTTCTCTGCCAGAGCCAGGGCCCAGCATGCTCGGTGATGGGCCCTAGAGAGACAGCGCACTTATCACACCCCTGGGCCTGGCCCTCCTCCCAACTCCTGACCACTTGGTCTGTTGTCTTAAAAAGAACTCCAGAGTATTCGCTCCCCACCCCTCACTCCTGCCTTGGGCTCAGACTCCCAGCAGGGAAGCTCAGCTCCAAAGGCCAGGGAGTCCCTCCCCCAACCTGTCTGTGTTGCAGAGGCCCTTGCTGCTCCTTGGTAACCAAGGGAAACCTGCCATGCTGGGGGGGGGGGGGTGCGGAGGGAGGAAGGGTGGTGCCGAAGCTTCTGGACCTGCAGGAAGGACCGCAGCCCACAGGAGCTGGGCATGGGAGTCAGCCTTTCTGAGAAGCCTGCGGCTCCGGGGTTCAGGACAGCTCTCCCCCACTACCTACCCATGCTCCACTTTCCCCTTTGTCCTTCTCACAGTGCCCCCCTCCCACACCCCAGCACCCCTTTACTAGCAGACCCTAAGCCTCTGTGCCAGTATGCAGACAGCGACCATAGCGGGGAAGAAGGCAAGAGTCCCGCCTCAAATGGGTCGGGGCGGGGGGGGCGCCTCCTGCCGGAGCAGACCGGTCCGGAGCCAAGCCAGCCTCAGCCTGGCGGGAGTGGGGGGCAGAGGGAGTTAGGGAGACCCGGGGTTGAGCGTCCTCTCTTCCGGGACTCACCTCACCCACTCTCGGTGCCCGGGCGGTCGCCTTCCTGCAAGCCCCCGCGCGGCCTCGCCGGTCGTTAGGGACGCCCCGCGTCGCCAGGGGGCGGGGCCGAGGGCCGGTGCGCATGTGCGCGAGCACAAGCGCCTGTGCACCGGTTGTCCGCGGTGCGCGGCTGTGTGGGACCACGAGCTTTGTGGTCGCCGGGCGTGCTCTGTGGTTCTGGGGGACATGTTTAGGAATAGATGGGCTTTTCTGGGGGAAGGCGAGAACTGGGAGCCAGGGCAGGGCTCCTGGAGCGCAGTGCGGTTCCTTCTTGGTACCTTTTGTGTGGAAACGGGGGGGGGGGTGCGGGGGTGCGGGTGACGAGTGGAAAGACAGTCCAGGAAAAGCATCAGCAGTTTCTTCTGGAAGATGAGGAGGTGGAAGGGCACCTGCAGGGGTTCCTGGAACTCCTCTGAGGCCTGCTGTTGACCCCGGGCTTTGCAGGAGAGCTGTGGGTTGCAGCACCATGCAGTGGCACCTTCCACCTTTCTCCAGGATGTAAACAAGGCTGATGTCAGGCACCAGGCAGGAAGGTTCCAGGTCTCAACAGTGCTCCTTCACACAGCCCTAAGGGTTATGTACCCCCCCCCCCCAGCCCTGATGGGAGGTGGTACTCCTGATGGACAGGAATGACCATCTTAGGGGAATTGGCTAGGAAGAAAAATTGTCCTCTGGGAGGGGAGAGGCGACCAGGATGGGGGGGACTGATGTAGGAAAGACCTTAGGATTCGAAGCCGATGGCCAAGAAAGAATTCTTGAGACGTCTTTGGTGCAAAAAAAAGTGATTTTATTAAAGCATGGGGACGGGACCCATGGGCAGAAAGAGCTGCAGTGGGGTCATGAGGAGTGGCCCATTCTAAACTTTCAAGCTGGGAGGGGGTTAGGGATAGCGTAAGTCTCTAAGGAATTTTGGAAGCAAGGTTCCCAGGACCTTGAGGGGGCTAGCTATTGTTGGGAAAAGGTCATTTATTACCGTCTAATAAAACCTTACTCATGAGACCCTTCAGATGTATATCGGTGGGCCATGTGCTTGGGGGATGACTGCCAACTCATATCTTGGGGGGGTTTAGAGATAAAGGAAAATTCCAAAGGGATTTTTATATGTTAAAGTAGACTTACAGGATCCTGGGGTGGGGGGAGGCTTTACTTTCAGCTCTCCCAATTACTAATATGTTACCATGGGTAGGTTAACATCCTAGAAGCTCAGATAACTCATCATAAAACAGGGGTGCCACAACTCCTCCCCCCGGCGTCCACGGTAAAGAGCTGGTCTTCCAGTGAGCACCGCTGAGATGTGGCTACTGTGGCAGGTGCCGAGGTCTGGAAGTACAGCTCTGCAAGCCCATAGGGCTGAGCAAGCAGTCCGGCCCGGCAGAATCCCCGGCATCCCATCCCGGCAGGGACTGGTCCCTTGCGAGTCCTTTCACCGTTGCAATTAGAATGAGAAATCATGCCAGAAGCCATGCTCTGTGCTTACAGTTTTAACTACAAGGCCCCAGAACTTGGTCAGCAGGGAGCCTTTGACTTGGAGATGGGTCCCCTGAGGTCCTTTCCCTCCTCTAGCAACAGAGATCTGGGAACAGAGGTGGGGCTCCCAAGTCTGGCTGGGTGCTGAGCACGTTCATTCTGTAGGGAAGGAGGGCTTCCTCCCGCTCTGAGCCACTTCTCAGCTTCAGCCCAGGTTTGGGGCAGGTGCTGTGCAACTTGTCTTAGAGTCAGATGGCTCTGGCCCCTGTGCTCTCCAGACCCCGTCACCTGCCGCGCTTCCAGCTCACTGTGCCGCCTCACCTCCCCCGCAGGGCCCCTGCATTGGCTGTGCCCTGAGTCTGGGGCACTCCTCCCTCAGATACCCTCGTGGCTCACACCTTCCCCTCAGATGCCACCTCCCGGGGAAACGTCACCCGCCCTCCTGACCCCCGTCCCACTTTCTCTGCAGACCTCATTGCTGCCTTACCTCCGCTTCCTTCTCTTTACTGCTTATTTCCCCACTAGCAGCAAGCCCGGAAGTGCAGCAAGTTTCAGGCCTTTGGTTCTGGCCACATTCTCAGGAACTGACCAGTACCTGTGGCTCATTTTGGCGACAGGGCCTTTCTGAAAATGCGACGTCACTGTTAATGAAGCAAGAGGCACCACAGAGGATCCGTCCTGCTGTCATGGCTTTCAGAGGGCAGGCGTGGGTCCCGGTGGCCAGGGAGACCCTTGTGAGTGCCCAGAACGGGCTGGCATGGAAACCCCGTTGAGCACCAAGGGCGAGGAGGATGGTTCTGATGTGGATGCTGGGTGGGGAAAGCTGCTCTTGTTTTTAAGCGAAAGAGCTTTTAGAGCTTCCTTGCCTCAGTGAAAATACTTTTTTCTCTTTTTAAAGATGTCATTTATTTGACACAGAGAGAGATCACAAGCAGGGGGAGAGGCAGGAGCAGGCTCCTTGCTGAGCGGGGAGCCCGATGCAGGGCTCAATCCCAGGACCCTAGGATCATGACCTGAGCCGAAGGCAGATGCTTAACCGACTGAGCCACCCAGGCGCCCCCTGGTGAAATACTTCTTAGTGAGCCAAGACAGTCCGTGGCTCCATGTTCATCCAGTGTGGGGGGGTAATGCCTCTGGGTCCACTTCTGCCCCTTCTACAGCCCCATCTCCTTGTGTCCGCACGGGGCCTGGCCCAAGGTGGCCCTCCTAGGCTTAGCTGCTTGGCCTCCAGCCTTCAGTCCCTTGCTTCAGCCTCCAGGGAGGTTCTGCTGGCTCCTCCAGGGCTCCTGGCACGGGCCGTCTGCTGTCTGTTTAGTCTAGGCGAGTCCCTGGGTGAGCTGGGTCAGAGCTGGTCGAGGGCATAGGCTCGTGCTATACTGAGGGCAGCTCCCAGGTCAGCAGTGGTTCCGGTACCCTGGGCCACCACTCGAGAGCCCCAGGCCTTGCCCCCCATGGGGCTGCATACCGCCAGTGCCCAGGCCTCTGCTGTGAAGGCTGGCGTGGCACTCTGGGGACAGAAACAGAAGGGGCAGTGATGCAGGGCAGCCCTGGCCACCACCACCCACTCCACCTACCCTCGAGAGCGGCATCACGGTGATGAGCTGGGCACACGGCAGGGGAATCAGTAAGGAGACAGGAGAGCACCGGGCTGGGAACGTGGGTGCAGATTAATGAATGTCTGCTACTTGTCTGCAAGGGATGTGTGGCCTGGAGTGGGGGGTGGTAATTAGGGGAGCTCACGGCACCTTCTCTGGTCGGGGGGTGTGGTTAGGGCTAAGAGATGGCCCTAACCCTGTCCCTGGGGTGTCCACAGAGATCCCCTCTGCCCCGCCTTGGAGAGATCAGAGGCGTGGAACCAGACGGCTGGACCGGGATGGGCGGGGGGGGGGGGGGTCTGCTCTCCTCTGCGGCTCACCTGGGCCACCTGACAGGCACACAGCACATGCCCCAGCGGCTGGGGGCTGAGGAGCAGCACAGAGGTGCCGGGCGCCCGCTCACACAGCTGCCGCACCACCTTCACCAGCACCTGCGAAGGGGGGCAGACGGTGGCCGCGCCACTCTCGGGATTCCCGGCTGCCTCCCGCTCAGGCCTCTCCCCCTCCCTGGGGCCACCCCCCAGCCCCCGCGCTTACTGAGAGGGACTCGGCGGCAACCGTGTCCACGATCAAGGGCCCCTGTGAGTGCCGCTGCAGCAGCTCCTGGGTTTTCTGTGCAGCCTGGGGGTGGGCGGGGGCAGGAAGGATGGCAGGGCATCAGGCGGGAAGGCAATCGGCCCCCACCTCCACACTGAGCCCGGGTCCGGAAATCCTGCCCCCAGCAAAGGTCTGCGGCTCTGAGCAGAGGCGCCAAGGGTTCTGCCTCGAATGACCTGTGTCCTTCCTCTCCCCCCCAACCTCTTCCCTTTCGCCACAGCTCAGGCCCCCACAAATAGGCCGCCGAAGGTGAAGGACTAAGGCTGGAGCCCAGATGGATGAAAGGGGGCGGGAGGAAGGCGAATCCGCAGTCAAGGAGCAATGAGGGCTGAGTGGCCTCATCAAGTCTGTCGGCTTCCTGGAGGGAGAGTCTGAGCCAGACTGGGGAGTTGAAGGAGAGGCACAGTGTGGCAGAGAGGGAAGTGGGGGGATGGCCTGGTGATGGTGCCCAGCTGGCGGGAGAGGGAGGAGCCGTCCCCCCCGCCTTGTCAGGCCTGGAGGCTTCTCAGTGTGCCCACTCCAGCGTCTCTGACCCTGGCCCAGTGTGTCAGCTGCGCGTCGTCTTACCTGCCCCAGCTCCAGCTTCCGGATGGCCGTGTTGGCGCGCCGCTGCAGAGCCTTCAGGGTGGCCTGCAGTTCCCGCCGCTGCCACTGGGGCATCACGGCCGTGTCCACGGCCTAGGGCCAGAAGCTTATCAGCTGGGCCCTTCCTGGGCCACAGACTCTGAGGCCCTGGGGGAGGACATCGCACCCACCACACCCCACCCTGCAGACAAGCGACACACATGCAGGCCAGCTGGAGTCCAACAGGAAGGCTGCGGAGCGCGGGGAAGGGTTTGGGGGAGGCGCGGAGAAGGGAAGAGGGCCGGGAGAGGGTGCGGAACAGCTCCATGGTAGCGGTGACCCTCACATCAGTAAGCCGTCCCACGTCCTTGGAGAGTCTCTGAGCTGCCGCCACGTCCTGGCTGCCCCGACTCAGCCGCTCTGTGGCCGCTTCGACCTCCTGGGCCAGGCTCTGGCCCACCTCTCGGGCCTGCGGGGTTGGAATAGGATGCTCAGGGCCGCTCGGCTTACTCCCCCCCCCGCCTCCCCTCCCCTGGGATAGGGGTTCCCAACCCACTGCTAGTCAGGGCCAAGTTAGAAATATTCAACCACCTGGACGAGTCGAGGCCCCAGGTAATCACAACAGCGGCCAGCAGCTGGCACGGCCCTGTCAGCACACGTGTCCGAACACTGGTTCTGCTGCCGGGCATGCCCCAGGCTGAGCGTGTCAGCGGTGTGTGTCCCCTTCCCCCCCAACCCCGCTCCACATCCAGTAGCCTCCCGGACCCTGCTGGCACGCCCACCTGCTGGGCCTGCTCCCCAGTGACAGCCAGCAGGCGGGTGGTACCCTTGGTGAGCTGGCGCTCCCCAACGATGACCAGGTCCCCGACAGCGCCTGTGCGCAGCAGGTGCCTGCGGGCAGAGGAAGTCAGTGGGGACGGTGGGACAGGAAAGAGCAGCCTGAACTCCGAACCGGGGGCTGGTGGCTCCAAAGACCAAGGAAGGGTGAGGGTCCAGGGCCCTGGGTCAGGGCAGGCAGGCAGGCAGGCAGGGCAGGCAGGCAGACTCACGTCCCACAGCACAGCTCCACAGAGGTCCGCAGTGCAGCCTGGGAGGCCGGGTCCAGCGCACGGGCCACAGGCACCCCCACTGACACCACCCGCACAGGGTCTGGGTATACCTGAGGGTGTAAGGGGACAAGTCTGTTAACCAGCCTGTGTGTGTGGGGGGGGCGGGTGATCTTCACCAAGTGGGGGACTCCCCAACTCACCTCATCCAGAGAGCGCAGGCCAGGGACACGGGCGGTGCGTGCCAGGGCCACGTCCTCCATGTACACTGGCTCGTCCTGCCCCACGGCATCTTGCACAGTGCCCTCCACCTCCCGGAGCTGCTCTGGGGTCAGTGGAGCCTGGCGGGGTGGGGGGAAAAATGGACAGACTGGCAGAAAGTCAGTTCCACGCCTGTAACTGAGGCGGTAAGAAGCTGTCAATGCTGACGGACTACCCTCGGGTTCTGAACAGTGGCTAGCACGCAGCGGTGCTCTCTCAACCTTTGTGGGGCACACAGTTCTTCTCCTTAGAAAGCTACCTGCGAGTGGGGCCTGCTGGCAACTGCAGGCCTTTCAGCAGGCACTAAAGCTACGGAAGAAACGGACATGCTCTTCTGTACCGAGGGAGCTCAGAACAAGGGGCAGCCCAACGGAAGAGAAACCCGGGATGGGGGGGGAGGCGGGAGCAAGGACAAGAGCCTGATGTGCAAGGAGGGAGGGGAGACAGGGCGGCAGGGAAAGGAGGACAGCTCGGTTAGAGCAAGAAGGTCTTGGGTGACAGCAGGAACAAGGCAGCTGGGTGGCTGGAGGTGCGAGGAGGGCTCTGGACACTGTCTGGCCAGCCCCTCCCTGGTGTGCGAGGAGCGTGAAGGCAAGACGCCCCCCACGGCCTTACAGGGACTGAGCAACAGGAGGCCCGGGTCCTCGGACTGGCCAAACACCCCCCAACGCCAGACCACCTCTCTGGAAGCCTGCCACCTCACTTGAAGCCCTTCCCTGCCCCACTCACCTGGGTGGCCACGTCAAAGCGCAGGCGCTCGGGACTGAGGTGGGAACCTCGCTGCTCCGTGTGAGGGCCCAGGGTCTGCCGCAGCGCCCAGCTGAGCAGGTGGGTGGCCGTGTGCTTCTCCATGCAGCCTAGACGCCAGGCCTGAAACACTTTGGTCACCCAGGATCCTGGGGCGTGGGGAGAGTCCAGAGGCTGCAGGATATCCCGAGTATCAGGGGTGGTGTCCTTACCTCATCCACGTGTAGCTGTACCTGGTCCCCCACCTTCAGACCCTCAGGGGCCACAGCCTCATGTAGGATGAAGCCTCCACAGACCTGGGCCTGGGCCACTGGGAACAGCACATCCTGGGGAAGGGCAGGGGGCCAAGGCACTGGAGTGACGGCTTGTAGCTTTTCCCTCCCCTTGGCTCCCTTCCCAGCTCAGGCCAGCCATCGGCAGAAATTAACTTGTGTGTGTGTATGGGGGGCTCACCTCCTGGCCCACCCGCACCAGGTAGCCTCGGTCTGAAGCCTGACCCCCCTGTTCAGCATAGAAGTTGGTTTTGTCCAAGAGGAGGCCACAGCGCTGGCCTTTCCCCACGGAGGCCACGGCTGTCCCGTCCTCTGTATACAGCTGGAGCACCTGGGCCTCACAGGCGCTGAACTCTGCCAGGGAGAAGAATGGTCATCAGTGCTAGGCAGGGGTGTGGGATGTGGGATGTGGGTCTGTGCCTTACTTGAAGCCAACAGACACGTGGCTGGGGAGGAGGGGACGCTTTCAGGTGCCACAGCGACCCCTGGGGGCTGCCCCAGGGAATGCATAGGGCCGGCAGCAACCACTGCAGACATCCCTCCCAATCCCCGCCAGGTACAGCTGCAGCCAGCAGCCTCAGTCCAGCCTCTCACCATAACCCCCGCTGGGTCGCAGGGAGTAGTTGTACTTGGGACTGTCGTCAGTGGGGGGTACCCCTTGGCGCTGCAGCTCCCCCAGTGCATGGACATTCAGCTGCAGTCCCTGCTTCTGAACAGGCTCGGACTGCTGTGACCTGTGCTGCGGGATGGGCGTATGCGTTTGGAAGGGGCACGTGGCCAGTGCAATGGGACCTGAGCCTCCCCAGAGCCTGTCCCGGCCACACAGCTGTGTGGACCCTGCAGGACCCTGTGGAATAAGCCATCAGGGTGTGGCTGGCGGTTAGAGACCGTGGGCTTGCCGGTGAACCGCCCATCATGCAGGGTCTTGGGATCAGGCGTCCCTCACCCACGACTGCCCTTGGAGGCTCCCTCTCTAGGAGGCTGTGCTGGCCTCTGCCCTTTTGCTCCTGGTTAGCCCACTGTTCTCTACAGGCTGTGCGTGGGGCCGGAGGTGAGGGGACAGACCCTACCTCGGCCTCCTGAGAGTCTGCCTTGAGGGAAGTCAAGGCTGGGGAAAGGGCTGTCCCCACAGAACCCTGGGCGGGGGTGCCCCAGCCTGTACCTGGGCCTCCTCCTGAGCCAGCCACGCCAGCCCAGCCGAGTCCAGCTGCACCCCTTTCTCCTCCAGCATCAACTCCAACAGGTCCAGGGGGAGCCCCAGGTTCCCAGCCAGTGATAAGGACCAGGCCACTTCGGCTTTGAGGAAGGAAGACAAAGGGTGTTCAGGGGGTAGGGGCAGGATAGACCGCAGGGGAAGGAATGAGGGAGAAGGAAGGGCCAGGGCTTTTGTAAGCACATAGAAGCCACCAGGAGCCAAGCACAAGTGTCCCTTGTGTTCAGGGGGGAGGGGCAGGATAGACCGCAGGGGAAGGAATGAGGGAGAAGGAAGGGCCAGGGCCTTTGTAAGCACATAGAAGCCACCAGGAGCCAAGCACAAGTGTCCCTTCCCTGGAAAGGAGGGACTGGAGGCAGGGCCAGCTGGGCAGTGGGGAGAAGCAGGTCTGGGTGTTGGAGACAGTGCAGGGAGAGGGACATGGGGGGAGGAGGGTGTGGATGCTGGGCCCAGGCCTGGCCCAGGGCTCCCTCCTCTGGCTGCCCTGGTTCACGTAAGTGAGGCCCTCACACCTTGGCTAGGCACCTCACTCACCAGGGAACAATTCAGAAGGCCCCAGGCGCCTCAGGGTCCGATCGATGATCCGCCGCCCCCGCTGCAGGGAGGCCAGGAAGGCTGCCTCGTCCTCTGATACCAGGTGGGCTATCTGAACCAGGGCAGGGCCGGGCAGGACTGGAGCTAGGCCTCCTCAGAAGGAGAGCCGCTCTCCACCCCTGTCTCGTCGGCCCCTCCCTCCCCATCCGAAGCCAGTACCTGGGCTGAGTTCTTCTGTAGTTCTGGATACACGTCCCCCTGAGGGAGGGAGAGGGCTGAGAAGCGTGAAAGGCAACCTGCCCACTCTGCGCCTCCCTACCCTGGGCCTCCCCGAGGACACCCGCCTTGGGAGCTCGGCTCAGGCCGATGGATGGGGAGCGGACCCAAACAGGGAATACGGTGGAAGGGGGTCTCCAAACTCAAAGGCTCAGCCGCCCGGCCAAGGAAGCCTCCCGAGGGCTCCCCGCTTCTTGTATGCAATCCCAGCTTCCTCAGCCCCACAGGACCTGGGCTAGACATTTAGGGTGGGGAGCCTAGGCTGGGGGCACCGCCTGGGCTCAGCTGCCAGCACCCAGGGAGGCCCAGAAGAGTACGCTCTGCCCTCACCAGTGTCTCCACCACTACAGGCACCAGGCTGCCTAGGAAGCCAGGCGGTGCCCGTAACACCTCCGTAGAGAACCGCACAGCTCGACGCAGGATCCGACGAAGAACCAGCCTAGAGGGGTTCAGAGGCCAGCTATGAACCCCCAGCCACCCTTGGTCAGCAGTATGGAGAGTGGGGAGGACAAGGTCCAGAGTGTGTGCTCTCATCCCAGAGCCCTCGCCCTTCCCCCACTCCTCCTGTGATCTTAACCCAACCCACCTCTCCATCCCCTTTCTTCCTCTCCCCTGCAACCCCCCAGCAGCACCTGCCTCTCTCTGTGTAGCCCTTCCAGACTCACGGGGCGCCAGACATTCCAGGGTAGACGCCATCAGCGATGCAGACACTGAGCGTGCGGATGTGATCGGCCACCACGCGGTACGCCATGTCTGTGCGCCCCTCGTCTGCTGCCCCTACCCGGCCCAAGTAAGGGGGTGCCCCGCAACCCTGGCAAGTGGGAGACAAGGAGACACGGCTGCTGGTCCTGCCGGATGTGGTCCAGGTGGGGTGCTCTTCACCGGCCCTAGAGCATCTGCCCTCACCCCTAAAGCCGACCACATCTGGAACGTCCTGGCTGGAGAAGCTTCCAATGTGAAAGGAGGCCAGTCCCTGGCCTCCCGGGGCCACATTCAGCACTAGATGATGACGGCTGTGACCCCGTCCTGAATTTCTGCTACCAGAACGGGGTGGGTGCTTGAACGACGCGTTGTCTGAGATCCGAAACACCCTGCTCTGGGAGGTACTACTGGCCTCGCTTTAAAGGGGAAACGGAGGCGTAGAGGAGCTAGCTGAGTGCCACAGGCCACGCGACGCATCGGAGCAGATCAGAGACCTGAAGCTGGCCGTCGGACTCCAGGCGCTCTCCGCTGCCCACAGCCACTCCTCCAGCCTTCGTGGCGGGCAGGCAAAGCAGATGCCTGGTTCTTCCAGCTCCGCACCTGGAGCTCCAAACCTGTCTCCTCCCCAAGCTCCCCCCTCTCCATGAACAGTCCTGCCACTCACCACACTGCGCAAGGCAAAAACTAGGGAGCAGGCCTTCACTTTTATTTCCCCTCCCCATCCCATCCATCACTGGGGCCTTTTGCTCCTATGTCTGTGAGATCTTTCAAATCAATTACTCTTCTCCACTTCCACAGTCTCCAGCCTAAGCCCTGCCCTAGTCTCCTCCTTGGACTATGATGTAGCCTCCCGGTTGGCTTCTTGGCCTTCTCAGGTCTCCCTCCAGCCCATCCTCCACACAGCAACAAGAATGGCTTTTAAAAGTGTCAGTCAGATCACACTCCTCCCCGCCTCGGAACACTTGTCACCACACTTAGAATAAAAGCCCCACTTTGGACTTCAAGGCCCCACAAGGTTTGACTTCTGCTTTCCTTTGTATGTTAGACTGTTTGCAAAAATGGCCACAATCTTTTCCTCTTCTGTGTGCATGCGACGTTACAACGTGACCACAGCTGCGGATAAGAGATTCTTCCCATCCAGGGACAGAACTATTTCTCCACCCCTTGAATCTGGGCTAGCCTTGTCACCTGCTCTGGCCCACAGAAAGAGGTGGACGTGACAATGCTCTGAGCCTAGGCCTCAAGAAGCCTCGCGTGCTTCTGTTCTCCTTCTTAGAACCTTGCTGAGCTGTGATGTGAACAAGCCCCAGCTAGCCTGCTGCTTGACACAGCCTGGTCACCCGCAGTGCCCCAAACAGCCAGCCAGCCAGCCGACCCTCAAGTAGAACTGCCTAGCAGCTGACTACAGATGTATGAACTCAAGAGCCTGGCCAACGTTGCCAGCCCACAGACTCATACGCGGAGTAACTACGAAGTGTTAGGTGGTTTGTTACACAGCAAAATCTCAGAGACACATTCTCCAGCTACATCCCACGTGATTCTTCTTTAGCTAGCGGGCCACCCTTGCCTTCTTTTCCTGCCTCAGGGCCTTGGTACCTGCTATCCCCTCTACCTGGAAGGAGCTTCCTGTGGCTGGCTCCTCCTCTTTTAGGTTCCAGCTCAGAGATCATCTGCTTGCTGAGCCTTCCCCAAACACTTGGTTTAAGATTCCTCTGTACCACGGCTCCCGCCCAGGTACTATGACCCATGTTTACTGCCTGGTCACAAAATGCAATCTTGTTCAAATCTACCATCTTGTTCTTAAATACATTAAATATATTACTATTTATCTTTTAGGTTACAATGTAATCTCCACGATCTCTTTTCTGTTTACGGCTGTTCTCCTGTACCAAGCACAAAGGACTTCACCCAAAGTAGGAACTTAACACACATTTTTTTGAGTCAATGAAGGAAGGAAGGAGTTAGGAGCAATATCAGGTAATAAACATGAACCCCAGCCTCATGTTTGACCCTGGTGTCCTTGGTTGGTCACTCTTTCCACATGCGGGAATATGCGGAGTTCTCAACAAAAACGGAAAGCAGTAGCTTCTGGAAGGGAAGAGGCAGGCTCACCTGGTGTATGGCCTTGAGCAGCGGGGAAAAGAGGTCAGTGTCGTACGTGGAGCGTGTGCCTTGCAGCACAGCCACGAGCCTTTCCAGGCCCATTCCTGTGTCCACGTGCCGCTGGGGCAGGGGCTGCAGGCTTCCATCTGCCTCTCTGGCCAGGGAAGGTGTGCAAGGTGAGGCCCCACACAGGATTACAGGGGGGAGGCAGATGCCCAAGTGCAGTGGAGGGATGAGGCAGGGGCTGACAGGGGGAGGAACCAGAAGGCAGTACCCACCCCTCCCCACCAAAGGCACACAGAGATGGCCTTGGTTCCTGTCAGTACTTTCTCATAAAGGGTGAGCTCCACCCTCACCCCTGCTTGGGCCCTTGCCTGGACCCACACATCCCCCTTCTGGGACAGAATTCTTTGCCCTGAGAAAGAGACAGGTCAAGGCTGGAAGAAAATCTTAGAGATCATGAAGTTCAGCTTCACCATGTGATAAAAGAGCAGACGCCTGAGAGCAGCAGTGACTAGTTTAAACCATTATAAGCACAGTCGGTTGGGCATCTGACTTGGTTTCGGCTGGCGTCATGATCTCGGGGTTGTGGGATCAGGTCCCGTACTGGGTTCCACACTGAGCATGGAGCCTGTTTGGGATTCTCTCTCTCTCTCTCTTTCTGCATCGCCTCCCCCCACCCAACTCCTGTGTGCTCTTGCACTCTAAAAAAATAAATGAATACAAACAGGTATGAGCACAGACTAGAGTTAAAATCAATTATCTGGAAAGTATTTAGAAATGTGCCTGGTCCACAGTAAGCACCATTTAAGTGTTTGTTTTTTATAAGAAATGGATCAAAGTCTCCTGACTGCTATTTTTTCCACTTTTGGCCAGGGATTTTCCTCCTTCTTCAGCACCCTATTACCTGTTGTGTTGAATGAAGACCAGATTCCAAAGCTCCACCAGCTGAGGGGCTCCCACCCTACCAGCGAGGTCATAATGGATCTCGGTACAGGGTCCACAAGGGCCAGTGTCCCCCATCTCCCAGAAGTTCTCTTCTGGTCCAAAGGAAAGCACATGGCTGTCACGTACCCTGAGAAGAAAGCCAGGTGAGTGGTAGGGAGACAAACCTGGAAGCCAGAACCCCCTCTGCCATGACAGCCTCTCCATCAAGCTCAGCAAGAGGACAAACAGGGCTGACCCCAGACTCCTAGGATACGCTGTGATTCTGGGGACTGATGCTGGTACTATTTGCCAGTCCTCTTGCCCTCCAAAAGTGGAATAATGGGCAGAGGCAGACTTACCCTAAGTTGAGCCAGATGTCCCTGCTCTCCAGGTCTGGGTCCAACCCTGCCTTGGGGTTGCCACCAAAGTAGGAGACCCAGAGCCTGTCCTCAGGGATCCCATAGACCTGAGTCAGCAGTTCCCAGGCCATGCTGCAAGCCTCCTCCTGCAGGGGAAACCCACATGGGGTGGGAGGAGGAAAATGGGTAAGAGGGCCCAACTGAAGTGCCAATCAAGCCACGTGAGTTTCAGCCCTCAGCCCTCAACCAAAATTCCACTGCCCACCTTGTTTCCAGAACAAGCCATGACCCTTTCTGCTTGACTTTTTTTTCCTGCCCAGGAAGCTCCTCCCCTTCTTCTAAATCCTTTCTTTCAAGTCCCATCCTCTCCATCCTTTCCACCCTAACGTGGGCTGATTTCTAACTCCTGCATTTTAGTATTTCTGCCTGACCATTTATTCATACAATTACTGATTAGCCATTAGGCAAGAAGCACAGTCCTGGCCCTCAAGCAGCTTACAATCCAGTTAGGGAAGTGAAATACGTTCGTACCATACATGTTCACCTAGCACTTCGCCTCTGTGTCCAGTATGAGTCCTGTCTAAGCAGACACTAAGAATGGAGGCAGGACTAATCTTGAGCCCTTCTTGGTTGACCACTGACCCTTTCGTAACTCCAGGGCTTCCTGGAGACTCACCTTAAAATATTCACCCCCAAAAGCCCAATTGCCGAGCATCTCGAAGAAGGTATGATGGGAAAGGTCTCGGCCCACATCCTCCAGGTCGCTGTGGCGTCCTCCAGCCCTCACACATTTCTGGCTGTTGGCCACACGTCGGAAGGCTGCCATCTCGCTTCGTGGATTCACAGTGCCCAGGAAAATTGGCTTGAACTGGAAACACATGAAGGTTCCAGTTCTCATTCCTTCAACAGAAGGAGGAGGAAGGGAGTGGGGTGTTCAGACTGAAGGCTGACTGTGCCCCTGAGAGTACAGTGTGGGCTTGGCCAATGGGGCAATCTGGGAACCTGGAGGGGCCCGTCTCTGATGTTTACGTAGCTGACAAGGGGTAAATAAATCATGAAACAGAGACCCTCTGCTAGTACACTAGACAAGGTAAAATCAAGAGGAATGTGTTGGTGGCTGGAAACAGGGCACTGAATGGCTTCATCCTCCATTTCAGCTTCTTCAAACCACACCCAAAAACCTCAGGGTATAAAACCGAGACCACAGGGCATGTCTCACAAAGTCAGCATTTAACAGCTTCTAGGGTTAACCTACTCCCCCCTCCTCGCCCATTTTACAGATGAAGACAAATCTAGAGGGTAAGTGGTGCTCAAAGTCAAAAGCTTAAGAGAACACAGTCTAGCACATAGTAAGCGCTCAATAAACATTTATTTAATGAATTAGTTATCTTTATTTAAAGCATGAATAAATGAAGCCAGGCTTCCCCCACCAGTCTGCACCCACAAAACTCCACACCCTCCACTCTTGGACCTAAAGCTCAATCCAAACCCGGAAGTTCCCCAGTCGAACCCTCCCCAAGCCCAAACTTGTGCCCCCAAGCACTTAGCCCAACCACGAACTGCCCTTGCCCCAGAAGCCATGAGCTCCGCCCCTCACTTCTTTCGCCCAATCCCGCGGCGCCTTTCTCCCTGCAAAAAACCACAAACTCCGCCCCCGATTAGGGTGGCTCAGCCCCCACCTGGTTCATGCCCGCATTGACGAAAAGCAAGCTGGGGTCGCCGCGGGGCCGCACGGAAGCGGACGGCACTAGCCGGTGGCCATGGCGGTCCCGAAAGAAGTTCAGGAAGGCGTCCCGCACGGCCCTGGCCTGGGCTGCAGGAGGCTCGGATGAGAGCGGCCGACGGCTGGGGCCCTTCCACAGGGGCGACCTTCGAATGGCCCGCCTCAGTCGCCCGGCGGCAGCTGCCATCGATACCGCCATCTTAACTCGGGGCAGTGACTTCACGGGGTCAAAGGGCACCACGGGGATAGATGGTAACGTGAAAAGGAAACCGAGCGCTTTATACAGCGGCCCCTGGCGGTAGGAGGACTCTAGGCAGTCTCTACCGCCGGGTAGAGTGATTCAGAAGGGGACTTCAGCAGGAGTAGGCGTAGCTAGCACAGCTGCCCGGCACGTAGTAGGCCCTTACTTCATTCGTCATTAAACAAATATTCATTTAGAGCCTACTAGTGCCAGGCATTGTTTTAGGCCCTTAAGGTATATTAGTCACAACATTAACAAAAATCCTTGCTCTCCAGAAATTTGTATTGTAGTAGTAATTGTTCTATTTATTAATTTTGCAAGGTTACAACTGGAGTTGTGGTGAACAGGCATGGATTCAACTTCATGTGTGTGCGCATGTGTGTTTGCGTTTTCAGGCTGAGGGAAGAAGGCAGAGTGCCAAGAGAGGTAATATCAACATTGATTCAAGAAGCATTCAATAAATACATATCGAGGGGCATCTGGGTGGCTCAGTTGGTTAAGCATCTGCCTTGCACTCAGGTCGTGATCCCGGGGTCCTGCCATCGAGTCCCATGTAGGGCTCCCTGCTCAGTGGGGAATCTGCTTCTCCCTCCCCCCTGCTCCTCTCTCTCTCTCACCCTGTCTCTTATATAAATAAAATCTTTTAAAGAAATATATATCGATTATCAACTATGTGCCAGGCACTGTTCTAGACACTTGCCAATGCCCTTTGCCCTTGGCATTGGAAATGACTGTTTTGTTCTTAGGGACCGAAGCAGGCCCTCTGGAACAGGAGCCTAGTGGAGACCGAAGCCAAACAGCATCTGCTCCATTATTAACTGCTTAATAACATTTGGTCTTTTAATTTGCCAGGGGACGAGAGAGAATCAATGAAGCTGTTGACCAATAGCTGCAAAGGCTTCTCTCCCTCTCTCAGCTTCCCGATGCCCTAGGGTTTTGTGGGCTCTGCATTAGGGTAAGAGAGATACCTGTTCCGCCTCCCACTTCTGTCTTTTTCTCCACGGTAACAGCTGTGACCGTGGTGCTGACACAGATCCTTGTGGGTACAGCCAGGGTCCTCAGGGGCTTCTCACGATAACCTCTGATCTTGGTTTGAGAAATTAAGCAGGTTAAGAAGAGACATTGCGGAGGTTAAAGCCCAACAGGGGCAGCAGAGCTGAAATCAGTGTGTTTACCTACAAGGCCTCAGCCATCCATGTGGGCTCTTTTGCTCATTCTTTATGAGTTATGTTATTTAGGGGCTTTTGAAACATGGTTTCCTCGGGAAATGTGTAGTCTTTTTTGGACTTGAGTTTCTATAGCAATAGTGGATTGTCAGCTTTGTATTCTGACAGAGCACATAGCATATATCCCATGCTCCTCTGTTTCCTCCCTTGCCCACGTAGATTAAAAGAGTTGTTTTGAAAGTGTGTTTTGCCTGTTTTGGTTTTTCCAATGTTTTTGGAACAGGAACCTAGACCAGATGGGGATTTCTGTGAGATTGATGATCTTGAGACAAGACTGTGAAATTCTTCCCCAAACTGAGATGGGAGTGTTTTGCTAGAGAAATCTAGCTGGGGCCTCTAACCAGCACTGATGTCAACTTTCTTTCTTTTTCAGATTTTTTCCAGAAACTTTTTGTATTATAGTAGGAGATCGGTGTTTTTAAAGATTTTGTTTATTTATTTATTTTAGAGAGAGAGTGCGAACAAGGCAGGGGGAGGAGCAGAGGGAGAGTGGGAGGGAGGGGGAAAGAATCTCAAGCTGACTCGGTGCTGAGCGCAGAGCCTGACTCGGAGCTTGATCTCATGACCCTGGGATCACCACCCGAACCAAAACCAGGAGTCAGACACTTAACCAACAGCCACCTAGGCGTCCCTGGAACTCTGTGTTTTTAGACTAACATGGATCTGGTGTGGAGCCATGGATTTTTTTTTTTTTTTCCGAAACAGCTTTATTAAAATATAATTCACATACCCTCCAGTTCACTCATTTAACAGGTACAATCCAGTGACTTTCGGTACCTTCCCAGAGTCCTTATCGGTTACCATAATCACTTTCCCCCCAGAAGAAACCTCACACCCTTTAGCTGTTAACCGCCCGTCCAGCCCTCTCAGCCCTAGGCAACTACTAGTCTACTCTCTGTGTCTGTAGCTTTGCCTGTTCTGAACGTTTCGTATAAACGGAATCACACAATACATGGTCCTTTGTAACTGGCTCAGTTAGCATAATGGTTCGTCCATGTAATAGCATGTATTGTGGATTTTTAGAAATGCGTTTTTTGAGTTGTTCTCTGTTTGAGGAAGCGTTTTTCCTCCATCTTATTATTTTGTCCCTGCCATTAAAAAAAAGATCATTTTCTTTAATTGTGGTATTCTCTGGTAAGTCAGTCTCTTTTTTTCCCCAGGGAAGCCAAGTGGCTCTTTTAGGATTGCCGTGTATCTGTTCTGATTTGCCACTGTCCTCGGGTGAGGAAGTGAAGCTTAAGGTCTGCAGTTTCTCAGGACAGATATGTGTGGAGAGAACTCACCAGACTGGGAAGTTACTGACCTGGGAACTTCTCTCAGCAGCACTTATTGTCTCTGTCTTAGTATTTATAAGAATTTCATTTTGGGGGGTGCCTAGGTGGCTCAGTCAGCTAAGTGTCTGCCTTTAGCTCAGGTCATGATCTTGGGGTCCTAGGGTGGAGCCCCACATTGGGCTCCCTGCTCAGCGGGGAGCCTGCTTCTCCCTCTCCTTCTGCCCTTCCCCCTGCTTGTGCTCTCTCTCTCTCTCTCTCTCAAATAAGTAAATAAAAATCTTAAAAAGCATTTCATTTTGAGGTTTAAAACGCAAATTGAGTGTGTTTCCTGGGAGCTGTTCAGCTGGGTTTGGCCGCTGCCTTCCCTGGTCTGGGATTGCTCCTGTGTTGTTTGACTTACTTCTCTTGGCAGGTGCAAGGCACCCATTCTTTGCGCCTTCTGTTTTCACCTTATTCATGAGAAGCAATGCCCTTACTCTGGGAATGGAAATGGTCCTTCCTGATTTCCCCATTGGCTTTGAGAGCAGGAACCTGAGGTCAGTGATGCATTCTGTCCTGGACTGATGGTCAGAGGAGACACAAGGGAATTTTTACCCTTACTGAGCATAGGGAACTCAGCTTTGGGAACTTCCTCATCATAAAAGCTGTCTTTTAGTGTCGAGGTTAAAAGTTCAACCTGTAAGAGGTATTCCTAGTTTTTTTAATTAATTAATTGATTGATTGATTGATTTACAGCTTTGCCTTCTCTGGATTGTGAAAGCAACATTTGTCAAACTTCAGTATGCATAGGGATTTCCTGGGATCTTGCTAAAAATGCAAACACTGATTCAGTAGGTCTGGGTAAGCTCGAAATTCTGTAGATCTAGTAGGCTCCTAGGTGATGCTGTTGTTGTTCCTAGCCTACTAGACCATATCTCGAGTGATGAGACTGTGGTAGACGACTCATGGTCAGAGTCGGGACACAAAGTTTTCCTTGGGGCGGGGTCCCCTTTTTTCCCTGAGCGAGTGGGTGGAGCCAGGAATTCCTCGTGCGCATGCGTGCTCGCTCTCACGGGCTCCAGCTCGAGTCCACGCGAGGGTGGCGTCTGCGTCCTCCTGTTGCTAAGAGACGCGGAGGTTGAGGGGAGCGGCGGCGGGGGATGGGAGTGGAGCGGCGCCCGCGGGCTGCGCGGCTCCACGGATGGGGGCCTCCTGGGATCGGGAATTCAGCGATGAGTGGACTCTCAGCGTCGCCATGCCCGCGTTTGTCCTTAGGCATTTTTAAAAAATGATAACATTTTAAATGGTTATATATAGGTACCTACCTATCCTCGAGTTGCTTCTTGGCCAGGAAAATCTAAAACATTTTCTCTCTGGCCCTCTGGGGAAAAAATGGCCAACGCCTGTGTTAAGAGGTGGTTTTTCTTTCATATATATATAAATATGAAATATATATGAAATATATATATATATATTTTCTAAATCACATAATAAAACACAGATGTAGAAAAGCCAACCAAACCAAATGTTTAGCATAATTATTAGAAGGCAAACATCTTTGTATCCACCATCCAGATCGCAAAATAGAACTTTGCAGCAACCCCTGGACTCTTCCCCTACCCAAACACCTTCCTCTTTCCAAAGGTGACCACTACCGTGATTTTCATAGTAATCACGGTTTGGGGTGTCTTTATAGTTTTATCACCCCTTAGATGTATCACATCCTTAGATGTATTTTAAAAAGCATACTCGAAATGCATTTTCGGTCTTTTTATCTGTGGATTCCCTCTTAATCTCCTTTTTCTTATAGAGTGTAGAATTTTTCAGTCTGTCTTTGCTGACGGCATATTCAATTATCAACTCATTGAACGTGTTCCTCTGCCCTCTCTTATTTCAATCAGATTAGTACGTGGGGATCCAGAATGGTAATCAGACACAGGTCTGGACCCCTTTGGTGAGACTCTATGTGGATACCCTTCCCCAGAGGGCACACTGACGTCTGGTTACCAATCTATGATCTTCACAGCGACATATACAGGATGTCTGTATCTGTTAATTCACTGAACGGTGCAACATGGTGATATTCACATCTTATCATCTCTTTTTCATTTATTAGTTGGACTCTTTATATATTTTTTTAATATTTTATTTATTTATTCGACAGAGATAGAGACAGCCAGCGAGAGAGGGAACACAGCAGGGGAGTGGGAGAGGAAGAAGCAGGCTCATAGCGGAAGAGCCTGATGTGGGGCTCGATCCCAGAACGCCGGGATCACGCCCTGAGCCGAAGGCAGACGCTTAACCGCTGTGCCACCCAGGCGCCCCTAGTTGGACTCTTTCTAAAAAGAGATGCTTCTTCTAATCTTATTTTTTTTCACCAGTGGTACAGTTAATGCAGAAAAGACAGGATAGATGGTTGACTTTTCCCCATTGAGTTATCAGTGTTTAAGATAATTTGTGGGGTGCCTGGGTGGCGCAGTCGTTAAGCGTCTGCCTTTGGCTCAGGGTGTGATCCCAGAGCTCTGGGATTGAGCCCCACGTCAGGCTCCTCCACCGGCAGGCTCCTCCACCGAGAGCATGCTTCTTCCTCTCCCACTCCCCCTGCTTGTGTTCCCTCTCTCCCTGGCTGTCTCTCTCTCTGTCAAATAAATAAATAAAATCTTTAAAAAAAATAAGATAATGAATTTGTTTCCTACCACCCTTCGAAGTGACCTATTATTATATTTTTCAGTATAATTATGAACTCATGAACTGCAGCATATTTGATGGTTGCAGTCCATTGCAATTATTATCTCTGTTAAAACTCCATGTTCAAACCGATTGCTCCATCTTTCTTCAGCGGGAGCCCCTTAGATTTGACTTCCAAGTCCTTTTGTCTTGACCCTGGTAGTCACTGATAGGTTTCTTGCTTTCTGTTATGGCGAAATATTTCTGGCTCACATGGCACATTTTTTTTGCCTTAAAACTGCCATTTCCAAAAGTCCTGGTTACTTTTAGTGGGAAACGATATTTCCAAACTACAAACTGGGTGCTAGGGATGCTCATTGCTACTGGGTTAGTCATTGTTTCTAGGTTTTTATGGGGGACAGAAATAGGAAGAATATCTATTTACAGATAAAATGCTCCATTAGAGGTGGGTTTTTTGTTTTTTGGGTTTTTTTAGAGAGAAAGAGAGCAGGTGGCAGGAGGGAAGTGGGGGCAGATGGAACAGGAGAAAGAATCTGAAGCAGGCTCCTCACCCAGCACAGAGTCTGATGCAGGACTCCATCTCACCCTGAGATCATGACCTGAGCTGAAATCAAGAGTCAGACGCTTAACCAACTGAGCCACCCAGGCGCCTCTCCATTAGAAGATTTTAAGCACAGGAGTGACATGACCTGCTTTATGCTTTTGAAAGATCCTTCCACTGTGAGAGGAGGGACTATGAGGGCATGAGGGGGAAGCAGGAATGCCTATTAGGATGTTGTTTAGGACAAGACTGAAGCAGCAGAGAGAAGAAGTGCTTGGATTCAGGCCATATGTGGACACAGCTATGAATGGGATGCGGGGTAGGAGGGAAGAGACTCATTTCTAAGTTTATGACCTGAGGAACTGGGCGCCTGGTGCTGCCATTCAGTGGCATGGGAGAAGCCTGCAGAAGGGGCAGGTCTGTGGAAGGGAAAAGAAGAGTTTGCTTTGAACATACTAAGTTCAGACATCTTGGAGATGTCACTTGACGGGTACACAAGTCTGGAATGCAGGGGCAAGTCAGAGTTGCAGCTATAGACAGGGCAGTCTCTAGTACACCGGGGGTCCTGGCTGAGCTAAGATCTTCTAGCGGAAGAGCGAGATGAAGGAGAAGCAGAGAGGCTCAGTCCTCAGCTGCATCCTGGGGAGCTGGAAGAGCAGAGTCCCACAGGAAAGCTTGAGAAAGCACTGGGGCTCAGGAGGAAAACGAGAAAGAGGGTATTCACCCCAAAGCCTCAAGAAGAGGAGATGATGTTCGAGAAGGAGGGAGTGGCCAGTTGTATCAAGTGCTGCTGAGGGTTGGGCAAGATGAGAGTGGAGACCTGACCAGAGGACGGAGTGAGATTGGAGAAGTGTCAGTGGGCGGCTGGGAAGGAAAGGCCAAGGCGATGGGGGGGGGGGTGCTGAGAAGGCGGACCCAGGAAATACAGACAGCTTTGGAGGGAACTGGCAGGAAGAGAAGCAGGAAAAAAATAGTAGAGGCTGGAAGGGGCTGTGGGCTCAAAAGACCATGTTTCTTTCTTTGTAAGAACAGCCACATTACGGCTTGTCTGTGTGCAGATACGTAGGATCCGGCCCAGAGAAGAAACGTGATCAAGCCAGGGAACGAGAGGATTACTGCAGCGGCAAAGTTTTTAAGTATTTGAAGAGATTGAAAACTTCAGTACAAAGTGGAGACATAGGCCACAGCCAGGGGCTGTGACACTCCTTCTATCATATGGTTCGGGAAGGCGGTTCGGATACCAATGCTAGGAGGCCGGTGGAGGTAGGGCTGGGACAGCGCGGGAGTACTCCTCCTCCTGGGTCTACTTCCTTAGTGAACACGTAGTGAGCAGAAGAGATGAAACTGCTGCCTTGAAAAGCTCCTTTAAAGCAAACATGCATTTGATTCTGTTTTTTAAAGATTTTATTTTTTATTTGAGAGAGAGAGCGCATGCGTGAGCAGGGGGAGGGGGCGGGGGAGGGGAGGGGCAGAGGGAGAGGGAGAAGCAGACTCCCTGCTGAGCAGGGAGCTGGGGTGCAGGGCTTGATGCAGGATCTCAGGACAGTGTTGGCTGCTCATTTCAGATCCGGAGTAATAATAACTTGTTTGTGACTCTGTAGGGTAACAGATGGTAGCTGGATTTATTGTGGTGATCATGTCTATAAATATCTCAATGTATATGAATAGTGGAATCATTATGTTGTGCCCCTGAAACTAACACAACGGCCTATGTCAGTTATACTTGAATAAAAACAGAAAGACTTGGGGGCACCTGGGTGGCTCGGTTCGTTGACCTGCTCTTGGTTTTGGATCAGGTCATGATTTCAGGGTCCTGGGATTGAGCACCACGAGGGGTTCCACACTCAGCAGGGGAGTCTGCTTGAGGATTCTCTCTCTCCCTCTTCCCCTCCCCCCACTCAAGCATGCTCATGAGCACACGCGCTCTCTTTCTTTCTCTCAAAAAAATAAATAAAATCTTTAAAAAAAGTAAAGAGGGGCACCTGGGTGGCTCAGTCCTTAAGCGTCCTCCTTTGGCTCAGGTCATGATCCCAGGATCCTGGAATTGAGCCCTGCATTGGGCTGCTTGCTCAGCGGGAAGCCTGCTTCTCCCTCTCCCTCTCTCTCTCAAATAAATAAATAAAATCTTAAAAAAAAAAAAAGTCAGAAGGGCCCCTGGGAGGCTCAGTCGGTTAAGCATCTGCCTTTGGCTCAGGTCATGATCCTGGGGTCCTGGGATCGAGCCCCACGTCATGCTCTCTGCTCTGTGGGGAATCTGCTTCTCCCTCCTTCCGCTGCTCCCCCTGCTTATGGTCTCTCTCTCTCAAATAAAATAAATAAAATATTTTAAAAAAAGTATAAAAAAAAGAGCGGCCTAACTGACTGAGCCACCAGGCACCCCACAGTGGCTGCTATGCATTCCTGTCAGCAGTGCACCAGGGGCCCCATACCCTTAACACTTGTTATTTGGTATTTTTCTCATGGTAGCCATCCTAATGGATGTAAGGTGTTACATATTACATATACATGCAAGTTTTTTTTTAATATGTGGAACACGTCACAAATTCGCATGCGATCCTTGTGCAGGGACCGTGCAGGTCTCCGTATCGTTTTAGTTTTAGTATGTACGCTACCGAAGCAAGCACACAGTAGATGACTGAAAAACCCACAACACTAAATGTGCAAGAGGAGTTGAACTATTTATTATTTTATTTTTTTAGAGAGAGAGCACGAGCACACGCAAGTGCATGTATGCCCGAGAGCCTGGGCTGCTGGGAGGGGCAGAGGGAGAGGGACAGGGAGAGAATCTGAAGCAGACTCCACACTTGCTGTGGAGTTTGACACCGGGGCTTGATCTCAGGACCCTGAGATCATGACCTGAGCCGAAATCAGGAGTCTGATGCTTAACTGACTGAGCCACCCAGGCGCCCCGTGAACTCTTTTGATAGCAAGAGTAAAGGGTAGAAAAGGCTTAAAAAACCTCTCTAAACAAATAGAGTCTAGTTGATGGTAAGCCTGCCAAAGTGTTTAGGAGTGGAGTGGAGTGTCCTGATATTTGCAACTGACTTTGAACTGACTTTGAATTGCATCAGAAACGGATTCATTGACGGATGGGATAGGTGTGTGGTGTGGGGACAGGGCACATACAGACAAAAGTTAACAACTGTAGAATCCCGGTGGGCATATGAGTGCTCACTGTATTATTCTTTCAACTTCTCTTTGTATTTGAAGTTTTCGTGATCTTTTCTTGGGGGAAATTTTATTCGTCTTGGGGAAGGTTTGCTGCGAAGGAGTGAGAGTCCTTTAGTGAACGGGGCCTCAAGAGGCTGAGGGGACCCCTCCAACAATGCAAAGGTCCTCAGGGGGAAACTGTGGGGGACCAGCTGGCCTAGAACTAGGACCCTGGAGGTACATGGGTGCCAGGGTAGAACAGGAAAGAGTAAAAGGATCAAGGTGACCAGGTATGGAGAGTGGGGAAGAAGGAGGGCAATTGGAATCTACCTTTGAATGTCCTTGGACAAGGAGATTACATATAGTACTTACTGGTTTTCCTGTTGTCTTAGGCACTTAAAGCTCAAGAGAGCCAAGATAGCAATGTGAGCTAGTGGAATTCAGCTTGCCACTTGGGCAGGATTTCCAAAGGCCAAGATAGTACCAGGGCTCAGGGTTAGGTTCTCAGGATTGCGAATCCAGAAATGAAAACATCTGAGTGCCCCATGTGTGCCCAGATCCTGCTAGCCCCCTTCACGGGAGTTTACTAACAAACCAGAACGGTGAGATTGGGAATTGCTGAGTGGATCAGATGCTTGGGGCAGATGGCCATTGCATTTTCTCTCCTGTGGGCTTGAGAAACCAATATCTACAGAAGCCTCCTTAGCGAGCAGAGCAACATAGCGAGGGAATGAGTGGGATGCTGGGTTAGTGGCTGACACTGACTTAGGCTGGTTGGATGCAGGCCTGCAGGTCCAGCTGGAATGTTTGCCTTGGCCGGACTTAGCACACTCTGCCCTGGACAGGGCTGGAGACACATTCCCACGTTCTTGACCTGTGGTCTTCTCCTTTCCAGATACTACACTTCTTCCGTTACCAGATTTTTTTCCTTCAGGTGACACAATGGATTAGGTTGTGACATCTTACGTCAGTTATCCCCTGGGTATTTTCAATGACTTCTTAACCACACTTTGCATGCAGGAATCAGAGGTACCTAAGGTCACCCCTGGTTGGGGGGTGGGAGGTGCTAAGAAAGAAGAAAGGCTGATTGTAGAGACAGATCGCCAGCTGAATACCCTATTTAAGTCAGATCCTTTTCAGGGTTTATAGTCTCTGTGGCTTCTGTTTGGATTTAATCCTGTGAGTTTTTCATGCCTCCCACTTATCCTTCCCAGCTGGTACATGGAGCCACTTCCCATGCTTTGGAAAGTGGCATCTTTCTGTAACATTCTATTCCTACAGCGCATCTTTGGTTTGAGCTAAATCAAGTCTCCACTTACCACTGATGTTGAGTCTGATGGGATTTTCTCTCACCATCCCAGCAGCAGCTCCTAACAGAGCAGCCTCTACCTGACTGGCAGATAGAAAATTACGCATCGTCACGATCTTGGCTAACGGAGGTATTGTAGGCGTTTGTCAAGACTTGTGTCAAAACATTTCATTGTGTGTAATTAAAAAAAACACACCCCTAAACCGATATTGAGTCTAGTTGATGACATGCAATGCTGAACTGTTTAGGGGATAAAGTTTTCTGATATTTGTAACATGTTGTGAAATGCATTTGAAATAAGGTGAATTTCGAGATCTTCATTTTAGACAGTGGGGAAACAGACACAGAGCTTGTAGGCCACGTGTTAATGGCGCAACATCGCTTACTGATTTGTATGTAAAAAGTAGTATTTATTAAGTTTTTTTCTGATTTCAGAAGAAGTTCATGTGTATTGTAAAAAAGCTGAAGATTTGAGTAGCTTCATTTCAGTGTGGTTGCGAATGATGAGGTTGTGTTGGGTGGGAAAACACCTTTCCATTGTGGGCCTGAGATACTCTGGTGCTGCGAGGGGCTGGAAGAGGGGGTAAGGTGTTAAATAACAAACGTTCAACTGCGGAAATTCGAAAGATCGAATTGGCTTTATTAATCGATTCATAAATTGGACAGCACCCCGTCTAGCAAGTAAAGGAGATCTCCAAAGGGCTACAGAAAAGGAATTATTTTTAAAGGTGGAGAGGGAATGGGAAAAAGGAAATGATCAGCAAAGAATCCATTGTTTTAGGCAAGGTCGCCCTCCTCAGGGGAACTGCAGGGGTGTGTCAGTAAATTTCTTAGGGCTGCCCAGGAAATTCCTGTGTTGACAGGTGAAAGGCCACATTTCCGAGGGGTTGACCCTGCAATTAGGTTAGGTATTAAGTCTGGGTTTACTGACTTGGAGCCTTAACCTAAGTGACACCATGTTGGGCCTGTGGTTTTCATTTTAACAATACACAGAGAGCATGTCCCTGAGCCCTGCCCCGTTGCTCAGCAGTGGCTTCGACTAGCCCCTCACTGGCATTGGCGGAAGTGCCTGAGAAGCTTTCTTAGGGGTTGCACGAGTATGAATCTATTCTCTTATCAGTGTTGACCATGGCCAGGGGTCCTGGGTTGTGTTTTTTCTTTCCTTGAGAGAATCTGGAAAGAAGAAATTCTGGGGGCGCCTGGATGGCTCAGTCGATAGAGCAAATGGCTCTTGTTCTCAGGGTTGTGAGTTCGAGCCCCATGTTGGGGGTTGAGTTTGCTTTAAAAAATGATAAAGAAATTCTGTATGTAATGCTATGAAAATACCTCCAACGGTGAGAGAATCGTGTGAACGTATGCTAGTGCTGTGCACAAAGGGATAGAGAGAAAACATACTCACATTTGCTTGGCTAGCTCTGGAAGGGGCACACAGCAGTAACGGTGGGTTCCGTTGGGATGGGTGGAGGTAGGGCCTGGCTGGATGGGGGAAGCGATGGGAGCGAGGTTTGCCTTGTATAGCTTTCTATAGTGTTTGATTTTGCAACATATGTACGTGGATTCCTATTCAAAATTATAGTATGGAACAAATAAAAAGGGTTAATTTTTATGGGCTTCGGCATTCCCTGACTAATCACGATTTCAGTCATAAGGACCAGCACTACACTGTGACAGACAGACTTTGTCTTTTTTTTTTTTTGAGAGGGGGAGGGGCGGGGGGGGAGAGAGAGAGAATCTTAAGAAGGCTCCACGCCCAGCGAGGAGCTGGACGCGGGGCTTGATCCCACGACCCTGAGATCATGACCTGAGCCGAAATCAAGAGTCGGATGCTCAACCGACTGAGCCACCCAGGCGCCCCCAAGACTCTGTGTCTTAACAAATGTGTCAAGGTACAATACTTTGATTTTATTGATCGAATTTATTGGTTGATTTTATTTCTCTTTGTTTTTTTTTAAATTTTGTTTGTTTATACTATAGGTGTGTTTATCATCACATGCTTCCCCTTTCATAGAGATACGTGGGCAGACCCCTGCCTTTGTGGGACTCGGGGGATGCAGGATAATGTTGTCTTCTAGAGCACATGCTACAAAAGCAGACATTATGTGATGTTTGTGGTTCCTGGGAATCAAATCCGGTGACTCGCCAGGGTATCTGACTTCCCTGTGGCTCCCACCTTGTTGCTTGAGCTTTTAGGGATGGAGAGGTCGTCACTCTGGCTTTGGTCTCGAGACTTCTGATGAGAAGCCCTTACGCAAAATGTATTGAATAAATTAGAACACAGACTTCCATTATCCCGTCTCGAAACGGGGCCTCTGTCTGTCTGCGAGTTTGTCTGGAGAATGCAAAACCAAACACAGAATAAGGAATCCTAACCTTAATGCGATTTTCATTTGCTATCAGCTTACTCCGTTGTCTCTGAGATGCTGTTAAAAATACATGCAGGATGTGCATGAGATGAAACAGATCAAAATTCAGATTGACTCCAATTTCCACTGCCACTCCATTGCTCTGGCCCTCTGGCTTCTAGAGGCTTTAGCCATCTGGGGCCCAGCCCAGAGCATGTGGGTGAGGACAAAGATCCCCTGAGCCGCAAGAAGAGCTGCCTTAAAGCTCGAGAAGCTCAGTTAAGGAGGGTCCTTCCCCCCCTCACTCAGGGCCTGTGGAATTAGTAACGTATTTTATATTAATAATAATAGCTTTCCCTTATTGGGCACTTACTATGTGCCAGGTAACATGCTTTCTATGTAACAACTTAGTTAATCCTCACAACCCAACGAGGTAAATTGCTATTATTGTTCCCATTTTATGGATGAAGAAACTGAGGGAGGTTAACTGATTGCTTAAGGGTATACAGACAGTGAGGGATAGAACAGGAATTTCAACCCAGGCAGCCCGGCTCCCGAGCCTAGCTTATCAACCACTTCTCCTGACTTCCCGGCTGAGCGTGTGTTTGCACGCGTGCGTGCATGCATGCGCGTGTTTAAAACTAAAAACCTTGGCTAGTCGGTTTTCCAGCTCTCAGCACATTAATAGTGGGGCCACTGGAAGCAAGCATATTCGTAACATCAAGAGATGGCCTCATGGTGATGGAGCGGAAGAACTCACAACCCTGAGCAATCTGGGTCCTTGCTAGGAGTCAGCCCTGCACGGTTCAGGGTAAAGCCATGATGAATAAATGTATAAAGGACGGCTGTGGCAGACACTATAAGCCGGCCCTGACGTTCAACATCCCCTTCTCTCTCTTAGTGCGAGAACTCCCCAAATTTCCCATGGACCGCACCTGCTGGGTCTCTCTTACTGCTAAGCATGGCCGAGTGGCTAAATTTTGGCCGCTGGACTCGGAGAAGTGAGATGTGCCCATTCGCACAAGCTCTGCCCTCTGCCTTTTTCTCTCCACAGGCTGGGATGTGGTCTTAGGGGTCCGGGTGGTGAGAAGGGAAACCTCCAGGGATAACAGCAAGGGACGAAAACAGCTTCACCCCGATCCTGGGGAGTCGCATCGGGCGCCCTGGACCAGGCCTTCTTGTGTTCCGGGCAAGAGAACGAACTTTCTCATTTAACCCATTTTATTTATTTTTATTTTTTAAGAAAGATTTTGTTTATTTATTTGACAGAGAGAGAGACAGCCAGCGAGAGAGGGAACACAGGCAGGGGGAGTGGGAGAGGAAGAAGCAGGCTCCCAGCGGAGGAGCCTGATGTGGGGCTCGATCCCAGGACTCCAGGATCACGTCCTGAGCCGAAGGCAGACGCTTAACGACTGAGCCACCCAGGCGCCCCTCATTTAAGCCATTTTAAATCTCTCCCTCAGAGCAGCCAAACTCACAAGCCAATGAATACACCTAGGACGTCGAGGAAAGGTTACATTATGTTTGCTGCATTTTGTTAACAAACCAAGGAAATATTCAAAGCATTTTAGAAAGAGCTCAGTAACAGGGTTTGAGGCCTAATAGGGGCCACATTACGTGTTTGGAAACATCCCGGAAACTTTCTCAATGCTGGCAGAAAAAGGAGTATACTCCACTTGGTTTTTGTAATATGGGGAGGATAGAAATTCAGTTCGGTCCCACAAATATTTATGGAAAGGCTGCTATGGGCCAACAGAGCCCTTGCCCTCAGGGTGCTTACAGTCAAGTGGGGGGTGTACAAGGACACTGGCAGGTGAGCACGTGGACATAAAAAGTCATCAACGTTGGTGGGCACATACTGACCCTGACCTGGGGCATCGGGCGAGGCTTTCTGGAGGAATCTGCAAGCAGAGTCCTAAGGCTGAGTGGAAGCTTTGCTGGCCATGGTTCTAGCTCCTGCCAGTGTTACACTTTCCTTAAAGAGAGGAGTACCTGTGTGTTATGGAAGCTGGAGCTGAAAAGCCCGTTCTGAGGATTCTCTGCCTTGAGAAATGTAACTCACGAAACTAACATCTCGAGTTTCCCTCTTTTTCCTTTCCTTCTCCTTCCAAGATCTTCCCATGCGTAGGACAGATTCCGGTAAGCTTGAGGGTAGGGATGTGGGTAAGCAGATGTTACCTAGGATATATCCTCCAGCAATCAGGAGGGTCTTAGCTAATAGTGTCTGTTCTTTCATCGTTAAGTAGCGGTAAGAGCTGAAGGAGTGGCCTCAGAAATTAAGCGTGTGGTCACGAAAGGACGGGTTGGCTCACTCTCTCGCCCTCAATGACAGGCTGAGAGATAATGGGCAAGGTTTTTAACTCCAGTTGTCAGTTCTGTGGATGATGATGTTACCCTCCCTGGAGCAGGGGACTGTTGGGAATGATAAATTGAAGGTATTAGAGGGCACTTGGCAGCCTGAGAAAGAAAGGCAGTAATTAATGACTTTGGAGCAGTCTCGTGAAATATTGATGCCTGAAAGACACTTGACATTTTCTTTTCCCCAGACACTACGAACTCAGGAGAAGCATCCAGACTGTGGCAGTTGGGGTAGAGGGGTGAGCTGCAGAACACAGAGGAGAAGCTAGGAAAGACAGCGTAGAGCAGTCAGGAGAGCTGTCTTTCCCTGGAATGGGGTTTGAGGCTAGCTTCCTTGGGACCTCACCCCAGACTTTCTTTACCTTTCTAGTCCCCAGAGTTAGGACTTGGGTCTGATTTTAGCTGAGCCCTAATCAAGCCAAAATTTAGCAGTATATGGTCATGGATTTTTAAAAAAGATTTTATTTATTTATTTGAGAGAGAGAGAAAGAGAAAAGGTGCAAACTGGGGGAGGGGCAGAGGGAAGGGAACTTGCTGGCTCCACGCACAGCGTGGAGTGGAAGCTAGGAGCCTGCCACCACGGGGGGAGGGGGAGGGCTCGATCCCAGGACCCTGAGATCATGACCTGAGCTGAAGTCAGATGCTTAACCCACTGAGCCACCAGGCTGGTCATGGATTTTTAAGAAAATTGCTTAAATTTTATTTTAAGGAAACTTGCCCCCCCATATATGTGCACACACACATACATATACCTGTGTGTATATATATGTACACATATATGTATGTACGTATATATACATATAAATGTTTTTCTTTGGGGTGCCTGGATGGCTCAGTCAGTTAAGCATCTGCCTTCAGCTCAGGTCATGATCTTAGGGTCCTGGGATCGAGCCCCACAGTGGGCTCCCTGCTCAGTGGGGGGTCTGCTTCTCCCTTACCCTTTGCACCTCCTCCCTGCTTGTGTTCTCTCTCTCTCAAATAGATAAATGCAATCTTTTTTTTAAAAGATTTTATTTATTTATTTGACAGAGAGAGACACAGCCAGCAAGAGAGGGAACACAAGCAGGGGGAGTGCGAGAGGAAGAAGCAGGCTCCCAGCAGAGCAGGGAGCCCGATGCGGGGCTCGATCCCAGGACCCTGGGATCACGCCCTGGGCCGAAGGCAGATACTTAACGACTGAGCCACCCAGGCGCCCCATAAATGAAATCTTTTAAATTAAAAAAACATAAATGTTTTTCTTTGACTTTTAAGGAACACTTGTCACAATTTGTTTTTCATGCAAAACTGTGGCCGGATAAAAAAGATCCTAAAAATGAAATAAATAAAGTATCAAAACAAAAAGCCCTTGAATTTTGCTGAAATGAAATTTCAATTATAAATAAGAAGGCTTCTGTTTACTTGTAATGAACATTGTCCTCTTTGACATAATAGATAAATCTATTGAATAGTAACTCTTTGGCACACTGAGCTAAGTACTTGAATTTTAATTTAATAGCTCCCTGCAAAAAAAAAAGAAAAGTATAAATTGCTTCCTGATGTTCTTAGGAGAGAGTGAAATCTGCAGCCTAGGCTAGGAAGCCCTGTGTCCCGAGCTCTGCGTCCCCCTCTGCATTTTCTGTCCCCCTACCCGGTTTCACTTTCTTCACAGTACTTTTTTGTATCTCTCATCTTCACATTTATTTCCCTCCATTTAAAAAAATTATTTATTTGAGAGAGAGCATGATGCTGAGCGGGGAGCCTGACCCAGGGCTCAATCCTGGGACCCTGAGATCATGACCTGAGCCAAAGGCAGACGCTTCACCGACTGAGCCACCCAGGCGCCCCTCCACCATTTTTAACCTTGTCATTGAAATATAATATAGGTGCAGAAAAGTGCATTTAGGTGAACTGCTGGATGGATTTTCCGATCGTCATGGGCTTAAGAAATGTATTTTTCTTGTGAAATATACAGAACATCCTTACCATTCTAACTGTTTTAAGTGTACAATTCGGTGGCATTCAGGACAGTTGCATTGCTGGGCCACCATCACCACCACCCGTCTCCAGAATGTTTTCGTCTATCTCAGCTGAAACTGTGTCCCCAGGCAACACCAGCTCCCTACGCCCCTCCCCAGTTCCCCGGGGAACCAGCATTCTGCTTCTGTCTCTATGCATTTGACTTCTCCGGGGACCTCCTGCAGGGCCGTGAACTTCTGATAGGAAGTGGACTGCCTGTGGCCCTAAGACCAGACACAATGTGCCTCTCGTTTCCTTTTACTGGTGTAAATTAATTAATGTCCAGCTGAGTGCTGACAGTCCCCAGCCAGCAAAGGTGCTTGAAGACTGTTCTCATAGATTTTTCTCTCATTTCCTATCATCACTGGGAGAACTGCTCTGCCGCTAATGTTTCAGAGTCGGATCGTGGTCTCCAGCGTGAGTAACAGGAGCTGCCCAGTGAACTGCTCTTGCCTGTCACAGTAATCAGTGGATTCCTTCCGTTAAGTGGATTTGGTTAAGTGCTCGGTGGTGGTTTGAATGCCATCTCTTAGAATAAATCGAAGCCATGTTTGAAGGATGCTGCTTCCAATAGTGATGATTTCTGAATTTTTCTTCTTCATCTGCTCTGAAAGGCTTGCTCTCTAAATATGAAGTTTTCGTATTCAAGCGTCTCTGCTTAGAAGAAAAATGTGTTAAGTATGCAGTTCTGCCTCGTTCCTGCCCCAATTCCTCCCCTAAGTCTGAATCCTGTGTAGCTGAGCAAGGAACAGCTGGAACTTATAAAGACCTGTTTCATCCGGGGGAAAGGCACATCTGGTTTAGAGTGTTTCTGGAAAATGAAAAAGCAGAATCAGAATTTGAAAAGATTGGAGTGTGTTGGGGGAATGTGTCCATGCCTTATTCCAGAGCTTGAGAATCGTGAGGACATTTGGTTTGGAGGAAGCGGGCAGTCCTGCAAATGAGGCCTCCCTCTCTCCAGAGCCTCATAGAACCAACCCAGTGAGCGGTCCAGGCGTCAGAAAAGTGGATCAGAATTTTGTCACAGGAGTTGGAGAAGACAGAAGAGAAGCTGTGTTTCCCTCCACTTTAAAGTAACAAGGACCGGGGCACCTGGGTGGCTCAGTCGGTCAAGTGTCTGCCTTTGGCTCAGGTCATGATCCCAGGGTCCTGGAATCGAGTCCCTCATCGGGCTCTCTGCTCAGCTGGGAGTCGGCTTCTCCCTCTCCCTCTGCAGCGCCCTCTGCTGTTCCCTTGCTTGCGCATGCTTTCTCTCTCTCTCTTTCTCTCTGTCTCAAATAAATAAATAAAATCTTAAAAAAAAAATAAAGTAACAAGGACCAACAACCTTTAACCCCTGTTGTTTTGGAGGGACTACTGAGGATGGATAAGTTTCATTGGATGAAATTATGGTTCTCAAAGCATAATGCCCTTCCTGTATTGGAAGTACACGGCCACGCCCTGTGCCACGTGAGTTTGTGTTTATTCCCCCACTGGTATGGATGGAGGCTCTGTCCTCCCTTCAGTGGTTTTAGGCTTTCCCACATAACTTGCTTTGGCCAACAGAATATGGGCGGAAGTGACAGCACGCCGTTTCACTCAGCCCCCTTGTGCTCATGCCAGTTGACGTGAGAAGAGCATGCCTCGGGGAGATGCTGATCCAGGAGCATGAGGCCAATCTCAGGGAGCAAACCTGAATCTGAGCTGTACCTTGGAGCCAGGCTGACCCGCAGCCTAAAGTATATTGACCTTGTTGGCCTCTAAATTCGTGAATGATTGAATACATGCTTGTTGTAGGCTGCTAAGATTTGGGGAAGTTTGTTACAGGGCAGTATTATGGCAATAGCTGACTAATGCAAAGGCCAAAATGCAGAAGCAGAGAGTAGAAGGTTAAGTGAAGCAGACGGTTAATGCCTAAGGAAGGAAGTGACGGTGGGGCCTGCACAAAAAGCGAGTAGGGAAGGGCCTCCAAGAAGAATAAGGTGAGGACAAGAGGCAAGGAGTATTAGAGTTGCCGCAGCTCCTGCAGATATTGCGATGGGCCGTGGCATGGGAGCAACACACACACACACACACACACACCCTAGCCCCTCTGTGCCTTTGATGAGCAGTGGGCTTTTCTGGTGTCATTGTTCAGTGTCATCTGGGAGGTTTCTGGGGAGGGAGTCGGTGTTGGATTCCTAGGAAGGTGTAGACTCCCAATTTTAGGGTCTACCTGGGCTCGTGGTTGCAATATATGGATGGAGCACTAATGGAGAGGTGGGGCATGTGAGATCTAAGGACAGAACTCTGCTGAATGGGTATTAGCACCATCAAAATGTGTTTTTTTTTAATTTAAATTCAGTTAATTAATATATAGTGTATTATTGGTTTCAGAGGTAGAGGTCAGTGATTCATCAGGCTTATATAACACCCAGTGCTCATTCCATCCCATGCCCTCCTTAATGTCCATCACCCAGTTACCGAAATGGTTTTGTTTTTTTTTTTAAAGATTTTATTTTTAAGTAATCTCTACATCCAATGTGGGGCTCAAACTCATGACCCCGAGATCAAGAGTTGCACCCTTTACTGACTGAGCCTGCCAGGTGCTCCTGGGATGGGCCCTTGGAAGCACATAAGCCTGGTGTGAGCTGGGGTCTGTAAGGTCTTGTGACCTTGGGGAAGTAATTTAATCTCTTCCTACGGAGAGTTGGAGAACGGAAATAGTCTTAGTACCTACCCCATAGGCTTGTCCTGAGGTGTGAGAGACAGTGAGCCCCTGCCACAATGCCCGGCACAGAGTGAGGCCCTCCACCAATGACCATGCTGCCATTTTGTAACAAGAACTGATATCCAGTGTTCGGGAAGGAATTGACACATCTTGTTTTTCTGAGCCTAGATCTTTCATAAAGACAGGAATTCCACCCAATGGATTATGAAGTCCTGAACTCTTACTGGCCTACTCCGAGCAGAAAGCAGTTCTCCCACCATTTTTTACGTTCTTGTTCAGTCCACATCAGTCCAAAGTCACTGGCTTTTGTTGTCCCTCTTGTTTTCTCAGGGAAGTCTGTTTATTCTGAAGCTTGTAGGGGAGAGCAAGGTGGAGGCGGACCCGAGGAACAGATGGCCGAGCTCAGAAGGGTGCCCCACCTTACACCAGCTTGGGCTGTGGGCAGCACTATTTTCTAGTTGGCTCTTCCACCGCGAGCTGGGAAGCCCCTCTGTCACACCTATGGGGAATAAAAAGGATCAGATGACCTTATCACAACTTCAGCTGCGGTAGACTTAGCGAGACTGTTCTCTAAACACTCACTTGCATTTATTTTCCTCACCTACTGTATATGACTGCTCGGTTCTGTCTTGTGCTCTCCTTTTCCAGGGGGAGAATTTTCCAGATCACTGGGCTCCCTGCCCAGCCATTTTTACATTTTTCTTAGCGTTTGTGTAGAGGAGCCCATTTGCCCCAGAAAGCATTTGCTTCCAATAATCGGTCCTTCGGGGGGCTCTTTGTCCTTGGTCCTGGTTCAATAGCTGAGTGGGGACACAAGGGGATTTAGCCCCCCTCTTCACAGAGCATGTGGTGATGGGGTAAGGGGGATGCCCTCACTCCCTCCCCAAAGGCCTCTGACTCTTCAACAACCTGCAACAATGAAAATGGCTTCTACTGTTTTCTCTCCTCTCTCTTTCCCCGAGAGAACAGGCCAAATGTTGTTCGGGTCCTCTTGCATCAGATTTGAGTTTGTACTTCATTATAGAAATCTAGTCATAGCAGGAAATGCTCTTAACAAAAGTGCACACTTGCTGGCTTCTTACCATGTGCCTGTCATTCTAAGTGCTTTATGCGTGTTTATTCATTAATCCTCTCAATTACCTTTCAGAGTGGGTACTACCATTGTCCTCCTTTAGAGATGAGGAAACTGAGCCTCACAGAAGCTCAGGAGCTTCCCTGGAGGTGCACAGCTGCCTCCCCCCAGCCCTCCCTCCTCTTTCTTCCTTATTTCCACTGCCTCTCGAGGTTGCTGGGGAATGCATTCCATACAGGTCAGCCTCTGGGCACGGAGTAGGGTGGGGACAGTGGGAAGTGGACCCGGAGAGGCACAGGGAGGATATGAGGATACGTGGCATACACCACTTTCGCCTCCTTCTTCCAACGAGGGATGTGCAGGGACCATGTCTTATTGGGTCAAACCTGCTCTTCAAGGAATTCACAGCAACCCCATCACATTCAGCCTTCTCCCTTCTGAATCTATAGAGAATGGGCCTTGCACTCCATTTGCTGGTATCCTTATGCTGTGTGTCTGTTTTATATATTGTGTATGTTATTTATATATATTTAAAATCTTATTGGTTTATGTTACTTTGATATCCAGGCCAAGGGGAGTTTTGTGCTTGTGGGGACAAGCATCACCACGGGCCTCTCCGGGGCAGTCTGGCAGCCGAGGATGGGAATAGCCTGGTCGGCACGGAGATGGCAAATGGACCCTCATCCTGCTCAGAGCACATACTGAAGGCAAGAAGGTTCTCGTGGAGTGGCTGAGACTCTCAGCTCCGAATCTAGAGAGATTGGGTTTACACTCCAACTTTGTGCGTTCCTGATTGGACTAGTGCTTCACCCCCTGGAGTCTGTCTTTCCTCATCTGTGGGGATGGCTCTTACAGCTCTTTCCTCTCCTAAGGATTAAATGAGATCATGAATGTAAAGAAAGTGGCACATCAGAGGCGCTCCCGTCGGGAAGGGGCTGGGCTTTACTCACCTTTGAATCCCTGCCCCCAGCACAGGGGCCAGCACGTAGCAGGTGCTTGGGAGCTATTTCCTGACCCGAACGGAGGATTTGGGTGCTGGAAGCGTTATCGGGTTCCGATGTAATTAATGCTCCTCTCCCTTGTCTCTGTAGAGCCCCCTTGCCTAGCACTGAAGGTCTTCGAAGGTGATTGTGTGTCAGTAATCCATTTTCCCAGCGCCCTCTTTGTCGGAGGCCCTGTGATGCCTCAGCCTGAGGGCAACAGTAGACTCCGGCACCTTGTACTTCCCATGGCCTGGCTTACACTGCCCTCTGCCGTGCGCTTGCGGGACAAGCATGTTAAAGGAGGGTTGGCGGTGACTTTTTCTTGACATTGGAGAAGAGAGGCCCCCCTATAGGGGCTCTTTGCAGTGCTCTTGTGGGGAGAGGTGGTGTTTAAGACCCCCTCCCCAATTTAGCTTGCAACTCATGAGGCTTACCAAACACAAGAGGCTTTATAGCAACGTCCCCGACCATTTGGCCATCGGATAATGCCATCTTTGTAGGCTCAAATTTCTCAGGCACTTTGTGTTTGGCCCTGGCCAAAAAAGGAACGGGGTTGAGTTTATTCAATACGATTCATGCGTCTGCTATCTGGTTTCTTCTGAATCCCTGGGCACCTAATTGTTAGAACTGTCCCAGCTGCTCCAAGGGTCTGGGGGTCACAGGCGGCATCGGATCCAGGTGAGAACGGGAATGGACCCTCCCGAGCTGGGGCTTGCAGCAGCTTGCCTCATCAACCTGCTTACCCCACCCTGCCTTCTGTCTGTTGTCCCTTCTCAGAGCTGACCCCTGTCTGGGTCCGTGAACACGAACCCACGTCAAAGTAGGAAAGTGGGGGCTAAAGACCAGGCTACCTCCCATTGACCTCGCTGTGGAAACTGCTAGAAGTGTATGTACGCCAGAGCCCCAGCTGAGGTCCCAGCTGATGGCCAATACAAGTCACCAGACATGAAGGAGGAAGCTCCAGGCACCTTCTGACTGCAACCTCATGAGAGACCCCAAGCACGAACAGCCTAGCTTAGCCTCGCCAACCCCCCAACTCGGGAGCTAATAATGATGGTTGTTTAAAGCCCCAGAGTTTGGGGGTGATTTGTTATACGGCAATAGATATCCAGGAAAAGTGGTTTATTAGGATTTGGGATTCTGGGTATCAACACTGCTTTTCTATATTTTCCAAGATTTCTGCAGTGACCATTTATTTCTTTTATAATTGTCATTCAGAATAAAAACACGGGAGCGCTTGGGTGGCTCAGTGGATTGAGCAGTTGAGCGGCTGACCTCAGCTCAGGTCATGATCCCAGGGTCCTGGGATGGAGCCCCACATCAGGGCTCTGCTCAGGGGGAGTCTGCTTCTCCCTCTCCCTCCGCTTCCCCCCCCCCCATGCTCTCTCTCTCTCACATAAATAAACAAAATCTTTAGAAAAAAAGAAGAAGAAGAAAAAAAAACACAGTCTAATTTTTTTCCCACTTCACCAAGGGAGAAATTAGGTCTGAATTTGAATTGAGGGACTTAAACCAGATTTGGGGAAAAATTTTCCATGCAAGATTAATTAGATGCTGGAAAGCACTAGAGACACATTCAAGTTGGTATGAGGGAAAGAGTGGTCGATTTGGAGCGAGGAAGCTTGGATATGAATCTTAGTTTTTCTGGGTGACCTTGAGCAAGTCCTTGCTCAAATTCAGCTTTCTATTTTGAAAAATGCAGCTGGCTGCTTAGGGAAGATAACATCCAGCAGGGCGCCTGGCCCAGAAAAGTGGTAGGTGATCCCGCCTCATCAATGCCAATTATGAACAGGCATCTGCAAGCTCTGTGCGGGGCCCATCCTTCACTGCCACCAGAGGCTGCAGTTCCAATAACAAAATCCGCCTGGAGAAAAACCACAACTTAAAAAAAAAAAAAAAAATCCGGAAACACTGAGCAGCTCTCCCAGAGGTCCCGGCCTGCGCCGCCCGCCCGAGTGGCTGGGGGTGGGTAGCGCCGCTCTTCCCGGGACCCCGGCGCGGGGCGGAGGGCGGGAGCGCGCGGGGCGGAGGGCGGAGGGCGGGAGCGCGCGCAGCTGGTGTCCTGGCAACCCCGGAACGCGTCTCTGCGCCGGAAGCCGGCGGCCCCGCTGCGCTCTTGCCCTGCGCTCCGGTTCTTGGCTCGTCCGGCGCCCGGCACTTCTGCCGCCGGTTGGTGCGTTGAGCTCGCCGCCCTCTCGGGGGAGGTCTCCTCTGGGGGAACGGGTGCAAGCCCGGGAGGTGGAAAGGGAAGGAACACCTGGGACGGGCGGGGCAGTGAGTCTGGGCGCGGGAGAGAACCCACGGGAACTCCGGGGACGTCCCGACCGAGAAAAGCTCGGCGAGAGGGAGGAGGGTCGGAAGCTCGGATTAAGATGCCAACCCTGCCCTCTGGACTTTTCAATGGCTTGTAGACTTTCTCATTGCTTTGATTGATGCCTTTCTTACAAAGGTCTTTTCTTGGTCTCCGTGTTGCTTTTAATACTTAAAATCAACACTCGAGGTTGAGTCCACGTACTTTTGAAACGGTCCACGGGACTGTCCTCTCCCCTCCATCTGCAGAGCGCCCTGCAGCAGAGAGCTGGAGAAAGTTCAAGAGAAAGGAGACTCCGACATGACCACGGTGGAGAAGAGAGACAGTTGAGTTGAAGAAGTCGGGAGGGCTGGGTGTGGATTTGGTCACCAGATCCAAGTATACCGAGGCCGGGAAGTTCCAACCACTTGAAGTTTAAAGGGAGGCCAGTTTGCGGGCATATTAAAAGAATTCCTTGAATAGTAGCCTATGTCTGTGTTAACCCAAGATCTTTTTTTTTTTTTTAAAAACAAAGTTTATGGAGTGATAGTACAAAGCTCCTGAAGAGGGAGGGACCCGAGAGGCTTGCCCCTTACCCCAGAATCTCATGAGGCAGATAGTAGCTCAGAGCAGAGGTTCTCACAGGTTACCCCCTTGGATCCCGTAACAGCCCCAGAGGTGTATTACTAATGTGTAGAGAGAGCCAGAGGTTTGACCTGCCCAAGGCTTCAGTCAGTAAAAGCTGAGATTTGACCAGTCTTCCTGTCCCCAAACCCGTGCCTTTTCATTCTTTTTCTTTGCTCAGACAGTAGACTTGGGGCACTGTTTATTGGATGGGACAGCTCAGGTGGAAAGTATGAACATTTTAAGGAAAGGCTTACATTAAATAATGGATGGCGGCTCCCTAATTGGTTCTAAAGGCTGAAAAGGATGTTTGGGGGCGCACTGCCTTTACAGAACATGGCCATGGAGCAGAACAGCCACGGTCTCTCAGGAAACCTTGGAGCGGGTATATGCCTGCGTTGGCATTTGTGAGTGGCCTGTATGCTGCAGAAAGGGAACATTGTAGAATGTTCTGTCTCTGCCCCACTGGAATCATAGCTTGGTCCTCAGTCTTCTGTATTACAGATCTCCCATCTCATTCTCCTTTACAAGTGCATGGAGAGGAGGGAAGTCTGAGTCCCATATGCACCTATAAGCGGGGACCAGAAGAGCAGGAGTTAGAACCAATAATGTCCAATGTGGCTAGGTCAGCAAGGAGAAAAAGGCTTTGGGATTCTAGCTTTAAGCTCCAGACTTTTCAATAATCTGCAGGTTGAGCTCAGGCAAGGGAGGGAGCTGCTGCTTTAAAGGTGGGGTAGAGGCGCTTCATGTTTTTGAGTTAGGGGTACTGGAAGAGCCCCGGACCCTGAGATCCCCAAAGATCTGTGACTTCCTTTTCTGCCCTGTAGGTGTGTCCCCTCAGGAGAACACATCTGTGCTCAGCTTAACGTGGAATCCACCGGTGTCAGGAAGGAAGGGGTTCCATGAAATAGTTGAAGATGAACGCAAAACTGGGGGTGGAGGTGCATTTTTCCAGCAAGGAGGGCCCATTGCTTTCATGACTTCTCAGGGGAGTCTGTGATCGAAAAAAGGGTTAAAAACCACCATCCTGGACCCTCAGGCTGTTTGTTGAGCCGATAAGCAGGGGTGAGAAACTGAGTGTTTGTTTAAAAGGTAAACACATTGAACTAACTTGGTGTGATGTATTATTTTCTGCCGCCAGACCATGCTATTGTGAAAATGAGCTATGATGACAAGTGTGTGAGACGGCCTTGGTTATGTAAGGTGTTATTCCTGCCCAAAGACATGGAAATAATTAGCGTCAATTCCCCAGATGGTACCAAAGAAACAGACTTTCTTCTTAACTCCCTGTTTCCGCCTAAATCCCTTTCTAGTTGCCAGAACCTTCTCTCGGTCCTTTCTGTTGAGTCATCTTATCCTCCCGTTTTAGTGCACCTGTTAGAGCTTCCTATGGTATGGATTACAGGACGTGGAATTTGAATAACAATGACCTCGCTAAGTGATGACCTTTTCAAGAAGGGTGTGCCTTAGCTTCTCTGTGTCACCTGCAGCCTCCTGCGCTGGAGAGGTAGGGGAAGTGTGGGGAGCGGGGCTGGAGAGGTCATCGACTTGCTGGAAGTAACTGGAGGTTACTTTACACGATGGGAGCGTTACTGTCAGAACGGAAGGGGTCAGACTTGGCAGTTCCAGCCCTCTTCTACTTGAGGAGATGGGGAGACGCAGCCAGAGGCCGTGTCTAAGTGTCTCCGGGTTGTATTCTTCTTCCAGGAAGATCCTGCAGTCAGCTGGGTTTGGAGGATGTGCTCTCTGCCTGTTGAGCAGAGAGACCGCTCCTCCTACCCCTGCCTGTCAGACAAGCCTTCCCTGTTACGGCGGCCACCTTCTAGACAGTTGCCAACACGAGACTTCTTAAACAAACAAGGAAATATGCTAAATTTGTAGACAGCGATTTCACTGCTTGCGGCCCAGGTTATGTAATATATTTCAGTTTTGCCCCTAAAATGAAAAAATTAGAAAAACAAACCAAGAAACTTGTGATGCCATCCATAGCAACAAATTCTTGCTTTGGTGAACTCTCAAGTCCTCTAGTGGCAAACATACCATTAGACTTGTTTACATGCTATGAAAAGACAACCACTGGGGCGCCTGGGCGGCTCCGTAGGTTAAGCATCTGACTCTTGACTTTGGCTCAGGTCATGATCTCAGGGTCATGGGATCAAGCCCCACTTCAGGCTCCGGGCTGGGTGTGGAGCCTGCTTAAGATGTTTAAGATTCTCTCCCCTTGCCCCCCTGCTCCCTCCCCACCGCCACCCCCACCCCCAAAGTGCTCTCTCCTTCTCTCTCTAAAATAAATAAATCTTAAAAAAAAAAAAAAAGGCAACCTGGGTGCCTGGGTGGCTCAGATGGTTAAGCGTCTGCCTTTGGCTCAGGTCATGATCCCAGGGTCCTGGGATCGAGCCTGTCATCGGTCTCCCTGTTTGGTGGGGAGCCTGCTTCTCCCTCTCCTTCTACTGCTCCCCCTTGTGCTCTCTTGTTCTCTCTCAAATAAATAAATAAATAAAATCTTAAAAAAAAGCAACCATTGTTTAAACTGTTAAAACCTATGGGCAAAAATCATTATAAGTAAGTGCTCTAATAAATAACTCAGAACTTACATATGAGTATCAACCCGGAAGATATCTCTACTCTTGCTCTTACTTCTTCTCTACATGTGTGGATCCTTTCTGCATCCTTATAGATAAATTTCGTATAGTTTTCATAGATATGTTTCTAGAAGTAGAACCACTGGATCAAAAGTGCCCTTCTCACAGGCTTTAGAGGGTGCATATGGCCAAGGTGCTTTTTAGTAAGATGGAGACGTTTCCACCAGCAATGTACAAGAATGCCATTCCTCCAAGCTGAGCCAACCTGGGGTATTTGCAAGCTCATAGCAAATACTGGTATCTCGTTTTAAATTCAGCTCTTTGATTACTAGGAAGGATGAATTTTTTTTCCAAGTGTGTGTTGGTTATTTGTGCATATGTGTGTATGTGTGTGTGTTTTAATGAATCACCTAATCATGTCCTTTGCCCATTTTTTTTCTCTTTGGGTATTTATTTTCATCTTATAAATGTATAAAAACTCATAATTTGTCATGACCATTAATTCTTTTTCTTACTGTGTATGCTATAAACTTTCCCCTGGTTTATACTTTGCTATGGAAGTTTTAAATGTATATGTATTTAAATCTATGCGTCATGGGGCGCCTGGGTGGCACAGCGGTTAAGCGTCTGCCTTCGGCTCAGGGCGTGATCCCAATGTTCTGGGATCGAGCCCCACATCAGGCTCCTCCGCTGTGAGCCTGCTTCTTCCTCTCCCACTCCCCCTGCTTGTGTTCCCTCTCTCGCTGGCTGTCGAATAAATAAATAAAATCTTTAAAAAAAAATAAATCTATGCGTCTTTTCCTTTTTTTTTTGCCTATATTTGATATCTTCCTTAGAAATAACTTTCCCAAGCTAAGATTATATAAACATTCAATTATCATTTTTTCAGGTACATCATTTATTTGAAGTTTTATATTCAAATCTATAATTCATCTGGAATTTATCTGGAAATTAACTAATTAATTTATTTTATTTTCATTGCAAATGGTTAATTCATTGTTTCAGCAATATTTTTTTTTAAAGATTTTATTTATTTATTTGACAGACAGAGAGACAGCCAGCGAGAGAGGGAACACAGGGGGAGTGGGAGAGGAAGAAGCAGGCTACCAGCGGAGGAGCCTGATGTGGGGCTCGATCCCAGAACGCCAGGATCACATCCTGAGCCGAAGGCAGACGCTTAACCACTGAGCCACCCAGGCGCCCCTGTTTCAGCAATATTTTTGAATAATCCATTCTTTCCTCATGGACGTGAAATACCACTATTATATAAAATTTTATTCTATCTGCATTTTCTCTTTTGTTCTCTTGATTTATCTGTTAGGGTTAGTGTCAGTACCATCTCGATTATTGTAACATGAAGCTACATTTTATAAATTATACTCTATAGCTTTGTAACCTTGAACAAGTAATTGGACGCTTAATTTCTTTATGTGTAAAGTTATTTCTATTTTATTTGCAATTATGGTATTTCATTGCTAATACTGTTTACTTTTCTTAAAAATCTGTTTTTCTTGAACTTTGTTTATCTACATTATTCTTTTTTTCCATGAGGCCATAGTTCTAATAATCTTTATTTCATTCATTTCTGTTTTTATTTTATGATATCCTTTTTTAAAAATCATTTTGGGAGGTTTATTCTTTCTTTCCTTATTTCTTGCATTGCAAGTTTAGCTCATTAATTTTGGAATCTTTGTTTTTTTGTTTGTTTTTAAAGATTTACTTATTTGTTTTAGAGAGAGAGAGGGAGAGAGAGAGAGAGCACCAGTGGGAGGGGTAGAGGGAGAGGGAGAGAGAATCTCAAGCAGACTCCGTGCTGAGCATGGAGCCCGATGGGGGGCTCGATCTTATGACCCTGAGATCATGACCTGAGCCGAACCCAAGAGTCGGATGTTTAACTGACTGTGGCACCCAGGCACCCCTGGAATCTTTGGTTTTTTTAGCACTATAACCTGTCAATTCTAAGATGGACATTTTTCAGAGTTTGCATCTCTGAGGTTGGATTGGTCTTACTAGTACACTGGGCCCAGCAGCAGGTGTGAAGTAGTTGTTAGAAACTTCGCTGAATGAGCACTGAATAATGCAGAAGGTGTATCTGTGTCTTGGAAGAACATTCCAGAGGCATTTGAGGAACACTCACTTAAGAAGTGCTGCATCAGCCATGTGCTTGTTGCACTGAGGTCAATTTAGGTGGAAAATGTGGAAATCAGTGATTGAGTTGAAAGGCGGTTCAGTAATCAGACTTTTAAATGCAAGTTTTCAGAATGGTTTCACCAATTTGCTTTGCTTATGTTTTCCTTCTTTAAACATGTGCATGAATAATATGTGCTTAAAATCTACATCTAAGTAAGTCTGAAAGAGTGCTTCAATAAATATATAATAAAAACGAAGTGGTAGGGGCACCTGGGCGGCGCAGTCGGTTAAGTGTCTGCCTTTGGCTCAGGTCATGATCCCAGGGTCCTAGGATCGAGTCCTGCATTGGGCTCCCTGCTCATTGGGGAGCCTGCTTCTCCCTCTGCTTGTCACTCCCCCCTACTTGTGCTCTCTCTGTCCTCTCTCTTGTCTCTCTCTCTCTCTGACAAATGAATAAATAAAATCTTAAAAAAACCGAAGTGGTAAAGCATTCTGTCATAGTTTAATTGGCAGCCTTTGTTCTTTGTGGTACATAAAATACTAATGTTATTGTAAGTGCTGAGGCTTCATATTTGGTGAAATACAGGATAGACAGTAAATGCATTTCAGGCTCTAGTTTCTACTTACTGCTTTACTTGGATAACCACAAGTTTTGATTTATAGTACTTATGTCATTGACCATTAAGCACCTCATGATTTCCATCGCGATGTCCTCTTTCATATGAAATATTTAGAAGTGTGGTTTGAGTTTCCAAACGTACAGATGTTTTTGGCTGTCTTTTTATTATTGATTTCTAATTGTATTGCATTGTGGTCAGAGAGTGTGGTCTGTGTTACATCTGTTGACACTACTTTTAGGGCTCATAGATGGGTGGTTACTCCTCTGGCTCCTGGGAAACTGTGCTCTCCTCTTCATAGCTCTGTGTCTTTCTCAGCCCCTCCCCCTGGGCTCCACTCCACCCAGCTCCTCACACCTCAAGCAACCAGTTGACCCTTCCTTTACCTGGGGCTCTCTAGGTGCCGTGGCATATTCCAGAACAGCTCTTCCCATGCTTGGCCAGCTCTGAGAATCACTTGCGGTGCTTCTTAACCATACTGACACCCAGGTCTTCCCCTGTAGGTCTGGGTCAGAGCCCTGGGATCCGAGTGTTGAAGTGTCCCAAGGTGATCCTCATGACTCAGCAAATTCGAGAAACTCTGTGCAGTTGGGGATCAGGAAGTGGGATGGGATAGAATGCAGTGGTGGAGCTAGACTTGAAAAGGAGGAATATCACTGCAGAACGTGAGTCTAATTGCTGCAGGGGAAGGAGGACTTGCTCAAAATGTGGGTTCCCAGGCCTCACTTAGAGAGATTCTAATTCAGTGGGTCTGTGATGGGATTTGAGAATCTGTATTTTTATTTATTTATTTATTTTTTAAAAAGACTTTTTATTTATTCATTTGAGAGAGAAAGAGCACGCTAGAGCAGGAGTGGGGCAGGAGAGAGTCAGAGGGAGAGAGAGAAGCAGACTCCCCACTGAGCAGGGAAGCCCAGACCTGGGGCTTGATCCCAGGACTCCAGGATCATGACCTGAGCCGAAGGCAGACACTCAACTGACTCAGCCACGCAAGTGTCCCGAGAATCTGTATTTTTAACAGGCTTCTCAGGTAATTCCGACACAGGCAGTCCTTATGCCATACCCTGGAAAAACCGAGAATGGGGATCCTGGGAGGGGAGGGAAACATACTCAAGAGTCACAGAAGTCTGACTCCTAGTTTTTGTAATTTTTCTTATAACCAGAGGCTACATTGTATCTATCAAGCTTTTATGCACTAGAAAGCTATGCATATAGAAATACGATATCCATTCCTCTGACTTTTTTTTTTTTTAAGTGGCTGGGCAGGCACATAGCTCCATAGAATGATGAGAGAACAGACTGACTTTCACGAATCAGTAACTACAGCAGAGTGAAGATAATGGTTATGATTTTGTATTTGAGAACACTGGCTTTCAGGACTCCCTTACTTGGGGAGTTTGAGGAGTTACAATTCTTTTTTTTTTTTTAAGATTTTATTTATTTATTCGACAGAGCTAGAGACAGCCAGCGAGAGAGGGAACACAAGCAGGGGGAGTGGGAGAGGAAGAAGCAGGCTCATAGCGGAGGAGCCTGATGCGGGGCTCGATCCCATAACGCCGGGATCACGCCCTGCACCGAAGGCAGACGCTAAACCGCTGCGCCACCCGGGCGCCCCGAGGAGTTACAATTCTTTTTCACTTATTTGCTCGAATATTTGTTGAGCATCTACTTTGTGTCAGGCACTGTTCTGGGTGCTGTGAAGATGAATAAGACATAAGTCTGCTGGGGAAGATGTGTATATAAGTTAATGACGATGCTACAGCGTGGGGGAACCCGTGGAAATTTCTGATGGCAGTTCTTTGGATTATTCATCAGTCTTTCCAGGAATAAATCCTTTGGAAGATTGTCTTGAGATGCTCAGTACGATGTACAGATACCTAGCTTGATTCAGATGTTGTCCCTTCCGTTTAACTCCAAGTGGGTAAACTCTGGAGACACAAGTAGTCTAGCCTAGTGGTTGGGATTTTTGACTTCAGTGTCACAAGGGCTGCGATCAAACCTGGACCTAGGTGTTTATTTTCTGCATGACCTTAGGCAAGTTGCCTTAGTTCCCTCATCAGTAAAATGGAAGGATAAGCAATACTTATCTGTGGGGTGGTGTTAATGGGAATTAAAGTGGGATAACGCGTATAAAATGTTAACATAATCTTCTATATACGATACACGCACAATAAATGTTAGTTTAAAAAAATAATGTATATAATCTAGGGAACAATAAAAAATAGTAAGATGGAGTGGTAGGTATTTCATTTCATTGATGAAATCCAATGGTGATGTGTTACAGGTACTAAACACAGGGGTTTTCTGGAATCTAAGGGATGCTTGGCCAACACAACATCCTCTGGCAGAAAGGCCGGCCCCTCCTCTTCTGTTGAAACATGTCTTAGTGTGAGTGAGCCTCCAGGCCTCTGCAAAGCGTCCGTTCACCTAGAGTAAGTAAGGGTGCAGTAAAGACCTAACTATTGGGATAGATTCTGACCAGGAAGCCAGCATTCTGAGAGGTCATGACATGTTTGGCAAGAGCGTGGATTCTGGAGCCGGACTGTCTAGGTTCAAACCCCAGCTCTGCCAAGTTCGTCTGTGTGAACTTGGGAAAATTACTTTACCTTCCTGGGCCTCAGTTTTCTCATCTGTAAAATGGAGATAATACTTCATAGAATTATTTTAAGGTTTAAGTGAGTTAATACAGGGAAAGTGATTGGAAGACTCCATGACACACAACACGTGTTGTATGCATGCTTGTCATTATGAAGTTCAAAAGCAAGGGAAACTAAGCTATATTTTTTGGAATACATACTTAGGTGGTAAATCTTAAAGAAAAGCAAAGCCATGATTACCATAAGAGTCAGAGTCAGGAGAGTGGTTAATCCTCGCGGATGGGGACACACAAATGGTTCCTAGTGAGCAGTGGGTTGGGGGAAGAGTGGGAGGGGAGGGCTGGCTTTATAATTATTTATAAAACTGTATTGGTTGTGAGTACTTTTCTCTGTTTAGATTTCTTTACAGTAAAAAGTTTTGGAAGCCCTTTTTTCTAATCGCTTTTGTTACAAGGAAAGTAAGTACACTGTAGAAATTTTGAAAGAATAAAAACAATATTAAAAATAAAAATCATGGTAATTCCACCCCTTAGAGAATCAATTTTAATGTATTTTTTAAAGCTTTATTTTTAAGTCATCTCTGCACTCAATGTGGGGCTTGAACTCACAACCCTGAGGTCAAGAGTCGCACGTTCCACAGACTGAGCCAGCCAGGCTCCCTTAGTGTTAACATTTTGATGTTATTTTTTTATGTGCATAAGAAAAAAAAATCTTCACCCTTCTAAAGTGTGCAACTCAATGGTTTTTAGTATATTCACTAAACCATTACCACAATCAATTTTAGGACATTTCATCACCCCTAAAAAGAAGCCCGTCCTCTTGAGCAGTCACTCCATGTCCCCTACTCCCCCAGGCCTAGATAATCACTGATGTACTTCTTATCTCTATAGACTTGCCTATTCTGGACCTTTCATATAAATGGAATATGTGGTCTTTGGTGTCTGGCTTCTTTCATTCAGTGTTATGTTTTCAAGGTTCGTCTATGTTACAACATATATCAGTACATCATTCCTTTTTTTAAAAAAATAGGAGTGAATTATATATAACATAACATTTGCCATTTTATCCCTTTTTGCCCATTGATATTAATTACCTTTCAACCATCACTGCCATCTTTTTTTAAGGATTTTATATATTTATTTGGCACAGAGAGAGAGGGAGGGAGGGAGCACACACAAGCGGGAGGGCAACAGTGGGAGAGGGAGAAGAAGGCTCCCTGCTGAGCAGGGAGCCCCACTCAGGGCTCTATCCCAGGACCCCAAGGTCGTGACCTGAGCCAAGGGCAGACGCTTAATGACTGAGCCACCCAGGCACCCCCAACATTACTACTTTTAAAACATTTTCATCAGTCCAAACAGAAGCGCTTTACTCATTAAGCAACAATTCCCCATTCTCCCCTTTCCCCAGATCCTGGTACTCTAATCTACCCTAATCTACTAACCTGATCGACTTTCTGTCTCTCTGGATTTACCTAGCTAGATATCTCATATAAACGGAGTCATACAATATTTGTCCTTTTGTGTTTGGCTTATTTCACTTAACACAGTGTTACAAGTTTCATTCATGTTGTAACATGTATCAGAACGCCATTCCTTTTTATGGCTGAATAATATTCCATTGCATGTCAATGCCTCCATTCATCGGTCAGTGAGCATTTGGGTGGTTTCCACTGTGTGGCTGATGTGAGTAACGCTGCAAAGAACGTTGGTTTACAAGTATCTGAGTCTCTGTGTGCAATTCTTTGGGGGTATATGGCTAGGAGTGGAATTGCTGGGTTACAGCATAATTCTATATTTAACTTTTTGGGGAACCACTACACTGTTTTTAAAAATGCATCTTTCAACTATGTCAGTCCCCTCAAATTGTGAGTAAATAAATGATATGTCATGGACATTTATGGAACGGCAGGCCTAGTTGTCGTGAGGAAGGGTTATTGTAGCGTAAGACATGTAAAATCAGGTTCTAACTACCAATTTAAACACATGGAAGAATCTAATCCTTCCGCTTCCTTTCCAGCCTGGCTGCAGATTTGGATCTGAAATCCTCCTCCTCACATTCTGATCACTCCTCTGAAACCTCATTGCCTGAAGTCCCAAAAGAGAAATATCCTGAGGAGTTCAGCCTGCTTAAATTGCAGACAAGTGAGTACGTCATAGCCCCGCCCCTGCGTGCCTCCGCGCCCAGGGCTTTCCGGAAGTCTGCCATACTGTCGGGCACCGTTCGCTGGAGACTCAGGAAGTGCCGCGTGCCTGACATGCTTCATCTCTAATTCTCATAGTGACTGCGGGGGAGCTGTCATTATGTATTTTCCAAAACTAAAATGGCTTTATATAAAAACCATAAAAGTACCATGGCAAATTATTAAAATAATAATAAAGGAATATTTATAGTATAGAAACCCCTTCCCCAGTGTTTTCCCGCAGTAACCCCATTATGCCCTCTAGCCGTGAGGCATTTTGAAACATGTATGGGCGTGTATGTACGTACTTAGGTATATATGGGTTGTAGTATATATACAACCATACTTGCACTTGTGGAAAATAGGATACAAACTATTTTCACTCAAGGCAAATAGATCATGGACCTCTTTTTGTGTCATACATATAAATCTAGGTGGCTAATATAGACCTACCCATTTTACACAGAAGGCAACTGAGGCTCGGAGAGACTTAGTCACTCATACGAGAACACCCAGCTAGGAAGTACAGTGGTGGGATCAGAATCCGAACACGCCTGACTCCAGAGCCTGTGTGCTTTCTCGGCCACCATGGAGCCCAAGGGCTTCTCAAGCAACCCTAAAGCTGTTAGGGAGTCTCTCATTGTTTAAAATCGCTTTAGCGGTTTATAGGAAAAGTATTGAATGAGGAAGCAAAGACACAGACAGGTCCAGCAATTTGCCTGAGGTTCCACACGGGCCTTTCTCATCTGCCTGTCACTCCAGCGCATGCGTGTGCCATTGCTGCTGCCCACACTGCAGTCCATCAGGCTAAGTTGCCGTGGTTTGCCCAGCCCTTCGCTGGCTGATGGGCATTCTGTTCTTCCTACCCACTTCTCAGAGTGAAGGTTGGATCGTAGGTGTGTGTGAAAGTGTCTCTGAGCTTCCCATTCCATACATCACTTCCAACCATAAAATTGGCTTTATTTTTGGAGGAGAGGGTGAAAAGGGGAAAAAGGCCTCTTAGATACCTTTCTCCCCACTTCCCTTCTTTTTGGGCCTCGTCTCCCAGAGGTTAACACTGCTCCTGATATAGAGCCAAGGGATTATACAGGTTGATAAAGTACAGGCCAGTCAGAGAACGTCTGGGACGACTTTTCTGTCATTTAATTGCATTATGTGAGGCTGGGAGCGATGCTGATGGAAGGATTTCTGATGTCTTGCAGAAGATGGGCAGCGTCCGGAATGGACATTTTACCCGAGATTTAGCAGCAATATCCACACCTACCACGTTGGAAAGCAGTGTTTCTTTAATGGCGTCTTCCTCGGCAACAGGAGGTCTCTGTCAGAGAGAATGGTGGACAAGTGCTTTGGGAGGAAGAAATATGGTAATATTTTCCTCCTGGACCTTGACTGTGCCATGCCTAAAAATACACTCTGGATGTGGTTCAACATTCCATGGCTGGCCTCCGCCCTCTGGGGTCACCATGTCACTCTAGTGCAGCCAGGAAGATGGGAAAGTGAAGGGGATGGTTGGCAGACTGCATTTTCTGGCAAAGAACTCACAACATATGCTGATCCACATTTTTGTTTTTCTCTGAATTTCATAAAATGCTAATGTGACATTTAAGTCCTCAGATAAGTTCTCTCAGATACTTATTAATAGAAACCTTCATTCAAGTCTGCAGAAAATAATTTATGTTTCAGTTAGATGCTGCCCATCATGTGTATTTAAATTGTACATTATATTCTTCAAAAGGAAAATATCCCATAAACCTTAGCCTGTTATTTCATAGCTTATTTAATTAAAGGTAATTGAGATGTGTATATATATGTATATAGGGAGAGAGAGAGAGAGAAAGAGTTTGGAACATGGTGAGTTCTCTGTCCCAACCTACATAATAGATTTATGGAACAATCCTAGGGTTGCTGAGTACCAATGGACCGTGATAGCACATTCTTCTCAGGAAATACCTGTATGGGAGGCAGCCATTGCTTCATGGATTGCTGTAGCAGGAATACAGAGAGAAAGAAATAGAAAGTTCTCGTTTTTGAGTTTCAAAATAGGCTTTTAAACTCAGAGCAGAGACAAATAGTTTTGAAGATCAAGGCTTTCGTTTGGATAGAGGACACACAAGAAGCCATTCTAGAGGAGGTGTGGGGGAGGCTTGAGGAGTCCTGCATCAAAGTCTAGCCCGTGATCAGATGGGCCTCTAGCTGGGGTTTCTGCCTCAGAGCGTGGCTGGGACGAGACCTTGAGCCTTAGCGTGAAGTGGCCCCAGCTCTACTGAGCAGCAGAGCCTCGAGAGCTGTGGGCAATGTCTGGGCAGAAAGCTGGCCTCAGGGTCTCACCCACCCGGGAGATATGGAGGAATAGCTGCTTTTTTTGTGCCCTGTGAAGACTATGGAGGTTGGGACCCAGAGAAAGAATGAAACAAAGGTAGCAAGCCGGGAGGGCTGCCCAGGTCTCGCAACTGAAATGCTGGGAGACCACCGTATGACGCGCTGGGGACCATCAAGCCAGGGATCGTAGGAGAATAAACTGTTGCTTCACCTGATGCATTGTGGAGGGGGCTGGCTTGCTGAGGATCAGACTAGATGACACATGTTAGCAGACAACAGAAGCAAATGCCAGCCTTCAGAGAGTAGCGGAGATAAGGTGAATATCAGATTCCAGTGTGGTTTGCAGTCAGTGACCCTGGACCCAAAGCCTTCCACCAAAGCCCTGATAGCATGTGAGCCTGTGCACACCCTGACTTCTCACCCTCAGCTGAGATGCAGCCATCGGGTAGAATAAGAAAGATCTATTTAAATATGAAACAAGTGGGAAAAATCAGGAAGGGACTAAGTTTAGCTGTATGGTACTTAGGAATGCTCTTGGCCACAGTAGGATGAAAACCAAATTGTCAGAGGCTTAAATTGTAAGATATTATATGCTTTTTTTTTTTAAAAAAGATTTTCTTTATTCATTTGAGAGAGGGAGCGTAAGCAGGGAGAGGCAGAGGGAGAGGGAGAAGCAGACTCCCCACTGAACAGGGAGCCTGATGTGGGGCTTGCTCCCAGGACTCTGAAATCATGACCTGAGCTGAAGGCAGATGCTTAACCATCTGAGCCACCCAGGTGCCCCAGATAATATGTGCTTTTTTTTTTTTAAGATATTTATTATATATTTAACTAGAAACTTTGAAATCTAGGTGGCCTATATATGGACTGGTTGCCCAGTGATGTCATTGAAGATACAGGCTCATTTTGTCTTTCTGTGCTGCTATTCTCAGATTGTGTTGGAGTTTTGTCTTCACACTGACCATAATCTTATGGTCATAAGAGAACTGTTGCAGTTCCAAGCATCACATCTATATTTCGAAACATGAAAAAGAGGAATCTCTCTTGTTGCCTTTCCCTTTTAGAACGAAGGGAAAATTTTCTCATATGGTCCTTAGGAGACGTCCTTCCACCTGTGTCTCACTGCCTAGACCTGGGCCAGCGGCAAGTGTTTATCAAGGATAAATGGGATTATCACGATGGACTCAAATCCTAACCCTCATGCATCACTCCCCTTCTAACTCAAAGTAAACATTATCCTGAATTTTGTGTATTATTATTTCCCTTCCGTGCTTCCTTCCTTCATTCGTTCCCTCCTTCCTTTCTTTTATGATCTCTATACATACTGAATAAATGCAAAGGTGCAATTTTGAAATATTTATGGAATATATAGAATAAGGTATCACAATCACTTGCGTGCTCCTTATTCCATTTAAGAAATGGAGTATTGTCTTTATATTCAAAGGTTCCGAGAGGCCCCTTCCTGAATACGACATCTTTCCCCCCAACTCCACTGAGAACCCCTATTCTACCTTTATTACAAAGAAAAACTTTTTACTGGGGACATTTTCAAACATGTGCCAAAGTTGAGAGAAGAGCATAATATTACCTGATCGCTTAGCTTCAACAGTTATCAACAGGTGGCTTATCCGGGTTCATTTTTACCCCTCTCCCCCAGGGATTATTTTAAAGCAAGTTCCAGGCAGCAGATAATTGCATCTGTATACATTTTCAGTGTGTACATCTAATAGATATGGATTATTTTTATTTATATGACCACAATACCATTTTCATATCTTAAAAAAACGAACAAGAATTCCTTCATATCACCAAGTATCCAGTCAGTGTTCAAATACTCAATTGCCTCACAAATGAAATATTTAAAAATATTTCTAGTTTGAATCAGGATCCAAATAAGGTCCACACTTGGCAATTAGTTAAAATGTCTCTCAAGTCTCTCTCTCTCTCTTTTTAAATTATTTATTTATTTATTTATGAGAGAGAGAGAGAGAACATGAATGGGGGGAGGAGCAGAGGGAGAAGCAGAATCCCTGCTGAGCTCAGAACCCAACTCAGGATGGATCCCAGGACCCCGGAATCATGACCTGAGCTGAAGGCAGACGCCAAATGGACTGAGCCACCCAGGTGTCCTTCAAGTCTCTTTTTAATAAGTCCTCCCCTTCTTTTTTCTTGCAATTTATTTGGTGTAGAAACTAGGTCATGGGCACCTGGGTGGCTCAATCGGTTAAGCGTCTGCCTTTGGCTCAGGTCATGATCTCAGGGTCCTGGGATCGAGCCCTGCATTGGGCTCCCGGCTCAGTGGGGAGCGTGTTCTCCCTCACCCTCTGCTGCTCCCGCTGCATGTGCTCTCTCACCCACTCGCTCTCTTTCAAATAAATAAATAATGGCTTAAAAAAAAAAAAAAGAAACTAGGTCATGTATCCTGCAGAGTTTGCCACAGTCAGGATTTTGCTGATTACACCCCTTGGTACCATTTAACTGGTTTCTCTGTCCTATGTATTTCTTGTAAACTGAGAGTTGGACCTATAGGCTTGATTCCTTTTAGTGTGATTACTTCTTAGGTGACATCCAATGACTTCTTTAAACCCGAAATACAATGGTCTTTTCCCGTTTTTTTCTCTTCCTCGATCTCTTGCAGCGCTCGATACTTTTAAGCTTGGCACTGGACATTTTTTTCTTTCGTGACATTCTCTTCTCTCTTGTTATTTCTTGGATAAGATGGACAGGCAGCATCATGACTGCCAGTCAGCTTCCATTATGAACTGAAATTCAACACCTTTATTATAGAAAAAAACGAATCAAATTATGTTTCATTAATGGTTGGCTCTAACCCATTAGCTATGATCATCAGGCCATTGGTGGAGTTCCTTAAAGGCCTAATTTGTTGCCATAGAAGGAATAATAAAATGTCATCTGTGGTTGTAGGTCGTAGGGAAATTGACCTGAAAATATAATTTTTCTCTTCTGCAGCTCTTCCTCATTAGCTAATTTCCTTCTGAGATCCAGTCGGAGAGACAGAGCCCAATTACGGTTGTTTGTTAAGCTTTATAGGACACAGGGATTCAAAGTGCACCAATGCTCAGATTTTAAGCAGACTTCTTGCTTATCCTTTGCAGATACCCTTGATTCACTGTTCACTTTACACCAAAACATCCCCTCTGAACCTAAGCTATTCTTCTTTCCCAGGCTGGGGTAATCATGACACTTTCTGGAAAATCTCCCAAACACAGCGTTTGTCAGGCACACTTTTCATCTTCTCAAGGCAAGACCATCACAAACACAATAATAATATGTACCTCATAATGAAACATGAAATTATCTAGTTCCCATTGTCATATCGATAGAGCCTATCTTTGGATTACCGTCAGTCCTTTTTATGATCTTGTTTTTAAATATTTTTCACAGATATTGATCCTAGGAATGGAATACCAAAGTTAACTCCAGGAGATAATCCATATATGTACCCAGAACAGAGTAAAGACTTCCACAAAGGGGGATCAACTCTCCCACCAGTGAATTTCTCCATGTAAGTGTATGTGAATACTAGGGTTCGTTTGTTAATTTTAAAGGACTTATATCTCTCCGTACTATATATGTTATATTTCATAAAGAGTAGATTCCAACAAACATGGTTGCTGACAATTTCTAAAAAAGTTCATCCCTAGTCCCTTAGCGTCCACACGTGTGCGTGTGTGTAATTGAAATTATACACAGGATCTTGACTACAAAAAGGGGGTTGTTAATTTTGTCCCTATTATTGTTACCATGAATCCGAAGTCTTTTCAGTTTCATACCGAGTCAGATTGTTTATTAGCGACTACAGTTTGGATTGATGTACCCTTGGAACTAATCTCAGACCAAAGTGATTGAGGAGAAAGGGAGGTTCATTAAGTTAAAAGAAAAATAGTTAGTATATTACATTCATATTTTAAAAAAATAATCATGTTTGGTTTAATGATGTTTAGTAAAAATTGTAATAAGAATCATGACCTTTACAGTTTTGAAGCCCATAGGTGGCCATTAAAACCAGAAAAGAAGACATTTTCACTTAAAAAAAAATGTATCGATCCCTCTGCCAAGCCATACCGATTATATGGTTGTCTGTTCTGTTTTTCAGAGTGCCTTATGAAAAGAAATACGATACATTTATTCCACTTGAGCCTCTTCCACAAATTCCTATGTGAGTTCTGTGCCACGGTTTTGTATTATCCGATCTTTATGAAGTTATCAGTTATTTATAATTTTCTCCTATGGAGTAGCTCATAGACACCCAACACAGAGGGACCTTTGACATCCCAGCAGGTGGGGCAGTTTGTGTGGAGGGTTTTGGTGAGACACTAGGAGGACAAGTGCTGTGGAGTCTGGCATCTGGGTTGCCCATGTCTTTAGCCAATAATATGGACAGTCCACCAGAGGCCCTGTGTTGGGCTAGGTATGCACTATGGGGGGTTTATATGGAGCAAAAAGACAAGGTCCCTGATTTGCAAAACCCAAGAGCTGTTGGAAAAGAAAGACCCACGCTTAAATGAGTGCAACCAGGGAGGATGGTTAGAGTTTGAAGAGGCAGAGAAAAAGCCATCAGAATATTCTCACGCTTAAGGGAAGTATCATCCTTCTGATCTGATATTTTAAGTTCAGCTCCATTCTGAACCTCATTTATTTTCCCAAGTAGGGTTTAGACCTAGAAAATGATATGTGTGAGTATAAAAAATTTCACTTTCCAGGGGTGCCCAGGTGGCTCAGTGGGTTAGGTGACCAACTCTTGATTTTGGCTCAGGTCATGATCTCAGCGTCCTGGCATTGACCTGTGCCAGGCTCCCTGCTCAGTGGAAGTCTGCTTGTCTTCCTCTGCCCCTCCCTTTAGCCCTCCCCTGCTTGTGTGTGCGCTCTCTCTCTTTCTCTCTTAAATAAATAAGTAAATCTTTTTTTTTTTCCAAAAGATTTTATTTATTTATTTGACAGAGATAGAGACAGCCAGCGAGAGAGGGAACACGAGCAGGGGGAGTGGGAGAGGAAGAAGCAGGCTCATAGCGGAGGAGCCTGATGTGGGGCTCGATCCCATAACGCCGGGATCACGCCCTGAGCCGAAGGCAGACGCTTAACCGCTGTGCCACCCAAGCGCCCCTAAATAAGTAAATCTTAAAATAACTTCAATTAAAAATTATTTATTTATTTGAGAGAGAGAGAGGGAGCTTGAGTTGGGGGGGTAGGGGCAGAGGGAGAAGGAGAAGCAGACTCCCCACTGAGCAGGAAGCCCAATTTGGGGCTCGATCCCAGGACCCTGAGATCATGACCTGAACTGAAGGCAGATGCGCTTAACCAACTAAGCCACCCAGGCGCCCCCCCCCAATTTCACTTTCTAATACAAAACAGTCTCACATAAGTATGGCTAGAGTGGGCAAGTGACCCACATTCTGACCCACCAGAGCTCAGCTGGGAGACCAAACCCCGGAGCTCAGTGGAAATAAAAGCCTTTTATTCCAAGCTTGGGAGCTTAAGTACCATCACGATACTGTATTATTACTTGAGGCACATAATTAGGGCCTCGCATGTCTGTACTGTACATTTTTTGGAAACACTCTGCTAGAATATTTAAAAGTAATTGCAAGGGCACAAAATAAGTCTTTTTACATTTAAAGAAGACTGAAATCAGGGGCGCCTGGGTGGCACAGCGGTTAAGCATCTGCCTTCGGCTCAGGGCGTGATCCCGGCGTTATGGGATCGAGCCCCACATCAGGCTCCTCCGCTGGGAGCTTGCCTCTTCCTCTCCCACTCCCCCTGCTTGTGTTCCCTCTCTCGCTGGCTGTCTCTATCTCTGTCGAATAAATAAATAAAATCTTAAAAAAAAAAAGAAGACTGAAATCATATCAAGTATCTTTTGTGACCATGATGGTGTGAAAATAAAAATCAATTACAAGAGGAAGACTGGAAAGTTCACAAATGTATGAAGATAAACAACATGTTCCTGAGCAACCAATGGGTCAAAGAAGAAATGAAAAGAAGAATAAAAATATACTTTCAGGCAAGTGAAAATGGAAATAGAACATACCAAAACTTATGGTATGCAGCAAAAGCAAGTCTAAAAGAGAAGTTGATAGTAATAAATGCTTATGTTGAGGAACAAGAAAGATATCAAGTGAACAACTTAACTTTACACCTCAAGGAGCTAGAAAAAAAGAACAAACTAAGCCTGAAGTTAGTGGAAGGAAGGAAATAACGAAAACCAGAGGGGAAATAAATGAAATAGAGATTAAAAAGACAATAGAAAAGATCAATGAAAGGGCTTTTTAAAAATTTATTTATTTTTTAAAAAGATTTTATTTATTTGAGAGAGAGAGAGAATGAGCAAGGGGGAGAGGCAGAGGGAGAAACAGACTCCCTGCTGAGCAGAGAGCCTGACATGGGGCTCGATCCCAGGACCCTGAGATCATGACCCAAGCCGAAATTAAGAGTTGAACACTTAACCGACTGAGCTACACAGGCACCCAAGATTATCCTTATTTTTTCTTTTTATTTTATTTTTTAAAAGATTTTATTTATTTATTCGACAGAGAGAGAGACAGCCAGCGAGAGAGGGAACACAAGCAGGGGGAGTGGGAGAGGAAGAAGCAGGCTCATAGCGGAGGAGCCTGATGTGGGGCTCGATCCCATAACGCTGGCCAGGATCACGCCCTGAACCGATGGCAGACGCTTAACCGCTGTGCCACCCAGGCGCCCCTATCCTTATTTTTTAAAGAATTCTGCCGTTTGTGTTGATCTCTTCCTTTTGGCTGAAGGATTACTTAACAGATTTAAAATTTCCAAGTGGAAGAGGTTTTGATTTTTATTTTGTAATTCAATTTTTACTTTTATCACCTAATGACCAGAAAGTACTGTTTTTATTGTTTTTATTTTATGGAACTTACCAAGTTTTCCTTGTGACCTAATACACGCTCAATTTGGGGACTGACTCTACATACATTTGAAGGTGTGTCTACTTCAACAGGATGCAAAGTTAGATACATACCCAGAAGATTTACCTTTTTTTTTTTAAGATTTTATTTATTTATTGCATGAGAGAGAGAGAGAAAGCAAGCGAGCGCACATGCGGGAGGGAGGGAGGGAGAGGGAGAGAGAATCTGAAGCAGACTCTTCACCCAATGAGGGTCTCGATCTCATGACTGGGAGATCATGACCTGACCTAAAACCAAGAGTTGGATGCTTAACCGAGTGAGCCATCCAGGCACTCCAGATTTATCTTTTTGATTAAAATTGTTCATTTGACTTAGTTTGGACTGAAAACGGGTGGGTTAATATTAATGTATTTCTATCTTTATTGTTAACTGTATCCATTAACATTATAAAAGTATCTTCTTTTTAGACAAACCAAAACCAGACTCTTAATTGTAGAGAACAAACTGGTGGTTCCCAGAGGGGAGGTGGGTGGGGAGGATGGGTGAAACAGGTGATGGGGATTAAGGCATGCACCTGTCATGATGAGCACTGAGTAATGTAGAGAATTGTCGAATCACTATATTGTACGCCTGAAATGAATATAACACTGTAAGTTATAACACTGCACTGGAATTAAAAATTTTAAAAACCTTCTTTTTCTCATTTAATGCTTTTTGTCCTGTATTATACACTGCCAGATATTAAGATTACAACTCTTACTTCGTTTTGTTTGCATTTGACTAATATACCTTTACCCATTTTTTTGTTTTTAGACTTTCAAATCACTTTTTTTTAGGTCTGTCTTTTAGACACAGAGTTGGATTTTGCTTTTGTGAGCCAACCTGAAAATTGTTTTCTTTAATAGGTGAATTAAGGGGCTCCTGGGTGGCTCAGACGGTTAAGCGTCCAAGACTTTTGATTTTGGCTCAGGTCATGGTCTCGGGGTTGTGAGACGGAGCTCTGCAGTCACTGGGGAGTCTGCTTGAGATTCTCTCTCCCTCTCCCGCTGCCCCTCCTCCGCTCATGTGCATGAGCTCTCTCTCTAAAATAAAAAATAAATCTTAAAAAAATAGGTGAATTAAGATAATTTGAATTAATGATTTGACAGATTTGATTTCAATTCTATCATAATATTTTGTTACATTTATTATGTGTATTATTTTTATCATAAGTCTGTTTTCCTTGATTGCTTCAGCAAAAGTTAAAAAGAATTATTTCTTTTGATGTTAAGGAATGCTTGTGGTTTTGTTGTAGTGATTCTTTATGCTAGTATCTTTCTATATTGCCCAGGTAAGATCCTGCTGGTCTTATTTGGGCTTCTACTATTGGTTTGTCAGCTTTACATGATATCCGTGACTCCCACCTCTTACCTGTGTGGTAATCCGGTTTCCTTCCTGCAGGGACTTCCCCATCCCTAGCAGATGTATCAGGACATTTTTTCCAATCATGGTGCCTTTCTCCCTAAATATATGAAAATTGGAGCTGCCAAAAGATGAAAAGATTCTTCATCTCTTTTCTCTGACTCATCCCAGGAGTCACAATTCCTGGTACCTCTTGGAACATACACAGGGTGGCCCAGCCTATGTCCTTTCCAATCTCTGCAGACTTGGGGGGATGCTGGGGGTCTGCATTAGCTGAGGCCTCAGCAAAACAACAGAAGGCACACTCAGGTGGGATTCTGAAGAGAGCTTAATGGAAGGACTGTTGACAGATGAGTAAACAGGTCAAGGGAAATTATATGGAAGGGCGAAGCCCCTCTGAGGCTCTCTCCAGGGGGCGGCTGTTACCACTCCCAGGACAGCGAGAAGAGTGATTTTGTTGCCCAGCTTGGCGGGAGATGGAGAAGAGCTGTCTGGAAGGGACTGAGGCCGTGGAGAGTGCAGCTGCGGCCAGAACCTGGGGTACCTCAGGAGATGAGCGGGAGTAGAGGAGTTAGGTGAGAAATACCCCAACCTCCGCTTGCTTTCTGGTCTCCTGCTGGTGCCTCCAATGCGTTAGCCAAGCCCGGCTCCACGGCAGGGGCATATGGTGGGGTCCAGGCGATGCAAGTTGCAGAGGTCAGCTGTCTGGGGAGAGAAGGGCAGAAAAGAGATCTGGGTTTGGGGGAGAGGGAAATGCTGAACAACCATCGTGGTGTTGCGTTTCGTCACTGGTCTCCTAAATTGGAAGCCTTCTTACCTTGGAGGATGCAGTCCCTTCCCCACTGAAGGTGTCTGTGCGTTTTGCAGCAGACAAACTCAAACTCAGGTGTTGTTTTCTTTCTACAGCTTGCCTTTCTGGGTGAAGGAGAAGGCCAACAGGCTGAAGAACGAGATAAGAGAGGTTGAGGAGCTTGACAATTGGCAACCAGCGTCCCCCTTGATGCACAATTTACTCCTTCCTGGTGGGTTAAAGAACTTTCAAAGAATAGTATAAAAACTGGAGGCAAGCCCAGAAGAGCAGGCTTTTGAGAGGCTTCGTGGTGGAGAGGAGAGAAGGCAAAGCCTCTCCCAGAGTGGATGGTGTCCTTTACCCCAATGTGGTCCCTTGGGCCCATGTTACGGTCACGCATCGCTGGTTGAGTGTGTTGGTTGAGCACTGTTAGTCTTGTAACGGAGCACAACCTTTAACACCGTGCCTCTATCCACAGGTTCTCTGGATTCTGCAAGACAATCCTGAACAGAAACAGGCCCATAGAACTTGTACTGACTGTAGTCTGGAGAGCCTCTTCCCAATTGATCGCTTCTGTCCGTGTGACTGCTCAAATGTTTGACTTCGATGAATAATCCCTGTGCTTTGCTCTTTTTAACTTTCTATTTTGAAAACTTTCAAACTTACAGAAAAGTCATGAGACTCATGCAATGAACAAATGCCTACATGTCCTTCACCCAGAATCTACAATTGTTAACATTTGTCAAACTTTGTGCATTCTCTCTCTCTCTCTTCTGTCACTCTCATTATTTTGTGGGATTATTTGATAATGAGTGGCCGACATCATAACCCTTTGCTCCTACGTACTATATACTTCAGTACGTATCTCCTAAGGTCAAGGATCTTCTCCAACAGTTGCAATACAAATATTGAACTCAGGGAAATTAACACTGATGCAATTCTACTGGTAGACGACCCACCTTCAGTTTTATTCAGTTAAATTTAGTTTTTGAAGGATGCTCTCAAATCAATGGTAAAATGCAGACATGGAGTTTTCATTAATTTGGTAAAATTGTTCTCATTTTATTAATACCATTTGAGATTTTCTCTACTATTTGCTTGGTACATGTCAGAAAAATGCGAAGGCTGGATCTCCGCAGGTAATTCATACCATTGTCCTGCAACTCCATTCCCCACTTCTGTAGCATTTGTCCACACAGCCATGCAGGACGAGAGCTCAATGAGGACCAGTCCTGAGTCTTAGGGCCTTTCATCAATCAGGCAAGAAGCAAATATTTGGAGAAAAAGATGGGAACAAAAGCCAACCATATATAGTCAGGCTCTGACCCTCTGCAGTCTAGCCAGTGACTCGGCATCTTCATAGCCAATCTGCTCTACTAAGGAGACCCTGCTAGTTGGCTAATGAGGTCTGCAGGTCTGGTCTCCCCAAACCTGAAAGTGGAAAGAGAGAATTGGGGCCCACACTGACACTCAAAATGCCCAAGACACAAGATACGATTTCTTTCCCTGTCAAAGCATTGTCTCTAGACATAGCCGAAGTAAATGAAGCAGGTTTAGACCACCGTACACCCATGCTGTCTTCATACTGGCCTTTGGACCAACTAGCAGAGAACATGGTGGTTCTACCACCAGCAACTGTCTGACCACACCCTGGCCTACATCAGCTCGCCTCCATGCTGATTCTCTTGCCCCTGGGACACAAAGCTTACCCCTATCCCCAACAAAATCCAGAAAAGAAAATAAAACCAAGTAATTTAGAAAAGGAAAGAAAAAAGAGGTTGCCAACAGATTTTCTCAAATATATCCACTTCTGAAAAAAAATAATTTTTTGTGCTTCCATGACTTAAAATATAAAAAAGTCAGTTGCAGTTGCCTGTGCGGATGGACAGTGGAGAACACAATATAAATGCAGAAAGTGATTCTGCAGGAATTTCCAGATGGGATTATCTAAGCGGAACAGGAAACTGCTCTCAGAGGGGCCTCTTGTGTTTTGGAATGAAGAAGTCCTACACAGTAAAGGTATGAAGAAAAACAACCCAAGTATAGTTTCAGAAGATGTATAGCAGCCTCTAGATTTCGAAGAGGTCTATGTAATTCCTACCCACGGCTCTAAAACGAAGTAGATAGGATTAAAAAAGAAAGCTGTTGAATAATTGACCCCCTGGAGTTCCAGTGCTACATTCCATCTCCTGGAAATCAGGGCAATTTTCACTGGATTTGGGGCACATCACATTTTGGGGCCACTGTGGGCCCATCTCAGTGGTCAGGTCTACTCCTCGGCATTGCCAACAGCTAGTTCCACTGCTAGCTTTGGGCAGGACATAAATGCACGTGGATGCAGCTTTTGGGGAGACTAAGGCATAGACCAAATGGCCAAGTGGGAAAAAATATCTGGGTGTCCTAGCTGTTCCAGTCCTCCTTTCTAGACACAAACATGTTAGCCCTTTTAAGGTGTGAAGATCCCCTTCCCCTCACTTTAGGTTCCTTCATAAATAGCATGTGTGCAGGTGTGCACGTGGGTGAGTGCGTGTGTTCATTTCTTTAAATAACTGCAGCTCGCAGGCTTAATAGAAACAACCCGTATGTGACACTTCCAAGTATATGCATTAGAGTAACAACTTGACATTGTACACAAGGTATTCTAATTTCAGATCCTGGGAAAAATGAAAACTGGCTCCTGTGGCGTGGAGGGAATATTCTGTTTAGGGCTAATGGCTCCGAAGTCCAAATAAGCTAAATGAAGACCATTCCAAGACTGTTTCTATAGTCTCTGCACTCTCAGTTGTCAAAATATTAAGATATTAGGATGATAACTTTTACAAATTCCACACACGATTTATGAATATTCTGTATAATTCCATTCATTGTCTACGTTTCCAGTATGAGGTATCCAGTTTGATTGGACTGTTTCCTTTTGCTCTTAGGCATTTGACCCTCAAAAGCTGGGCGGATAAAAGCCTTGTTTATAGGATCTGACTTGCTGAAGTATGTTAGAGCTGGAGCTCCTCCAGATTATGCTAGTGACCGAGAGCTGGAAAAGCAGGATAGAGTGATGCTTTGACCTGAAACTGAGCAATGGGCTTGATGTGGGATAGTGCACCTCTTAGGGGGTCTACTGGCCAGGTTCCCAGTGGGCTCTAGGAAAAGACATGGGAGCCCTTTTGGTGTCCTTCCAATGCTGGGGAACTCTAGGAAGGGTTACGTCCTGAGCCCACCCTGGGGATGGGGGGACCCTTATTGATTTGAGGAGTCAACATTCAGGCTCCCAAACCAGGACTGTGTAAGAGGTACATCTGTGAAAAGTAAACATTTCTTAATATGCATGGAGGGATCCAGCTTCATATCAAATGAGAAGCCAAATATCCCAATGACTTGTTTTCTGAGGAAAGGTGTTGGTCTCCACCAAATATGGGAACAGGGTGGGGGCAGCTATCAGTGGTGATGGTGTGCACATGGCTCTGATTATCTGCTTAGGAATGTGTTCTTTTGTTTGGGTGCAGTGTGGGGTGGAGTAAAAATCGGGGTCCTTTTAGAAAGGGGGGACAGATGGACACGAGGCATATTTATACTAAAAATTATGGTTTTTTTTTTTTTTTTGAAATTCAAGTTTAACTGGGAGTTCTATATTTTTATTTGGTAAATCTGGCAACTTACAGAAGTGGCTCCAAGGAGATGGATTTGAGGTCTAACTAGGTAAAAGTGTAAGACTCTGAGATGGGTGTGGGGGAGCCATGGGAAAAGGACAAGTGGCCACAAGGTGGATGGTGGTGCTCTTCCCAGGGTGACGTGTGGTGTCTTTACACACTTAGAGAAAGATGCCGTCTTGGCAGACATAGTCCTGTGGATGCACTGCCTGGTAAGCAGCGTGCAAGCTAGATTTCAGCCCCCTTTTGTCCCTTGTGCAGTGAACTACTTATACCACCATACAAGGCAGCCCAGTACTATGTACTGAAATAAGGAATGCTGGACAAGTATAGGCTTTATGGAGGAGCTCAATTTTGGGAAGTTGAATTTGAGGAAGCTGTGACACAAGTGGAACTGTTTGGGATGCGGTTGGGTATATGGGTCTGGGGTGCATAAACATAGAAAAGTCTTTTTTGAGAAATATAAATCCCAAGTCTGTGCCATGTGGATGCAGGGTCTAGATATAAATCACCTGATCAGAATATTGATCCCAAACTGAGAAATAAGCTCAGAAAGACTGTTGAGCCTCTGTGTCCTGAGAAAAAACAAAACGTCTTCGGGAACACTGCCACCTCAGGACACAGGGGACTCCCTAGAAATAATGAATATAAGCACCCGAGGAAAAAAAAAATTACAAACTACAACTAGATCCATCACAAAGTAGTGTCAGCAGGTGAAATCCAAGCCAATTTAACATTACGGTATGATTTACTAGCATTTAGGGTGCATGGAATTCCATTTCTACCCAGACATTAGCCCCTTCCTGCATTAGCTAAAGAATTTCTAAATGGAAGGGAGAGGCTTAGGGGTAACAATCTGGTAGACAGGGTAGGGCTAGAGGTTTTGTCTTGAAATTATATTTGCAAAGGAGCACAGTGTTCCTACTGAAATTCCATCTGTTTATTTGGGGAGATGATGAAGATTTTGAGGGTGGCTATCCTCTGCCCCGGATGCCTCGGTATTGTCACAGGCTTCTGACCCTAGCTTTAGCCCTTTCCTGCACAATTTGATGGTAAAAACAAGAAGGAAACTAGAATTTCGATTGTTTTCTTGGCTAAGCAAAGTTGGCTCAGTCAGAGCCAGCTCCTCAGGAAGGAATGAGAGGTGGGAAAACAGAGGACAATGCAACTAACAAACCCTCCTGCTAACATCTCTTGTTACTCCTTTGTAGCTGGATGGACTCCAGCTTCTTTGTCCTGGGCCAGAGTTTCCCCAGTCGTGTTTCTTAAATATCAATAGATATTATAAGAAGAAAGGTTTCCAGGGTCACATTAGTTTGGAAATGCTATATTAAAAAAGGAGTATATTCATCTCCTAGAGCTATAGTAACAAGGTACTGCAAAGTGGGTGGCTTACAATGAGAAAAATTTATTCACTCACAGTTCAGGAGGCTGGAAGTCCGAAATCAAGGTGTCAGCAAGATTGGTTCATGCTTGCGTGCTCAAAGGGAGAAGATATTCCATCCCTCTCTCTTAGTTCCGGTGTTGCTGGCCATCCTTGGCTTTCCTTGACTTACAGATGCATCATTCATTCCAACCTCCACCTTCTTCTTCATATAGGGTTCTCCCTGTGTGTCTACCTCTCTTCTCTTCTTATAAAGACACCAGTCATTGGATTAAGGTCCACCCTACTCCAGTATGACCTCATCTTAACTTGATACATCTATGGAGATGATTTCCAAATAAGGTCATGTTTACAGGTGTCAGGGATTAGGACCTGGAACATATTTGTTTGGGGTGCGCAATTTAACCCACGACAGGGAGAAACAGGTTTCTTCATCTTAGAACTTCTATACTGGCTTTGATTTTGGCAGCTGTGTAAAAGGGAGTGGACAGAGCATGCTGCTTTTTTCAAATTCAAATAATTATAAAAAACTTGTTTATTTTTAATAGAGTATCCCCCTGCAGCCAGTGCTCTGCGGAAACATATGTGGGTGAGTGAGGAAGAAGTGGAGCCTCTTTCTCATTAAGTCTCTGTTTAGAAATGACCACTTACTTTCCTAAAGATCACAGTGACTGACTGTATAGTCTGGTTGCTTGATGATGGCTGCTCCTCATGGCTGTCATGCCAGAGATCCTTGGCAGCCCCTGGGGTGGTGATGGCCTCTTTGTGGGGGTCCCAAGCCCTGGCTGATGAGGTTGGGGTGATATGGTGGGGGTGCTGGCCAATCCATGCCATGTTGAAGGATAGCCTCTTGTGTTCATGGCTATACGGTCTGTTTTTAGACATCCCGGAACTGGCATGATGTTGCATTTTTTTTTTAAAGATTTTATTTATTTATTTGACAGAGATAGAGACAGCCAGCGAGAGAGGGAACACAAGCAGGGGGAGTGGGAGAGGAAGAAGCAGGCTCATAGCAGAGGAGCCTGATGTGGGGCTCGATCCCGTAATGCAGGGATCACGCCCTGAACCGAAGGCAGACGCCTAACCGCTGTGCCACCCAGGCGCCCCCTGATGTTGCATTTTCTGAATCCTTAAGTGAGACATGCAGTGTGCATGTTCAAGGGTGGCTTGGAGGACATTTGACAGGGCTGCTCTGTCCCAGTGGGCCGGTTGTACAATGCATGCTCCTAGGGGGCACTATTTACATCGTAGACATGGTAGATCTCACTTTCTTGTAGTAGATCTCTTGTTTCCAAAACATCAGTATTTTGTGACAATTCCAGTAGTGTTAATAAAGTGCCTCAAAGAGGAAGCACCTTTTTCTAGTTGGTACAGAGGTTTACGTATAGGGTAAAGGTGGTCCTAGTGAGGAGAAGACATCATCATGGACACTTGAAATGTTAGATCTGAAATGGCTCTTGAGAGAGGACGGGTCCAACTCTGATTTGTTAGGAATCTTGCTTACAAATAATAAAAACCCAACTCCAACTGGCTAAAGTCAGAAAGGGAACTAATCATAACTCAAGAACAGGGATGCACCTAAGACCGAGGAACATACTGGATCCAGGGACTCCGGCATAGTCAGGACCTACCTCTGTTTTTTAATACTCTCCTCTCTGCTTCTCTCAATCCACCTGGAACTTGCTTTATTCCCTCTTAGTCTACATCATACAGAAATGTGGTGACAGACAACTCCTGGGTGTCACATGTTAGAGATGCATTGGCCAGTAGAGAGACTGGCCTCTTCTGGGTTCCAGTGTTAAAATTCCCGGGTAGGAGACTTAATTGGTTCAGCTTTGATCAGATCAATCAAATGGCCAGTGTGGGGTGTGTGTGTGTGTGTGTGTGTGTGTGTGTGTGAGAGAGAGAGAGAGAGAGAGAGAGAGAAACAGAGAGAGACAGAGGGAAAGAGGAGAGAGTAAGAAAGAGCGAGACACGGTAACCACAGTAACTGAGTGAATGATGGGGGCTGGGGTGGGCAGGAGGTAATGGTCACACATCGTATAGAGAAGCATTGCAAACAGAGGTCCAGAGATAGAAAATGGCTTGTCACCAGTTGCATAGACAGTTGATAGCAGAGGTAAGAGTGGACTGAGATCTTACATGGACAAGTCTGTGTATTCTTCATAAGCCAACATTGCTTTCTCTCAACAAAGTAGTGATTTTATTGGTACAACTTCCCATTTCAAGGCAAAAAAATTTAACAAAAATGTAATCAGAAAATTCTGTAGCTTTTCCAGAAGAGGCAAATGAAGAAATGAAGAAATATAAAAAGGAAGGCATTATATAAATACTCAGATGTTTCCCAGTCCGTGAAATATTTTCATACCTTCCAGGGCTGACACCAAGGGAATGTTTTGAAATGGCAAAGGACACCGAGTGAGTCCCTGGGAGGTAGAATGGCAGTTTGACAATCTCTACCACATTGGGTTTTAGGTATGTCTCAATTTGCCACCCAAATTTATGAGGAGGCTTTAACACGACTTTTCAGATGAGGATACTGAGACTCAGCAAGGTTATTACCCAAGCTGATGAAAGAGCCAAGATTTCAATCCAATCCGAGTTTGTCTAATACCAGTGCCTATCAATGGTAACTCTTATCATTCCACATAGACTGAATAAGCGACGAATGGCAAGACATTTTTGCAGGTTTCTGGGACAATCACCGATCATCTGGGGTTGTCTTCTTGTAACAACAGCTGCCACTTTTGGGCGCAGTTATTATACGCCAGATATTGGGCTAGGTTTAGGATCCCATTTAATCTTTAGGACAGCCCTATGAGGTTGCTATACTATTACCTCTATTTTACAGATTAAAAAAATTAAGCTTAAATAAGATTTTTCCTTTTCCTTAGTATTCTGCGAACAAATTCCTATTAGTTAAATGCCTAGTAAAGCGCTAAATTAATAAATTAACGAAGCTCTTCTTAGAGCAGCGGGGCCAATTCTGCACGCATATGTTCCCTCTCTTCGCCACTAGGTGACGTCACGGTCAACCCCACCACAACCTTGCCTACTAAGGGCCACCGGCTATAACTCGCGAGAGCCGTGGTTTCCTCCAACCTGTTTTGGGCATGCGCGCGGTGTAGGGCGCTTTAACCAGAGGGGTTTGATGGTTTTCTGTCAGTCTTCTTAGACTAGAGCTTTAACAACAAGGCACTTATTCCTTTCAGCAACCGGGTTCTCGCGAGACTTGCTATTCTGCTTCCCCCCACCCCAGCCTTACGCTTGCGCAGATCTCTTCAAACCAGAAGGTCGCGCTTGGAGGAAGTGGTGGCTTTAGGTCCCGTGGCCGCAGCGCCGTTACTACTTTCGTGAAGCTTCTCTCGGCCGCTTGCCGAGACACCCCGCAGCCAAGATGCCTCGAATTATGATCAAGGGGGGCGTATGGAGGAATACCGAGGTAAGTCCCCTTTTCCCGCCGTCCGCTGCCCTCCGCCCCCTTCGGCAGCTTATGCGCACGCGCGCGGAGGTCGGGGAGTCGAGGAGGATGCCCTGCGGGGTCTGCGTAGGGGGGGCACCGCGGGGCGGACCCTCGGGGCTTAATCTGGTGTCCGGCCCTGCGTTATTTAAGCACCCCAAGGACAGGGACTGTGATTTAACCACTGGACGTGGGAGGCACTTGTTAGGCCCTTAGTGAATATTTCTTGAATCGAGGACGCGCCCCCGCCCTGGAGGAACTCGCAGTGTAGAGGGGGCGGGGCAGGACATCAGTGAGAGTTGGTAATCTGGCACACCTCCGTCCCTCCGCCCGGGCACAGTGCTTCTCTGATAACTCAAATATAGGGAAGTGCTGTGGCCACAACTTTGTTTCTTCGTTGACTTCCTTGCAGAGGGAAGCAGCTTGAGCGCCAAGTTCAGGGCCCGTTTATGCCCGCAACCCTCTTGTTATCTGTTATCATGGCATAACTTGTCTGTCGTCACGACAGATCCAAGGCCTGTCTCTTCCTGTCACTCCGCCTCAGCCAGGATAGAAGCCAGATAGGACAAACTGCCTACAGTAGTCTCTTTGCTTCCAGAAATGCAGTGGATGATGCCAATGGCTAACCGAAGGGCAGAGGTGAAGGAGTAAAATACAATTAAGATTTTGGTGTAGTTTGTGTTCAGGGTGCACTGAGTTTGTCAGTTTCCTGAGCACATTCTATCTTTTTACGCAGTGTCTTTTTACTTCTGGTGCCTTCTTGGAATGTCCTCCTACTGCTTGACATCTTTCTGACCATCCTTCAAAACCAGTTCAGAAACTCTTGAAATTTTTGCTCAGTTATTCTGTAAAAATAAGTTACAGCCCCAGTGGTCCCATGGCACGTCTTGCTTTACCCTTTTGCAAGCATCACAGTCTTCTGTGTGTTGCTGGTAAATTACTTAACCTCTCAGAGCTTCATTATTTTAATGGGAATCATCATCATCATCATCATCATCATCATCATCATCTTTTGAGGATTAAATGAGTCAACATTTAGAACAGAGTCTGGCACACAGGAGTTTTCAGAAAGTGCTAGTTGATATTGCATTTTCCCAGCAGACAGCACTGGGAGAGGACCAGGTCTTGGAATCCCTAGAACTTAGGACAGTAACCAACATGAAATAGGTTGTTTGGCAAATGTTTGCTGAATAAATCCAGTGGGCTGGATAATTGCTGTATGTACTTAGTTGAAGATGTGTTTAAGTCTAGCAGTATTGTAACAAAGTTACACATAAAATCCCTGACAACCTTGTCTCACAGCTTGCACAGAGGGAACTAGGCTGTTTAAATTGGAGAAGAGATGACTTCTGGGGGAGAGACAGATGTACAAAATCAAGTAACAGCAGGATTCCTGTGTAGTGGCCAAAGCCCTGCAGTCTTTTTAAATCTCTGATGATGGTGGGGGGTGGGGTGGGGGTGTGGAATGGCTCATGTATGACGCATGTATCTCAAGTGTGGAAAATGCCCCAAGTGCATTCATCTATTGCTCTCTTATCCTTGGGGTCTGTAGTTTACCTTTCTGGACTCCCCTGGAATTGGTGAATTCCATATCAGAATGGGTCTTCTGGTGAAATAATAACTAGAGCATGGAGGAAGAACTGACTGGTGCGGTAGGGAAGAAATACTTAATTCCTAGGTCAGACCTGAAATGTGGAATTTTGAGTCAAAGCAGGGGTTATGGGACTGGAGAGAAAGTGGTATTTGTAAACTGGAGTGGACAATGGATTCACCAGAGTCTTGACTTGCTTCTTGAGGGCTGGTTAAGGCCTATTTCATTCTCTTTTCCTAAGTACGCCAGACCTGGTACAAGGCAGGTGTTCAGGAAATGTTTTTTGAATGAATGAATAGATGATTGAGTTGTATCCCTTTGAGGAGGATAACAGTCAAACATTGGAGAGTACTTTTTGTTAATCACAGCCAAGTAGGCTTTCTCAGATTGGGCTATACTCCCAGTTTATTGGGGTGGGGCAGAGTTTGTGTATAAGGAAGTATAGGATGTCCTTCTGAGGGATTTCTTCTTAATTTTTTGCATTTCGCCAATTCTGGTTTGTTGTTTATTATTATAGTAATTGAAGTTTTTGTACTCCCCCCCCCTTACCTAGGGGTTGTGTGTGTGTGTGTGTGTGTGTATGACTTTCTCTTTCTCCCTAGCAATCCTGTCAGAGTTAATTTAAATTTTGTCTTTTCTCACTTGGAATTTTGTGATTGAATATATTGTTTTTCTTTGACAATTTTTTTAGGATGAAATTCTGAAAGCAGCGGTAATGAAATATGGAAAAAACCAGTGGTCTAGGATTGCCTCACTGCTGCATAGAAAATCAGCAAAGCAGTGCAAAGCCAGATGGTATGTACCACTTAATGAGTGGAAAGCAGAAAGCGACCTTAATTATGATGAGGAAAATGTCAGTTCTTTGAACCTTGCCAAAGAAAGCAGGCAGTGTGATAGAACAGAAAGTACGGAGTGGGAGATGGGAATTTAGATTTAAACCTTAGCTGTCACTTGCTTCCTGTGTGATTCTAGGCAAGCCATTTTTCTATCCTCTCTTTCTTGTCCCTATTTTCTCCCAATTGGGATGATAGTAGTTGGCCTTAACTGATGGAAATATGAGGTTCAAACCAGTTAATGTGCTTGAGAGTGTTTTGTGAAGCGTAAAATAAATTTACTTTTAGTACTGATGGACCCCAGTTTGTAAATGGATTGCATTCCAAAAGTTTGTAAGTTGATTTAGAACTTACTTTCCCAAAGAAATTAATGATAAATAATGGTAATTTTCTAGGCTAGCTCACAGTTAGTTGAGTTTTCTAATAGTTGAAATACTGTTTTTTTTTTAAAGATTTTATTTCTCTCAGAGAGAGAGAGTGAGAGAGTAAGCCTGAGCAGGGGGAGGAGCAGAGGGAGAAGCAGACTCCCTGCTGAGCAGGGAGCGCAATGTGGGGCTTGATCCCAGGACCCTGGGATCATGACCTGAGCCGAAGGCAGTGCTCAACTGACTGAGCCGCCCAGGTGCCATAATAACAGTTGAAATATTGTATATTTGCTACCTCAGAATATAACTTAACCCAACACTGCACCTGTGGTGTCCCCTCTTAAGTCACTGGGTAGTGGACACATTAAGCCCTTGGCGTGGGTGATCTGGCCCCAGCCTTGACCCATGTGGTACTAGGGTCATATTTTGGATTGTATAAGAGTGACTTAATTTCCCAGTCACTGGGTGGGAGAAAGGATCAGAATGTAGAGATTGGATCCCAAAGAGAAAGATGGTCCTCACCTGAAGAAGTTTTGATTTCTGTTTCTCTTAGTGGAGCTAAGCTCCTGCCCCAATATTTAGTAAGGCTTGTATCTTATTTGCCAGCTAAGTAGACTGGATGGAAAAGGTGGGTTGGGTGGTGTGATAGGAAAGATAGAGGATGGCATAGTAGTTTTACTTAAATTTAGAAACTCCAAATAAAACATATGATGTTGGAAAGCATTTAGTGAGTGTAAGTCAGATACTTGAAGTAAGCCAAGGTGTTGTGGGAACTGAACCAAAGTATGAGACAGTGTTTTGAAAACTAGAAGCACTAAAAGTGTGAGGTGTTACTGTCTTATTTCAGATAATTTCAAAACCTCTAATAAAGTGTAAAATGAATGAAAACGATGAGAAGGAAGGCATATGATCATGTTTCAATTAGGTTACCTTTTTCAAGCATTATTAATCTTGCATAAATAAAATACAGTAGAATTTGGTTGACTTAGAGAATATTAACTGGGGTAAAGTTAACCAAATAATGAACATTCTGTTGTGAACAAAGAGCAGCTTTCATAATTGAAGGCTGAAAGTTAGCTTGTCTTTTCAGACTCTAGAGGTTAGTCTGTCTAATGTGTAAATAGAATATTCGTGCTAGGTGACAGATTTAACATACAAAATGGTATCTTTTTAATAGGTATGAGTGGCTGGATCCAAGCATTAAGAAAACAGAATGGTCCAGAGAAGAAGAAGAAAAACTCTTACACTTGGCTAAGTTGATGCCAACTCAGTGGAGGACCATTGCGCCAATCATCGGAAGAACAGCCGCCCAGTGCTTGGAACACTATGAGTTTCTTTTGTAAGTCAGTTTCCAAAAGCAGTATCAAAATATATGTATATCGTCTGAATGAGGCTGAATAAGCTTTTAGCATGCTCTGTCTTTAAACATTTAGTTGTAGATCTGAGTAAAACGAAGGGAGCTAAAGCTATTGAATTATATACTCTAAGTCTCATGTGATGGATTAAAATTATATACTTGTTATATATCTTTAAAAGAATAATTTAAACGTGTTAGACAAATCATATATATTTATTCTAGAAAATTGAGGGAAAAGTCGTAAAAAACCCCCAAAAGTCACCCATAATCACATTGCTGAGAGTTAACCAGGACATCTTGGTTCTTCATTAAAAGTTTTTTTATTTGTATAGCTTTCCTGCATTTGTGATTAAGGAGCTGCTTGGATTGTATTTCATAGTGAATGGAAACAGTCATTGAAATTAGAATTTTAATACCATCTCTTTCAGGTGAAGCAATAGTAGAATCACTTTATTTTGTGAATGCCCATCTGTTGGGGTTTTGAAAGAAAAGAATGCCAACGCTAGGGAACCTGGTATTTCTGAGACTGAATGGTGTGCTAGTGTGACTAACTTCTCTGGGCCTTTTTCTAGGGATAAAGCTGCACAGAGAGACAATGAAGAGGAAACAACGGATGATCCACGAAAACTTAAACCTGGAGAAATAGATCCAAATCCAGAAACAAAACCAGCAAGGCCCGATCCAATTGATATGGATGAGGGTGAGTGTATGCTCCTGAGGAATTTATTTCTTCGGTAACCATAGATTCCTCCAGTCTCTTTTTAACTCTCCTTGAGTTTCTTTCTAAGCTTCTCTGACTTTTTAGAACCCCAGTTCTGTTTGCATTTGTTCGTCGCTTTCTAAATGTGTCCAGTCTTTTGTAACGGAGTAATTGCTCTTTCTGGACACTGTGTCTTTAGCTTTTGAGTTTTCAATTCGTGTAATAAATTAAGCAGAGTAATACTGCTAGACAGATTTCCTAAAGCCTAGTGGTAAGCCCTTGAGGCTTCTGTTTTCTCATTCCCATTACATGGAGAGAGGTGGCGACAACAAGACAGGATTTGGGGTTCCAGTCCTATTAACTACTTTGACTTCAGGCAGGTAGTTTAATCTTTGTGAAAAGGCAGCACTGCAGTACTATGAGGCAGACTTAGGATCCCTTCTTCAGACATTGAATCAAGAATCAATGGAACTGGGTTTTAGACTCAACATCTGCCACTTACTAGCTATTTGACCTTAGGCAAGTCATATAATCTTTCTGAGATTTGATTCTCTTTCCTGCTGGATGGAGAATAATAATTATCTTACCCCACAGGGTAATTGTGAAGCATTCGGTGATTATTTGTTGAGATTTTAAAATTTAAAAGTTTAAAGGTAGTGGTTTCCACCTGCATCATTGTCATTTGGTGAACTTTTATTTTTTTATTTTTTTTTATTTTTTTTTTAATTTATTTATTCGACAGAGATAGAGACAGCCAGCTAGAGAGGGAACACAAGCAGGGGGAGTGGGAGAGGAAGAAGCAGGCTCATAGCGGAGGAGCCTGATGTGGGGCTCGATCCCACAACGTTGGGATCACGCCCTGAGCCGAAGGCAGACGCTTAACCGCTGTGCCACCCAGGCGCCCCCTTTTGGTGAACTTTTAAAAACACAGGTACCAGGACCTCCCCAGGAGATCTGAGTCAGTAAGCTGGAGTGTGGAGGGGGTAATTCTGGAATCTTGAGTTTTTTTACAAGTTCCCTTGTGATTCCACTGGACAGCCATATATAGGAATTGCTCTAAGGTATCAGTAAAGATATCTGTTTTATTGTGGGAGCCATGGAAATGTATTGGAAGAGAGAAATAGAGGGAAAAAAGGTGTATCTAATGGAGATTATCCATTTCTTTATAATTAAGTAGTTTTAATAATAGTTTTTCATGATTGGTGCTGTCAGTTGATGATAATGAAGGACGTATGTATATGATAAATATACTCTACCTGTTATATTTTACTTAGCTCTTCTCAACATTCCTGTGAAATAGGACTTGTTACTCTCTTTTTGAAGATGATAAACATGCTTAGGGAGGGTAAATAAATTATCCAGGGTCACGTAGCTAGCAAGTGGTGGGCCTAGTTTTTAACTTCGGTTTTTCTATGGACGGCACTGGAGGAGATAATGCTAAGTGAAATAAGTCAAGCAGAGAAAGACAACTATTATATGATTTCTCTCATCTATGGAACATAAGAACTAGAATGATCAGTAGGGGAAGAAAGGGATAAAGAAAGGGGGGTAATCAGAAGGGGGAATGAAACATGAGAGACTATGGACTATGAGAAACAAACTGAGGGCTACAGAGGGGGGGGGGTGGGGGAATGGGATAGACCGGTGATGGGTAGTAAGGAGGGCACATATTGCATGGTGCACTGGGTGTTATACACAACTAATGAATCATCGAGCCTTACATCGAAAACCGGGGATGTACTGTATGGTGACTAACATAATATAATAAAAAATCATTATTAATAAAAAAAAAATAAATAAAATAAAAAAAAAAATAACTTCGGTTTTTCTGACTTCAAAACCCAAGCTATTTCCATTATGCTATGCCGTAAAATGATTACATTTATGGATTTTCTCTTCTTAAGCAGTACAGTGTGTCTCACATACCTTGCTTCTGTTGGAGAACTTAGTTTTTCTTCTCTTTATTTTTGCAGATGAACTTGAGATGCTTTCTGAAGCTAGAGCCCGCCTGGCAAATACTCAGGGAAAGAAAGCCAAGAGGAAAGCAAGAGAGAAACAATTGGAAGAAGCAAGGTATGGTTGTTTCCGTCTATAGTTGAACAATTAGTCTGTGGATTTTTAGACCCAGTAAAACTGTGATTTATCAACTTTGTTGGGTGAGTAATAAAAGCTATAGTTGAACAATTAGTCTGTGGATTTTTAGACCCAGTAAAACTGTGATTTATCAACTTTGTTGGGTGAGTAATAATTAGAATTGTCCAGTTCCAAGTTTGCTAATATTCTCGGAGTTCCCTTGTAAGCCATGAAAAATGATTTCATCTTTCTCTTGCTGCTTTCAAGATTTTCTCCTTGTCTTTGGCTTTTAGCATTTTTAGCATGATGTTTCTGTTTGTGGATTTCTTCCAATTTTTTTAGTAATCTCTATACCCACTATGGGCTTGAACCCACAACCCCAAGATCAAGAGTCGCATGCTCCTCCAGCTGAGCCAGCCAGGCACCCCCATACTTTGGAAAAGTCTTATTTTTCCCCCAACCGTTGTAGAGTAGATACAGGAAAAAAAAATGTATTGAAAAAGATGCTGTAAGAAGTAAAAGATGTTGGCAGAGGTAATGCCCAGATAGTCACTTGGTATGTTAATTTGTTCTGTTAACGTAGGAGAGCCTCATTTGTTGTGACCGTCTTGGGAGTCAGATGGCTAGAGGATACACAAGGCTATGTGACTTCAGCGTGACTGCCACTTAATCTTCTTGATGGTATTGTGCAGGCATTGGCTGTGAAATAGGAAACTTGGCTGGATGTGGAAGGAGTTAATGAGCCTTGAACCAAATTTTAGGCTCTTATAGAAATTTTCATTTGAAAAGTGAGTGGAATTAAGTATTGCTGTCTGTTCAAGGTTTTCTCCACTTTCCCCTTCCTTTTTCCTTTTGGTTAGGTCTGTGATTGACATGACTTCTAATGGCCCAGAAACCAAGATGAAGTGGATAAAGGGAAAATCTGAATTGTGGAAGAGCTTATTAGCTTTTGGAATTCAGGCATTGGAATAACCTCAGCCTACACAGCTGCCTTTTTTGGTCCCCACACTGGGAAGTACTTCCTGACTCGATGACTAGCATTGTGTTGATAGTTTTCCCAGTAATGACTTTGAGGTGCCAGATCCTGGGATGGAGGATTCTTTCATGCCTGAGGATGCTTGTTGGCATAGTTGGTCAGTCACTAGACCAAAATAGTTACTTAAGGGGGGTTTGAATGGCCTAGAACAGTAAACCAAGAGGAGATGCTCAATTTTCTGCCCAGTTTCATTTTTCTCTTTTGTACACTATTTAAGGTTAAGTAATGTGAGTAGGGTTGAAAAAAATTCACTTTTTCATTTTTGTCCATTGGTGTTTGGAGACCAGATACTTTGAGCTCTTTAACCATGTAGATTGGGCCAAGGATGCTTCTCTCTCAGTATAACGTACTGCTTGCTTTTAAGTACTGTTTTGCAGATTGAAATTTATTCTGTACTATCCCATAGATTTTCTTGTAGAATCCATATATCTTAATAACTTGTGTTGTACATGTATCTTATAGATTAGATTGGTTTGTATGCAGAATACATTGCAGGCCTGTTTCCTTTAATGCTAAATTACAGATCTGTTTTAAAGCTTTTCATTGATTATAAAAGTAATACACTTTTCCTCCTGTGTTGTACTATTTTCTCTTTCAGGAGTGGTTGATAAGATGCTACGTAGCTTGGTTTTATTCACTTAGCATTATATATTGTAAAGGTTTTCTGATGTCATTTGAAGTCTTTATTTCCTTTATTATAGAATGAAATTGTTTTATAAACCTTTCTTTCGATGCAGAGGTACGTTTACGTGTACACACACACACACAGTAACATTTGTATGAGTTTGGATCATATTGTATGTGCTGTTTTGATGAGAAGTTAGCCGTTAATCTAATTGGAGTTCCTTGTAAGCCATGAAGTCATCTTTGTCTTGTTGCTTTGAAGATTCTCTCCTTGTCTTTGGCTTGTAGTGTTTTTAGCATGTTTCTGGTTGTGGATTTCTTTGTGTGTCTGGCTTGGGGTTTGTTGATCGTTCTGGATGTGTAGGTTCCGTGAATTTTGGGGAAATTTTGGCCATTATTTCTTTGACTATTTTATTCTTTTTCTCTTTTTTTGGTATTCCTGTTGTGCATATGTTGGTGCGGTTCATGATGTGAGGCTCTGTTCTTGTTTCTTTTTCTCTTCTTTTTCTGGATTGTGTAATCTTGACCCATCTTTCCGTAAATTCGCTTATTCCTCTGTTGGTTTGCACCTACTGTTGAGCCTTTCTAGGGAAGTTTTCATTTTAGCTTTATACTTTTCATCTCCACACTTCGTATTTGGTTCTTTTATTTCTGTCTCTTTACTCATTTTTTCTGTTTGATGCAACATTTTCATCATACCTTCCTTTGCTTTTTTAATCACGGTTTCCTTTTGTTTTTTGAACATGAATGGCTCTGTTGAAGTCTGTCTACTAAATCTGACATCTGGTTGTTCTCACTGGCAGTTTCTGTTGCCAGCTTTTTTTCTGGTGTATGGGGTCATGCTTTCCTGTTTCTTTGCATGTCTCAAATTTTTTTGTTGGGAACTAGACACTTTAGATGATATATTGTAACACTTCTGGGTACTATGTTCTCCCCACCCCTAACTTCTTATTGTTATTTGCTTGTTTGTTTAGTGATGGTGGGTTTAAAATTTTAGTGAAGTCTCTTCTCTCCTTCCCTCCCCTCAGAAATGTAAAGCCTCTGATGTTGCTCCTCACGGGTGGGGGGTGTGCTGTCCTGGGTATGCCCACAGTCACCCTGGGAGGATGCGGTCTTGACAATACTTTGACATCTTTTTCCCTGGCTACACCCAGTTTTTAAACTCTACTAATTGCCAGCTGATTCCTATATTTTCAGTCTTGGCGGGCATAAATTACCCTAACAAACTGATCCAATTAAATTTGGGCTCCTTTGAAGGGGTAGTTTCTGAGGTCAATGTTTGGTATTTGTTCTGACCCCAGAAAGGCGCTCCCATTTTTTTCTTTCTTTGTTTCTCTCTGGCAAACTAGTGGGCCTACAGTTTAGCCTGTATCTTCAGTGAATCTAGCAGTGTCTTCCCAGTTACCTTTCATAGGTTCCACCATTTTTGAGAGTGCCCTCAGGCTTGAACATTTTCTCCATACTCTGTGGCAAATGAAGTCAGTTTCTCTTGTGTGTTTGTCTCTGAAGGACTTCCCCACCACAGGGGCCGAGTGCTCGGTGCGGGCCGCAGCCCCGGGTCTCCATGGCTTGCTTGTCCTGTGGAAGCCCCATCCCGCAAGCCAGGGCAAGGACCCCTTCCTGGAGCACCAGAATTCTGAGTAGCGTTGTACCCAAGGTAGAGCCTCTGTCTGGGTAGAAGAAGGCGGTGGCCCTGGTTCTGGGCAACTCTTGATGGAATTTAGCCTCTGCAACAGGTTTCTGGAGGCAGGGTGGGAATTGCTGATGCCCTGCCCCTCCTGGAGGGAAAGCCCCCCTATGGGGAACTGGAGGGGCGAGAGAACCCTGTGTTTTTGGCTGCATCAGTGTGGAGTAGAGTTTCTATCTCCCAGAGCTGAGAGGGGGTAGGAGAAGAGAAAGTGGGTCTTAATTCAGATACCACAGACTCTCACTTTTTTTAAACTGGAGCTGGGGCGCAGGTGTACAAGAGCACCCGGCTCCGGGGGTCCCGAACAGACCAGGTTTGGCCACTCGTGGCTGACAAAATCCGAAGGTATAGAGACGACTGGTGGTGAAACTCCTCTCTTCGTGCGGAGAGCACGGACTGGCATCTCCAAGACTCTGTCCAAAGTGCCGAAAAATATTTCTAGGTTTATATAAGGAAAATGTGGGACAAAGGTCAGTGGGTATGTGCAGGTGTGCAGGAAAGGGCAGGTCCGTCACTGTCTTGGAGTCAGTCACGCAGGGTCTCTCTGGCTCAGGGCAGTCCTTATTGCTTGAGGGGTAGTTTCCATTCCCATCAGGGGTTGCTTTGCCTGCAGGGTCTTTTGCCTGAGTTAAGAAATAAGCTGGAAAGAAGAACTTAATCAATTAGGAAGTACAGACTGGGGGCGCCTGGGTGGCTCAGTCGTTAAGCGTCTGCCTTCAGCTCAGGGCGTGATCCCAGAGTGCTGGGATTGAGCCCCACATTGGACTCCCTACTGTGCTGGAAGCCTGCTTCTTCCTCTCCCACTCCCCCTGCTTGTGTTCCCTCTCTCACTGGCTGTCTCTCTGTTAAATAAATAAATAAATCTTAAAAAAAAAAAAAAAAAAAAAAAAGAAAGTACAGACTGATGTCACCATGGAGGTAGTGGAAGTCCTCTTTTAGATTTTCTTGAATAAATGTTTCTTTATGTGCTGTATCTCCTTAGGATCCTTTCCAGAGACTTAAACATTTTTCCTTTCCAGAGCTTTTTTTTTTAAGATTTTATTTATTTATTTGACAGAGAGAGACAGCCAGTGAGAGAGGGAACACAAGCAGGGGGAGTGGGAGAGGAAGAAGCAGGCTCCTAGCGGAGGAGCCTGATGTGGGGCTCAATCCCAGAGCACCGGGATCACGCCCTGAGCCGAAGGCAGACGCTTAACGACTGCGCCACCCAGGCGCCCCTTTTCCAGAGCTTTTTAAAGGTTGTTTTTTTTTTTTTTTCCTAATTTTCGTCAGTATGTAGGAGCAACTTCCAGCATGAGGCTCTGCATACTGAATTTTCTTCATTAATATTGTAAATAACTTTTCTCATCATTAAATCATTCAAATTATAGCATCATGGGAAAATACGAAAAAGTAAAGATGAAATGAAATTCCAACCTCCAGTGATTGTTATTGTTAATATTTTGGTGGACATGTTTCACATCTTCTATGCATATGTTCACTGATAGATACGCATGTAATTTTTACATGTTGCTCTGTGAACTTGGTAACATTTTTGACACACCAGTATGTCTTGGGCATCTTTCCGTGGCAGAGTAGATTGACAGGTTTTTTAAAAGTTATGCAGATGGCTGTGTAATATCCTATCTTATAGCTGTGCTCTAAATGCCCTTAGCTAATTTCTTACTATTAGATGTCTAGATTGTGTCCAGTTATCAGCTAATGAACAGTGCTTGGTGAAGTCTTGTAGCTAAATCCTTGTTCATGGTATTCATTTCTTTAGGCTAAAGGCTGAGGAGTGAAATTGTTGTGTTAAAAAAATATGAGAAACTTTAGGGATTTTAATGTATATTTCCAATTTCTCTTTGGGGAAAGCTATACCAGTTTACTTTCCATTACCAGTGTGCGTGACTATCCACTTTTTGCATGCTTGCCATTAAAACAAAACAAAAAACTGAACACTATTAATGAGATATGCAGAAATGGTACTTGATTTAATTTGTGATTCTTAGCTAAGTATACCTTTCATCATTTTGGTTATTTTTATTTTTTTCCTTAGTGAACTATTTATTTCCTTCTGTTTTTTTTTCCCCCTTAGGATACATTAAAAAACATACATAAAAAACCCTGCATAGATTCTTTATATCTAACTATTGCCCATATTAAATTGCAAATGTTTTTTCCTGTTACTTGCCTGTCAATTTTGTTTCATGATTTAAAAAAATAGTGCTATAGAGATATAAAATTAAAAATTCAAAGCTGTTGGGGCAACCGCCTGGCTCAGTTGGTAGAGCATGCAACTCGATCTCGGGGTTGTGAGTTGAAGCCCCACGTTGGACGTAGAAATTACTTAAAATCCTAAAAAAAAATTCAAAGTTGTTGATCTTTACTGTTGCCCTTTATATAATTTATATCAGGTGAATACATTCCCATCCAGAGATCAGACACATATTTACTTGTAGTTCCTTCTGGTTTTTCTTTTTGCTTTCTTTTTGCTTGTGTGTGTAACCTTTAAATCAAAAGGTGAATTCCAACCTCCATTGTTTTGGTGAATGGTGTGAGGTGAGGATTTAAATAAATATTTCTTCCCCATATAACCAGATAGTTTTCTTAACTCTGTTGGATGATCTGTCCCTTCCCCATGCTGTGTGATTTTCAAAGTGATCCTGTGATCTTTTTCTTCAGGCGTCTTGCAGCCCTCCAGAAGAGAAGAGAACTTCGAGCAGCTGGCATAGAAATTCAGAAGAAGAGAAAAAAGAAGAGAGGAGTCGATTATAATGCTGAAATCCCATTTGAAAAAAAGCCTGCTCTTGGTTTCTATGATACTTCTGAGGAAAACTACCAGGCTCTCGATGCAGATTTCAGAAAATTAAGACAACAGGATCTTGATGGGGAACTAAGATCGTAAGCTGCCTTTCTGATTTTGAAAATGAAAAAGTGTAGTCGGAATTTTATGGCGGGCCATGCATTATCCTTGTCAGAGCCAGATTTTTATTATTTAGGACAATGTGGCCGACATAGTGTTTTTATTTATTTACTGGATTCACCTTTCTGAGAAAACCAGTGACCCTTGCTGTCATGTTTTTGGCACAGAAGGCTGTTTGCATCTCTCGAAATGTCAGCACTTGGCTCTTAGTGTACTGTCTGCTCACTGAGTCACCATCTTAACGTTTATGTACATCTGTGAACGGGTTAGTTATTTGACTGATGGCCCAAGGAATCTGTCAAAATCTGGTCTGGTTCTTTTTGTCTTTTCTAGTGAAAATTTTATCTCGGTTTTTCTTAGAATGAAATTAAAAGAAAAAAGTTACTGGTGCATACTTAAATCTTTTTACCTAATGGGGATAAGTAAGTGTATTTATAAAGTGTTTGTCTAAGGGTGCAGATGATTTTGCCTATTTCTAGGGATTTTTAGGGTTTCTCCATTCTTGCTTTTGAGTATTGTGGGGAGAGCCCTTCCTGATTGTCAAAGAGTTTTAGTTTTCTCCTCCCTCACTGATGTTTCATTTTTGTTGACATGAATTGGTACTAAACAACAGATGTCAGGCACTGTGAAACAACATTTTCTTGGATGTACTCCATTATATTTATTTCTCAAATTAAGACCTTGTTTTAGGTAGCCTGTGCAGATGAAGAGGTTGAAGTGGGAGAGGATCATCTGGAAGGGGCAGGCTAGATGGGGCCGACATGCAGACTGGGAGGAGGCATTCTTGAAGCTTTCAAAATGTGGCCTCAAGCCTGGTGTTTGTAACCATTTGTTAGTTAAAATATCTTTTTTTTTTTTTTTTAAGATTTTATTTATTTATTTGACAGAGAGAGAGACAGCCAGCGAGAGAGGGAACACAAGCGGGGGGAGTGGGAGAGGAAGAAGCAGGCTCACAGCAGAGGAGCCCGATGCGGGGCTCGATCCCACAACTCCAGGATCACGCCCTGAGCTGAAGGCAGACGCTTAACCGCTGTGCCACCCAAGCGCCCCAGTTAAAATATCTTTTAAAAAAATTTATGAATTAAAAAGAATCATGAACAGAAAAGAATCATAATGAACAATTGAACACATTTTTAAAGATTTTGTTTATTCGAGAGAGAGACTGGGAGCAGGAACCGAGAGAGAGGGCAAACAGACTCCCCGCTCAGTGTGGAACCCTATGCGGGGCTCGATTCCAGGACCCCGAGATCATGACTTGACCCAAAATCAAGAGTCAGACGTTCAACTGACTGCACCCCCAGGTGCTCCGAAGAACAGTTTTAAAGGGAAATTTAAAAATTCAGTGTTTTAATCCCATCCCCCTGTTCATATTATTTCCCATTTTTTATGCTTGTCGTCTTCATTTTCATATGTACGCACACGTGCTTTTGTAAGAGTATTGTGATGTGGGAGTAGTTCTGTTTTCCCTTTGAAATTATACATAACATTTTGCTTATCATTATAGTCTTTATATAGGCTCAGTGTTTGGTACATAAGTTAGTACTATATCTTATTTTCTTAATAATTCTATTGCTATTCTAAGTCTGCATTCCTCTTGAATATAGTGGGTAAGTGATGGTGTAGGGGCACAACTTAATGTATTTGGATTTTCTTTTTAGCAGTTATTTTCTTAGGAATGGGATTATTTTTTTCGAAGCGTATGAGTATTTATATGGCTTTTACTGTTACTGATTATATGTAACTTTACAAAATCTCTTATCTACTTTGATTCATGATAGTGAAAAAGAAGGAAGAGACAGAAAAAAAGACAAGCAGCATTTGAAAAGGAAAAAAGAATCTGATTTACCATCAGCTATTCTTCAGACTAGTGGTGTTTCTGAATTTACTAAAAAGAGAAGCAAACTAGTACTTCCTGCCCCTCAGGTAATCTGATAAAAGCAGTTTTTTCGTTGTGTGAACTCATATGTTTATCATTTCCTTAGCAAATGTTTGAGGGTTTATGTGCCAGGCTTTTGCTAGGTGTTGGATGCCCTTAAGAAGTTCACAGTGTGATAGGTGAGCCACATAAAAATAAGTTATTGTGATATAGTACGATAAGTAACAGTTTCTCTGTATCAGTTATTCTGTCAGGCCTTAAACTGTTCCTGTGATGGTTTAGTAAGTAAATTGTCAGCTCTTAGCAATTTGCAAACAGGTTATCGCTCCTGGCCTCTTATTGTAGCTGACTAGCATAAAGGTGATGTTTGGCTTTGTGGACTTCAGGCTGCTTTCTTTTTTAAGGATTTTGTGTATTTATTGGAGAGAGAGAGAGAGCATGAGTTGGGGGACGGGCGGAGTAGGAGGTAGAGGGACAAGCAGACTCTGTGCTGAGTGCGGAGTCCTATATGGGCTCCTTCTCACGACCCTGAGATCATCACCTGAACTGAAACCAAGAGTTGGAGGCATAACGGACCGTGGCACGCAGGCGCCCCTCCCCCCTTTAAAAAGCAGGCTCCGAGACCAGCGTGGAGCCCAGTGCTGCCCACCCTGGAGCCCAGTGCTGGGCTTGAACTCTCGACCCTGAGATTAGGACCTGAGCTGAGATCAAGAGTCAAGCGCTTGACTGACTGAGCCACCCAGGCGCCCTTAGGCTGCGTTCTTATAGGGAATGTTTTACCGTGTCATACTTGTCTTTTTGAAACAACGGCTGTGAAAAGTAATGTGGGAATTATGGAGAAGAGAGAGAGAAACACACCCTCATTCAACTTATCCAGGCTCTCTTCCTTTGACTTAATTATAGTTGGTCAAAACCATGGGAGTTTTGAATAAGCTCTTGTTTTATTTTGAGTAGTACAGCTCCGTAGAATTGGGCAGTTTAGTGGAGCAGAGGGATGGACCTAGTGTGACAGAAGAGGTTCTTTCTCCTCATGATGTGCTGGCTGCATCAACACAAAATTCTTGGGCATAAACGTGACATAAGTTTGTCAGATGCTGCCATTCCAAGTAGTGATATTTCTTAAATTAAGAGTTTGCCTGTAGCTTTTTTCTTAGTTCTCCTAGGATGCTTATTTTTATAAAATTACTAAGATAACACCTTTTGATTTTTCTTAGGGATCTTGTGGCTCAGTGGACTCTGATATTTTAATTGGTTTTCTGCCCCCCCTTTGATAGTTTTATACAAACATGATTATTTTATGTTCTTGGTTTATTAATATGTTGGTTTGAAAGAATTTCATTATGGAAATATAAGACTTTGCAGCTTGAAGTATATCATATATGGAATTTCCCCCCATATTATGTAGGGAAGACTTTTAAAAACTTTATCATAGAAATTTTCAAATCCACAAATAGTAAAGAAAGTAGTACCCCTGTACTCAACACACAGCTTCAGCAATTCATCTTTCTGGAATGTGTAAGTTTTAAGCTATGATGTTCTCCCGGTTAAAATATTGCTGCATGCTGATAACTGTGTCTTTTTAGATTTCAGATGCAGAACTCCAGGAGGTTGTGAAAGTAGGCCAAGCAAGTGAAATTGCACGTCAGACTGCTGAGGAATCTGGCATAACAAACTCTGCCTCCAGTACTCTTTTGTCTGAGTACAATGTCACCAACAACAGCATCGCTCTTCGAACACCTCGCACACCAGCTTCCCAAGATAGAATTCTGCAGGTAACTGTCATATAGTAGTGTGAGCCTTTCACCTCGTTGTCCTTGAAAATGTTATGAAGGAGAACAGTATGTGATTTGGTTTGTTTCTTTTAGGGTAAACAGTTTGAAACTGAGTCCTGAATGCATGGATTCTAGAGATTTCTTTATTAAGGAAACTAAATTAGCAGATTAATTAGGTGGTTTCATGTTTACATTTATTAATTCGTAGGTTCTTTTTTTTTTTTGAGGCCAGCTCTTCCTCCTTCATTAATCTTTAGTATCTGTTAATAAAGCACAGTGTTCTAAAATTTCACATTGCCTAGTAATCCTAGAAAGCGGATGTAGGTAGTCGGTGATTTTTTTTTTTTTAATTTAAATTTTAGTTAACATACAGTCCATATTGGTTTCAGGAGTTGTACTAGTGATTTTTAAAACTTCCTTGCATTTCTGTACTTAGCTGGGGACAGGCTGCCATCAGTACTGTTTCCCTCTTTCTCCTGAACACATGGGGCGTACAGCTCTATGTGTTCTTAGGGTATTTATATGCCAGAGAATAGCCACACCTAACAGAACACTATTGATCACCCTTACGTCTCATTTCCTCTTCTCTGATAGTCAGAAATATAATTTTTTTTAAAAGATTTTATTATTTGATGCAGAGAGACAGCGAGAGAGGGAACACAAGCAAGGGGAGTTTGAGAGGGAGAAGCAGGCTTCCCGCTGAGCAGGCGATGCGGGGCTTGATGCCAGAACACTGGGATCATGACCTGAGCCGAAGGCAGATGCTTAATGGCTGAGCCACCCAGGGGCCCCAGAAATATAATTTTTTATTTATATATAATATCTATTTGTTTATTTAGAGAGCAAGTACACACAAGTGGGGTGTGAAGGGGCAGAGAGAGAGGGAGAGAGAGAGAAGATCTTAAGTCTGATGCAGGGCTCGATCCCAAAGCCCTGAGATCATGATCTGAGCTAAAATCGAGTCGGATGCCTAACTGACTGTGCCACCCAGGCACCCCCAGAAATTTTAAGGTCTTGATTTGGAGTCAAATAAACTTAGTAAGAGAAAGTTGTGCTCCTCATTGCTTGCTCTCTAGAGGCTCCAGTTAGAACTCTTTGTTTTTACCACCTTTTTGCTGGGACACTTGTTACTTATGGATTTATTTTTAGTTTTAGCCATTTTTCCAGTTGGGAGTTTGAACATTTGGCTCTCACACCCTCTTCTTCTACCATGCATATGCACTCTTCCCATTCCCTCATATTCCATTATGATTATATCATAATTTTGATGACTGTAAACTATTAATTGCTGAGCCTACAAAGTGCCTTATAATTACTCTACTGCACATTATTATCTTTTTCTTTGAGTTAATGCTTATTTTATTCACATGCTAAATTTTCTCATTACTTAGTAGGAATTCAACTCTAGACTTGACACTGTATGTGTAAATCTCCTGTAATCTGATCAAATTTTAGATATTCTTAGCTTTTTGAAGAGGTCTTTCTCAAAATTTCTGCATGTTCTATTTTGGACTGATTATTCTTTAGATCTTGTTTACAGCTTGTTCTCTTATTTCCTGGCACCCTAGAAAATCCCTTCGATTGCCTCTTCCCTGGCTCCCACGCCTTTGGTTTTCTTGGTTTACACCCTTATTAGTGAAGCATGTCCTTTGGTAACTTTCTGAGGATGGGTTCATGGCAGATGGAATTTTTAAGACCTTGCATATATATAAATTTCTGTTCTGTCCTCTTAACTGATTGATAGTATAACTGGGTATAGAATTTTAGGTTGAAATCTTCTTTTCTTTTTTTTTTTTTTCTTCCCCCTTTTAAGTAAGCTCTGTACCCAGCATGGGGCTTGAACTCATGACCCTGAGATCAAGAGTTGCATGCTCCACTGAGTGAGTCAGCCAGGCATTCCCAGATTGAAATGGTTTTTGATTACAGTTTTGAAGGCAGTGCTCCAACATCTTCTGGCTTCTCTTACAGCTATTGAGATCACCTGTGCCATTTAGGTTGTTAATAGCAAACCCCTTTTTCTCTCCCTCTGGAAGCTTATATGATCTTCTCTTTTTCACATGCATATTTCTTGGTGTGGGTCTGTTTTTAGTCACTGTGCTTGGTACTTGGTGGATTTTTTCATTCTGGAGACTGACTCATGGTCTTCGATTCTGGGATGTTATTTTGAAAATTTTTGTTTCCTCCTTTCATTGGTCTGTTCCTTTTTATGAACCTCAAATTCTTATTCCTTTCTGGTTTCTTGTTTTGATTCACCTTTTGATTTATTGCTAGGAGATTTTTTTAATTTTATCTTTGTTCAGTTTTTGAATTTTTTACTATCACATTTTTAATTTCTAAGAGCTCTTTTTAAAAATGTGTTCAGTTTTTAAGTGTCTCATTTAATGAATATTTTGTCTTCTTTCTCTGAGGCTATTAATGATGGTTTTGTTTTGTTCTTAAAAGTTTTCTTTTCCCTGCATAGTATTTAAGTTTCTTTTGTTCTCTGTTTTTTGTATTGGCTATTTCCTCAAATATCTTGTAATCTTTAGCTCTCTGCCTATATCTGCCTATTTCTAAGGGCTAAGGGCAGGGCAATTAAAAGTAGACTAGAAGCTCCTTGGGTAAGGCCTCCTTGATTCCAGGCTGAACTGGCTGGGGGGGTTTCGTTGGCAAATTCTCCCCCCCCAAAGATTTATTTATTTATTTTAGAGAGAGAGCTAATGTGCACGGGGGAGGAGCAAAGGGAGAGGGAGAGAATCTCAAGCAGATTTCCCACTGAGCATGGAACCTGATGTGGGGCTCAATCTCATGACCCTAAGATCATGACCTGAGCCGAAATCAAGAGTCAGATGCCCAACCAACTGAGCCGCCCAGGCACCCATCATTGGCAAATTCTTGATGTCAGTATTTCTACATCTTTTCTTTTAGGTTAGTCAAATTCCTGAGAGAAGTGGCTTCCAATCTCCTGCCCAGAGGTATAAAGCTGGCCAGCCTTTTGGGAGCCTAGTTGGGGAAGAATGTTTGTATTTGGGCTGGCAAAAAGAACACACACAGGACTTTGATAATGTGAAATTCAAGGTTCCTTCCAATGAATATGAACAACACAGTAATGGAATGAATAAGCCTTGCTCTGGTTATCTTCGTTTTGCCCCAAAACTTACCAGCTTAAAACATTTTATTGTGTTAATGGTCTCTGTTGGTCAGGAATTTGGACAGGGCACAGAAAGAATGGCTTGTCTCTGTTCCATGAAGTCTAGGGCCTCAGCTAAGAAGACTCAACATTTGATGGGGTGTCTTGACACATAGGGGCTTGAATCATCATCTTTCCATGTCTGGTAGTTCATGCTGGCTGTGGGTTGGGTCCTCACCTGAGAATGGGGAGTAAATCTGTGTGGCCTCTCGGTGGCTTGGGCTTTCTTTCAGCATGTGGCCTCAGAACAGTTGAACTTCTCCCATGGTGTCTCCAGGCTCCAGTGGGGGTGTTGTAGTCAGTGTGGTGGAAAGCTGTGTTTTTGTTCATCCTTCCTTGGAAGTCAAGCAGTGTCACTTTGCTGCATTTTGTTAGTTATAGGTAATTCACAAGGCTACCTGGATTCCCTCTTGATGGGAGTCGTATCAAGGTTGAATCGTAAGAAGAGCACATGAGATGAGAGATATGGCTGTGACTATCTTGAAAAATGTAGTCTCTCACAGGGCTGGAGTTGGGGATGAGGAGATTGTGGGTGCAGTGATAGTAGCGAGTGTAGGGTTGTGGTAGAGGGGCTAAAGAGAGCAATGTCAGACCTGCCTAAAGAGAACAGCAAGACTTCAGAAAGGAACCTGCTCTCGTGAGTTTTCTCAGGAAATGGATAGGCCAGTTAGTGGTATCTTAACTTATCAGTAGAGGAAACTGAGACTCAAAGGGGCTAATGAAGACTGAATAGAGTTAGTGATAAAACCAGACTAAAATCTGGGTGTTCTGGTGGCGCCTGGGTAGCTCAGTCAGTTAAGCATCTGACTCTTGATTTTGGCTCAGGTCATGATCTCTGGGTCGTGAGGTTGAGCCCTGTGTTGGGCTCCGTGTGGAGCTTGGAGCCTGCTTAAGATTTTCTCTCTTTCCCTTTGCCCTTACCACCCCCCCCCACTCACGCATGTATGCACACTCATGTGCTTGTGTGCGTGCACTCTCTCAAAAAAGAAAAATCTGGGTGTTGTGACATGTAGCCTAGGCTCACCTGGGGAAATCTGAATTCTTAGTTCTTTATGATTGTAAAGAGATTTGGCACAGGTAATAGGTCATGATAATTTCATTTCAAAACATTTCTTGACATTTTAAACTTCATTCCAAAACCTCTGAGATGCTATATTAGGCTGACAGAGGAATAGAAGTATTGAATTCTGCCACGGCCCAGAGTTCATTCTCTGTCTCGGTGTTCATTAAGAACATGTATAAGAATTCCGTCTCCTTTGAGATTTATATAGTAGGACCAGAAGAGAGGATTCTGCTCTCCTGGCTGAACTGTTAAAATGCACTTCTTTACCTTCTTGTTTATCAGGAAGCTCAGAACCTCATGGCCCTGACCAACGTGGACACCCCATTAAAAGGTGGACTTAACACCCCTTTGCACGAGAGTGACTTCTCAGGCGTGACTCCACAGCGGCAGGTTGTTCAGACTCCAAACACAGTTCTTTCCACCCCATTCAGGTATTGTGAGTAAGTAAACCTTTTCTGTTTTAGGAAAACTTGAATCCAAGGATTGGACGTGTTTGCTTTAGTAATGTTGATGGAGAATGGAAATAAGGGTTTAATTTGCCTTTTTGATTTCTTCTCACTCATAGTAGTAAATAACATCATAATATCCAGGAATTGGTTAGAACTATATGGAACTTTCTTCTTTTTTCAGGGTTTCCGATGCTGTCACCTTGTTGCTGAATACATTTTATCTGATTTAAAAGAACAAATCGTCCACTGTTAATGGTCATTTGTTGAATTTTAAAAAAGTTGTAGTCCTTTATCTGTGTATTACTATTGCTTTTCTCCCAGCATTTTATTATGAAAATTTCTAACATTCAGAGAGGTCAAAAGAATGGGAAAACAAACATCCGTATTACTTATCTCCTAGATTCTGCAGTTGTTAGCATCTTAACTGTATTCGATTTATCATATATCCGTCAGTCCATCTAATTTTTTAATGCATTTCAAAGTCAGTTGCAGGTTTCTGTCCATTTCACTTCTAACACTGTCTTGTGTATATCATTAAGTAGAGGTCAGAGTTCAGTCTTTGTTTATAATTTTTTTGTTTTGTTTTAAGTTACTGTTTTTTAAGAAGACTTTTTGAGATAAAAATGCTGTAGAAGCAAGTCATATTAAAATGAAATTTGAGCTTTTAAGGTTGGAAATCGTTGGGCTTTACTTTAAATTTTCAGTGTTTAGGGGTATGTCCTCCTCCTGGTTGTTTAGTATGGGAAGCATCTCAGGCTGTTATGACTGTACCCAACAGCAGGATCAAGAAGCATCAGCAGCCAAATCCTTTTAGTATTTAATACTTTTGCAAGGCTTGTAGGAGAGCCTAATCCCTCTTTTTCCTGTGAATGTCTTATCTCAACTAGATCGTAAGCTCCTTGGGGACAGGGACCATGTCTAATGATAACACCCCACCTCACCTTTGGGAACACCTGTCTGGCAGTGCCACTTGTCTGCAACAGCCAAGATAAAGGAAATAAGCAACAGCAACAGAGAAAGGCTTTGATCAATTAAAATATAAGTTGCAGACTGTATGGACTTTATTCCTAAGAGAGTCTCTGCCTTCACTCAGTATGTATAAGCCTGTGTTTGGTTTCCAAACAAAACGTAAAGGGAGGAACTACTGAAGTGAGTGCACACCCACGATAGTGGTGCTGTAGCCAACAGACCCTCACCACGAGGGCCAAATGGTAAGATGAAGCCACTGAACTAAAAAAGAGTTTCCTGGGGGTCTTTGAGCAGGGTGGCTGACCTCCACGTTCTCATCCCCCCTGCGGTGCATCAAGGAAGGGTTGAAATAATGCTTGGTGGGCCTCGTTTAGCAAGGCAAGAAAATGTCAGATGGAATAATTTGGAAGTCATTAAAGTGAAAATACTATGTGTAAATACTAAGCTACTTGAACTAAACCTGTTTTATAACCTAGAAAGCTAACGTAAAACCAGGTAGGGAGACAGAATTTCTGTGATCTTTCTTTCTTTCTTTTATGCTTTCACATAAAATATTGTGAAAATTATTTTCACATAGTTTGTGTGAAAAACATTTGAAAGCACAATCCAGATAAAATTGGCACTTTCATTAATTGGAATTTCTGTCTTTCTAGGACTCCTTCTCATGGATCTGAAGGGTTGACTCCCCGCAGTGGGACAACTCCCAAACCGGTTATTAACTCCACCCCCGGTAGAACGCCTCTTCGAGACAAGTTAAACATTAATCCTGAGGATGGAATGGCAGACTACAGTGATCCCTCTTATGTGAAGCAGATGGTACATGTCAATTCCCTTTTAATACTATTTTTATAAAAAAACCGTTCTGTCTCATGGGTGCTGCATTAAAATATTTCCCCTCGTTGGTGCACATTGCATACACCTTAAGAAACTGTATACCTGCGGATGCCAGAAAAGAATGATTGGAGGACTCGAGAAGGAGAACCTTTTGTTCTCATAAGCCTGCTTATTAATATGTTTGTGAATATTGATTATGCTGATAGTAATGCTCCTTGTATCTCATATGATTTTATTTTTTATCATTTGCTAATGATAGTTTACTTTCTTGACTGATACTTTTTTTTTTCTATTTCTATAAAATAAAATTTGAGTTTGGAATGCTTCATAAATTAGGTTTTGAGCCTTGATTCCTCTGTTTGCTCTGTACTTTTAGAAGAATAGTCTAGATCTCAAAGGCAAGTTAAGTTGATGTTTATTGCTTATCTTAGTGAAGTTTTCCTTTTTGTATTTTGCAAGCTGATGTAGGCAGCTAATTATAAAAGCCACAGTTTTATTTCTATTCTTGTTACTACTTTTATTATGTCACTATGGGTCTTATTATGTGATGCCACAGAAAATCATTGTAAGATTTTTTTTAATGAGTTCCAGCGATATCGACCTATTTTCACTTTACAAATTAATTCTAACTTCATGTATAGATTTGGTTAGTTTAGAATTTTGTTGATGCCCAAATTGATATCAGCTAATATCAACTGTGAATGGCTACATGACAACTAAACAAATGAAGAATGTAATGTGTGCAAGGTGCTGATGTGGAGACTTGAAAGGATCTAAGGTTGAGTAAAGATGTCCTTTGTCTTAAGGAAGTTTATATTTTGGAGAGATTGGCGTACTAAACCACGTCTGAAAATAATTGTAATATAAGAACAGAATAAGCTCTCTGAGTAAAACCAACATACTTAGGGTGGCCAAAAATCACGTTTGTTGGGTGGGCACTTGGAAAGCCTTCATTGAGGAGGTATGCTCAGAAGGAGATTGGGGGCTATCTCAGATGGAGGCCACGATGTGAGTAAGCATGGAGCATGTTTTGGACCTAGCAGCTCATCGGGTCCTCACACCTACCATACATGTAATGGAGCTGTGGGGAATGAGACTGGAAAGGTAAGCCAAGGATGTACTGGGGAAAACTTGGGGTACCAGGCAGTTTCTTTCGGGAAAAGTAGACTGTTTTCTTTGGCCATCGTATGATCTAGTAATTCCTTCCTCCCTCCCTTCCATTTGTCTTTAAGTAAACTCTATGCCCAACATGGGGTTTGAACTAATGACCCCGAGATCAGGAGTTGCATTCTCCACTGACTGAGCCAGCCGGGTGCCCTAGTCAATTAAAAATAAACACAAAAATTCAGGCATCTTTTCAGATTAGGTTTAATTAGTCCAAGGACAAATTAACTTGTGAACTTGTTCTTTTCATTTGCTGTTAAATTTCAGTTTCAGAAATGTTTTCCTTAAATGGAAATCCTAAAGGATTTTTCTGCCCCTGCAGAGGTAATTCCCAAACCTTCTCTTAGAATATCCCTGAGTAATTGTATTGATCACAAATCAGAGTTATTGATCTTAATTTAGAGAAGAAAGTGAGATAGAAATCAAGCAAAAAACTCGTCTGAGCTCTGAAGGTAGGGATCATTTTTCTAGAATTAAAATAAGCTAATTATTTTTTAGAAACTCTTAAAGAATATTGGTTGAATTCTTAATGTGTATGAATTGAGATGGACCAACTTTTTTCTACAGGAGAGAGAATCTCGTGAACATCTCCGTTTAGGGTTGTTGGGCCTTCCTGCCCCTAAGAATGACTTTGAAATTGTTCTGCCAGAAAATGCTGAGAAGGAGCTGGAAGACCGTGAAATAGATGATACTTACATTGAAGATGCAGCTGATGTGGATGCACGAAAGCAGGTGGGTAATTGTGCTAGAAAGGAAGTGTGAAGTTGCTGAGTATGTCGGTGGGCTGAGACAATAAAGAATGGTCATTAAATGTGTCAAGATCCTTCCTTAAAAAAAAAAAAGTTTCTTCAGTATTTAAAGAGATTTCTCTAAAGTAAATTACTTACCATTATTAATAACATAAAATCGTGTAATTAATAATATACCGAGAATATCTTGATAGGCGTTCTTAAGATGTGTAGGTATGTGTATGTATGTATATAATTTAAATACCTCCTATCGGATTTGTGATGCCTCTTTAATATACACATAAGTAGTCTTTTATTTTATTTTATTTTTTTGATTTTATTTTATATTAGTGTGCAGGGGGGACAGGGAAATTTCGAGTGTGTCAGAATAATAATAGTAACATCTTATACTGATACATCTCATAGTTATTTATTTGCACATACCAACCTGGTGATGTAAATAGGATAGGTATTAGCTTCATTTTAGAAGTAAGGAAATAATCTCAGGTTAATTAACTTTCCCGGCTTTGATATTTGGGAAGTGGTGAATCTTGATTTCACACTGAGGTCATGTGACCCCTCTTAGGACTTGTTTCTGCAGTCCCATTTCAGGATGATTTTAGAAGTTGAGTGATTTCATGGAACTGAAGTGCGAGTAGCATCAATACAAATATATTTTAGAAATCACACGAATGTGCTTTTAATACAGGATAATACTTTTTGTGTTTAGTTCTCTTAGTTACTTTGCCCTACATTTACTCTTAGAAATGCTGTGAAATTCTAATGTGTTAACTCACATAATTCATGATTTAAGAATCAGAAGACAACACATTCATTGGTTGGCTTTTTAAATTAAAAATCACTAACTTTTGGGGTGGAAGTGAGGGTTGTATTGCAGGAGGAACAATTGAGAGTCCCTTCTAAGTTTAGGATTCCAATTTATTTATTTTTAATTTTTAAATTTTATTTTAATTCCAATATAGTTAGCATACAGTGTAATATTAGTTTCAGGTGTACAATGTAGTGATTCAGCACTTCCGTACATACACATCACCCAGTGCTCATCACGGCAAGTGCACTCCTTCATCCCCAGCACCTGTTTCACCCTTCCCCCCACCCACCCGTCTGTTAACCGTCAGTTTGTTCTCTGTAGTTAAGAGTCTGTTTCTTGGTTTGTCTCTCTCTTTTTCCTTTTGCTAGTTTTATTAAATTCTATATATGAGTGAAATCATACGGTACTTGCCTTTCTCTGACTGACTTATTTCAGTTAGCATTATACCCTGTCTCCATCCATGTTTTTGCAATTGGCAAGATTTCATTCTTCATGGCTGAAGGCTGAATAATACTCCGTTGTAGTGTGGGTGGGTGTGTATCGTGTCTTCTCTATCCATACACACACAAACACACATGTGTATGTACATACAAACATACATACTGATATCACATCTTTATCCATTCAGCTATCCGTGGACACGTGGGCTACTTCCATAATTTGTTTATTGTAATTAATGCTGCCCTAAACATAAGGGTGCATGTATCCCTTTGAATTAGTGTTTTTGTGGTTTTTTGTGTAAATGCCCAGTAGTGTGATTGCTGGATCGTAGGGCAGTTCAATTTTTAACTTTCTGAGGAACTTCCCATACTGTTTCCCACAGTGGCTGCACCAGTTTGCATTCCTGCTAACAGTACAGGAGGGTTCCTTTTTCTCCACATCCTTGCCAACACTTGTTGTTTCTTATGTTTTTGAAGTTAGCCATTCTGACAGGTGTGGGTGATATCTTATTGTAGCTTTTTAAAAAAGTTTTTTAAGTAGTCTCCACACCCAATGTGGGGCTTGAACTCACGACCCTGAGAACAAGAGTCAGATGCTCTGCCAACTGAGCCAGCTAGGTGCCCCTATCTCATTGTAGTTTTGGTTTGCATTGCCCTGTTGATGAGAGACGTTGAGCGTCTTTTCATGTGTTCATTAGCCATCTGGATGTCATCTTGGAGAAGTGTCTGTTCACATCTTCTGCCCATTTTTTTTCTTCGGCCCATTTTTTAATTGAATCATTTGTTTTTTGGTGTTGAGTTGTGTAAATTCTTTATATATTTTGGATACTAACCCTTTATCGGATATGTCATTTGCAAATATCTTCTCCCATTCAACAGGTTGCCTTTTAGTTTTGTTGATCATTTCCTTCAGTGTGCTGCAGAAGCTTTTAATTTTGATGTTATTCCCATAGTTTATTTTTGCTTTTATTTCCCTTGCCTCAGGAGGCATATCTAGAAAAATGTTGCTACAGCTGATGTCAGAGACATTACTGCCTGTGCTCTTTTCTAGGATTTTTATTAGGATTCCAGTTTAAACAAGAGAAGAATGACTGTCTGATGGATGGAGCCATGTAAACTTGGAGAATGCTCTAGTAGCTGTTGGCAGTTGTTAGTTTGTATTGTAAGGAGAGAATGAACAGACTGATTCTGTTGCCTTATATTGTTTTTCTACAAACTTACACAGATTTCTGTAGCATTAGCTCTTGAGCATACATGTTCTTATAAAGTGTTTTCAAGTCTAATGAAATGTGGCAAATACTGCATAGCTGTAATAATGGATATAACAATAATTTTTTAAGGCTATACGAGAGGCAGAGCGTGTAAAGGAAATGAAACGAATGCACAAAGCTGTCCAGAAAGATCTGCCAAGACCATCAGAAGTAAGTGTTAGAATTTCTGGCTTAGGAAGTTTTAAGTTTCTTCTTATATGATTGATGTTTTTATATCATTCATAAGGTCTATAAAACATAATTTTATCTACTTTCTGGAATATAGTAAAGCAGTTCCCAGATTTAATCTCTAAAATGTTTCACTGGTACAAGTAAGACTTTAGAAGGGGAAAAAAAAAGTTCCTTTTGAAAATGTAAAACTGCTATTTAATTCACGCTAGAACAAGTAATAGCATCCGTATTGCAGTGATATGTTTGGTAATTGTACTTGTTTTAAAATTTTAGGTAAATGAAACTATTCTAAGACCCCTAAATGTAGAACCACCTCTAACAGATTTACAAAAAAGTGAAGAACTAATCAAAAAAGAAATGATCACAATGCTTCATTATGACCTTCTACATCATCCTTATGAACCATCTGGAAATAAAAAAGGAAAAACTGTAGGATTTGGTACTAATAATTCAGAACACATTGCCTATCTGGAACATAATCCTTATGAAAAATTCTCCAAAGAAGAGCTCAAAAAGGTATGATTCAACAGGAATGTTTTAGTCTTTATAAAGTATTTATTAAGTACTATGTATCAAGGACGAACGTGAGCTTTATTTTCTCATGCTGATATTTATAAACAAATGAATTATGTGATTAGGAGATAAACATTCATATTAAGTGTTAGGAAGAAGACATACTTGACCACGCCCCCTCCCCTTCTGTACTAGGGCTCTTCAGGTGATCACTGGCTTAGGTGGCAAGGTGTTCTTGTTTCATGGGTGTATGTCTGATGTACGGTTGCTGTGATTGCCATTTCCTGTGTTTAACTCTGCTACTTCTGAGTAGAATTGAATGCCTTTAAAACTTAAATCTCATTTATTTAGATTAATATGAAAAAGCAAGCATATATTCAAAATGTTTCTTTCACCTAGTCAGAGAAAGGAAATACTGTTTACTGAATTTCTTTCCCTCACAGGATTTCCCACTATCCTTTTGGATAAGTAAATACAGAAACGTTTTCAAGTCTGTCCTGCCTCTTCCTCCATATGCATTTGATTATTTCTGCTTTGACAGAGCAAACAGCTGTGACCGTGAATAGAATCTGTTCCATGGTATGAGAAAATACAGTTGGTGCCGTGGCTGGAAGCAGAGTGCTCATTAGCTTTACTCATTTTTCTGTAGGCCTTAGCCCGGAGGGGCGGTGACAGACCTGTTGATTGGTATGGGCTATTGCATACTTGGGAGAAACTACCCATAAGATATCTTTTTTCTATCTTCTCTCCAGTTCTTTCCCTCTGCCTTTTTCTTACTTTCTGTTTTACTTGTTGCAGAAGTAATGCGTGTTTATTAAAGGATTTTTAGAAAATAGAGAAAGGAAGGGTTTAAATTTATATCTGAACAGTTCGCCCCTGATTTCTGAATAACTCTTGAGTTACTCTTTTTTAGCAAGTGCAATGGGAAACCGACATCTGTTGAGGGCCTGTTCCTGTGGCAAGCACATTTAATAATCGGACTGAGGTTGAGAATTACACTCTGAATTCCATACTTGAACAATCTCCTCTCTTTAGAGTAAAAATAGGGGAAGATGGGATTTAAGAATTTGTGTATGGAAACCTGAAATAAGGATCACATCGTGATCTCTTGTTGCCTGATAGAAGGTTCTATAGGGGGTAGATTCTAATAAAATTTTTGAAAATAATAATTGTAGGTAGTGCTTTGGAATTATTTGAAACCATTACAGAGTAGTTTGATTATTCTTTTATATTTTATGTATGTATTTATATTCCTCTGTGTTCCAAAAAGAATTGGAAGGAGCTGTTTACTTAGCAGATTCTTTATGGAGAGTTTAAAGATAACTTAGTCAAACTCTCTTCTAATAATTACAAGAGCGGAATTTGTAAATTTTTATTATGTACAGTTTAGGAGTGATATACCGTATTTCTTATGAAGTGTCAGATTTTCATTAAAGATGTTAAAATTGGTTTGTTCTCATTATTTCCACTCAGAGATACTGTTTTAAAGAATCTGTTCTGTATCTTCTATAGACATGATTTTCCATTGTTTTAAGTATATATTTTGGTCTTATTTTCTGATGTATTAGAATGATTGAAAGCTTCCTTTAAGGCACAAAAAAATAGTTGTCAGTTTTGATCCATGAAACAAAGGGCTGGAAAAAGTTCATGTGGTACGCTCATGGAGTCATTGTGTCTGACGTTGGGCTAGGCTCTGTATGTATATTGTATCACTTAATCCTAATAACAAACATGTCAGGTAGGTATTATCCTCATTTTCCAGATGAGAAATGGGCTCAGAGATGTTAAGCAAGTTCAGACAGCTCCTTAAATGGTAAAGCTATGATTTGTATCCAGGCCTGTCCAACTCTTATCCCCCTCATTCTGTCATTTTAAGCTTTCTTTAGTAGTAAGTAGAAGCTGGTCTGTGATCCATTATTTTTTGATCTGTGCCTCCACCTCATTCTCTGGCAATGTCAGCGGCATTTCATCAGATGAGAAAAAAGGCATGTATCAAAAGAAATGCCTAGTTCCCCTTCACAATCCTGTGAACTCTAATGTGTAGGGTGGGATTGGGAGAGTGGAAGGAGCACAGCCAAGCGTAGGTACCATTTGGCTTGGGCATGTTCTTGCCTTGCTTTTCTTAGTGATGTGTTTTTGAACAAGTTGCTGAATCTCTCTGAGCCTTAGTTTCATCACCTTTAAAATGAGGTTGATATAGCTACTTTTAAGGTGTGTGGTATTTGGAGCGAATGTAAGTGAAACCTTTAGACTGAAGTGTCCCTGGCATCTGTAGATAGCCAAGAGATGGGGCCACTGTTACAGTGAGTGAAGGCAAAGGAGGTTTATGTTACTGGGGATACATGGACGCTTGCCTTTTTAGCTCCGCCTGCACCAGCCTATTGGCTCCTTAATTCTTTGCTTAAGTATTGTTCTTCCCTTCCACAAAAAACAACTAGCCAACCCAAACTCCTTGCCTTTACCCAAAGAAAGAGGAAAAACTAGTTTTTTAAAGCTCTCTCTTGATGGCAAGCTATTTTAGTACCCAGACTTTACTGAAATTATTACTGTCCACAGGCTCAGGACGTTCTGGTGCAGGAGATGGAAGTGGTCAAACAAGGTATGAGCCACGGAGAACTCTCAAGTGAAGCTTATAACCAGGTGTGGGAAGAGTGCTACAGTCAAGTTTTGTATCTTCCTGGGCAGAGCCGCTACACACGGGCCAATCTAGCTAGCAAAAAGGACAGGATTGAGTCACTTGAAAAGAGGCTTGAGGTTGGTATCCTTTTCAAATTCTAATTTAAAGTGTATCTTGATTGAAATAATGAACCAAATAATACCACTGAAGACAATTTCAGAAAAGTAGACCTGGGTGATTGTTGCTTTTGCAATTTTTTTAAAAGTCTATTTATTTGTTTTAGTAGCCTCTACACTCAGTGTGGAGCTCGAACTTGCGACCCTGAGATCAAGAGTTGCATGCTCTTCTGACTGAGCCAGCCAGGTGCCCCTTGCTTTTGCGGTTCTCGAGGGAAGACTACACTGAAGTGTTTGATCATCTTTGACTTTCATTGGTTTTCAGAATTGCTGGCCTTCATGATAGAGAGTGTCCTCCAGGTTGATCACAGGTCCAACAGAACCTTTTAAATGTGGGAGCAGGAGACGAGAAGTTAACAGTAATCACCCAGAACAGCGGACTTCAGTGCTGGGACAGAAGGGAGCTAGAATAAGGAGGGGGCGCAGCGGTACCAAGAAGCTGTCTTTTTCTATAGCCAAGGGAGCATATTTATAGAACTTTGGTTCCTTTCTGTTCATCCTCTGATTGCTTTTTTGTTTGTTACGGAGAGAGCCCTGAGCTGGATTATTTTAGACAATGGCTTCTGTGATTTTTTCACATCTGAGGAAATGTTGAAATGTACTAGATGGGGAATTCATGGCATATGGTTTCTTAATACAGTCTGCGTGTTTTGAATTCCAGAATCTGTGTAGGCATTTTGCCAAGGGCATGTAAACTGTGGTTCGTGGACCACTAGGCTGCCTTGTGGATTCTTAATGGTGGTCTTTAGGGATGTTTCTGAGGCCAGGGTGGAATGGGGGATCTAGGGGTGCTACAGGCAATCACATGAAGAAATGGCCTCAATTTCCTCTTATGTGATTACCAATTTCTTTTTACAGAAAGCAGGTTGGAAAATATTTTTATTTAGGGTTAAAATAAAAAATGGTGATATTACTTGGGAGGGGTTGGTGCTGTGTGGGCCTAGGGAAATGAACAGGAAAAAGCATTCTTTGATTATGAAATTATTATTATTTTTTTAAAGATTTTTTAATTTATTTGACAGAGAGAGAGACAGCCAGCGAGAGAGGGAACACAAGCAGGGGGAGTGGGAGAGGAAGAAGCAGGCTCATAGCAGAGGAGCCTGATGTGGGGCTCGATCCCATATCGCCGGGATCACGCCCTGAGCCGAAGGCAGACGCCCAACCGCTGTGCCACCCAGGCGCCCCTGATTATGAAATTATTTTAAGTCCAAATTTTACTTTTAAGACCACATGTATAGGCACCTGATGATTAACACCTTTGAGCCTCTTTTATCGTTTAGTGGGAAATTATTTTCGGTTTGAAGTAATTCTCATCTTGGGTGAAGTCTTTGCAATCCAGTTACTGCTAGTTACTCCAGTTGTATTTCTAACTTCCAGCAGGGTGTGCTGTTGTGCTGTGTTTTAATTCACGATTTAAAGTCAGGCAAAGGAGAACATCAGTGGTTACATTTTAAGTTCTATTTTCTGTTGTGCAGGCTTCGTTTCTTATTTATAAATGGTAGTTAGTGTAATCCTGATCTAAGGTCACATCATAATTGATTAGAAAGTTATTTGGAAAGCTTCCTTGTAACATTGATACATAAATACTTTGGTCTCTCACTTAGTTTGAAAAGCTTCTCATTTGAGGTGGGTAAACTTTTTCTGCCTCAAGTGGTAAGGACATTTTGTGCTCTTTAAGATATAAAAAAAGTTTTTTCCTAAATCTCATTTACTTTGTTGAGGCACTAACTTTCATGACAGCAAATAAATGTGTCACAAAGTGAGTGGTGCCATAAAGTACAGTAATTTTTATTTTTATGTTGAATTGGTCTTGTGCATTTTGAAGGGAAAAATACAGAAAGAACCACTGCTGTTCTTTTGGAGATTTATTTGGGTCGTTTATGAGCAACCATTAAAAACATGTGGTTCTCTTTGTTCAGTTCAGTACCAGGAACTGAAATCTTCCGTTGAACTATTTTTGTTGAAGGATTGGTGATTTTGGAAGAATATTCATAAAACAGTCTGAAGTAATTTTTCTTTTCTTGACTTCTGGATAACTTACTTTATTGTTTACCCAGCTAGTTACTTTTAAAGAATATGTAATCAAATCCTTTAATTTAGTAAACTACACTTATTTCAAATGAAAGTTCATTAAATCTTTAAAAAGAAGAAAAGAGACTCAAAAACCCAAATAAACAAATCCCCCATTTTATTTGTATCCATCCCTAATTCAGAACTAGGTTTGTGTTAGCTTATTTTAGTTTTTGAAGACACAATTCTCCTGGTTTGAAATACATAAATATTTTATTTCAATTGTGGTAATTCTTTCATCATTTCAGTTGATTGCTAAATTATAAACATTATTCAAAGTTTGTTGTGGGGAAGGAACTCCAGTCGTATTATATAAACTAAATGCTGTACTTAAATTATTCTTTCCACTCTTCGGTTCAGGGAGATATGCCTTTCTGTGCAAGCACGATGCACCATGGCTGCCAGTGTGTTTGATTTTTGCTGTCATGAACTTTGGAACAGTGAATCTAAATTATGGCCCTATCACAGTGTATCAGGCAAGATGAAATCCAGCTTTGTCGTGGTTGGTGTCTCCTAAATGGATTAAAAAATATGCCCCGAGGTTTATATTGGAGCTGGTCTTTGAGCCATTACTCATGATTAGTATTTGAAACGTAGAACTTAAATGAAAACCCTTAAGATATTCATTTAAAACTAATAAAACCATCTCAGATTTTATGTAGAATGTGGTGGGTGGTATAAGGAGTCTGTTAAATGCATAGAATCGGCATGTAGTCACAGGTCAGAAGTAAGCGGGAAAGACTTCAGAATTGTAACCAAGTTCAGGTATTTTACTCTGCTTTGGAGGCAGAATTAACTTTAGAATCTTGCCAAACATCTGTATGTAAAGGCAGCAGCAGCAAATAGAGATGATAGCTAATTATCAGAAATGGAAAAGTGAGAAAGCATAGCATGTTGAGGCCATTTAAATATGGTATTTTAATAACTTCTGAGGGCATTGTACGTGTAGAGTAGAGTGCTTGCTGTTTGTAGTGGTGCCCCAGATTTATTTAAAAAACAATTTCTGTTCAGGGCTCTTTCTTTCCTTCCTTCCTTCCTTCCTTTCTTTCTTTCTTTCTTTCTTTCTTTCTTTCTCTCTCTCTCTCTCTCTCTCTCTCTCTCTTTCGGATGGCTAAAAACAGTAGGAAAATTTTTATTAGATGGTAAAAAATAAAAGGGCTTTAGTACTTGATGTAATCATATGTTTAGTGACTATTACTGAGCATCTGCTATGTGCCAGCCCTTGTTCTAGCCCCTGGGAATACAGCAGGAACAAAGCAGACAAGCTCTGTGCTCTTGTGGACTTCAGTTATCTGGAAAATGCTTCATGTGGAGAACCTCATTTTCTGATGATGCCAGATAAATGAGTCATTACTGTATTTGGGAAGTGCAAATAGAATTTGAAGTGTTCTAATTTGTTTCCACTTTAAGTGGAAATAGGAAATCGTCTGAAGACATAATTATTTTGAGTGAAATAATTTCCAGTAGGTGCAAAAGTGAAATGAGAAGTCTGAATTTAGGCCTGCTATTAAATTTAATAGTATTTGAAATAGTATCTAAACTGCTGTGTTGAGGAAGTTTGGCTGAAAAGTAGATTTTGTCATGTTAGCTATAAAAACGGAAAGGCTTTCCTTAGAGGTGGAAAGTAGGTCCAGAAGTAATACTTCTCCCTGTATTTTACTGGCACAGTCAGCTTAGTCAAGAAATATTATGTAACATCGACTTCTTGGAAATAAAGTAACTTAAAGAACACAGATAACACATTTAAAATCTTTCTCAGTGTATTTGTAGAACTCTTACGAGGACCCCTGCCTTTACTGAACGGTTATATTTCAGCAAAATTGGCTGCACAATGGATCATATTTTCTCAGTGATTGTCGTTATAAAGTCAGATATTTTTACATAGGAAAAAATTCACCCTTAATATTTTAAAGAGTGAAAGCTTAGGGTAAAGATCAGGTTGTTGGGCAAATCTGGGTGGAGGACCATATGTTGTAGTCACTCGGCAGGTTTATGTTCCCTTGTGGGTATGTGTGGGGAGGGGTGACAGGACACAGGAGAGAAGTTTCTAGTACTCTGGAACACTCCCTTTCTCAAGTTCTGCTCTTTGCCTTGACCCTTAAAGGCACTGACAGATTTCTTGGTGGTTTTATCAAGAACTCCAGAGCTGGATCAGAGATCTCCTTGGTACAATTGAGTTGCTTCTATTATGCCTCAACATTGAGTTGAATTTGTTTCATGTGTTTCATTTCCTAACTCATGCAGATGTAAAGTGCTCTTGGTGTTGCGTTGTTGGTACATTACTGCTCTTGAAAAGGCTTTTAGTAAGGTTTTGCCTCACCGCTTAGCTTGCTTTGTGGGGATGCAGCCTGGTGGTTGCTAACTCGGGGCGATGCTAGCAATAATCAACTTACTTGGACCTGCAGCTCCTCAGTGTGGAGAAGGTTCACTGATAGAACTTAATGCTAGGGAGTAGTACAGAGATTAAAGGAAAGGCGTTCATGGACTCTTGTTGTTTGCAAACATTTCCGTGGTTGAACCACATCGTTACTACTATAGGCTCATGTTGCTAAATGATGGACTAGGAAGTGGAGCTGCCATCAACTCTGTATTTATTTTGGGTATCCTTAAACCTGTTTTTCCAGTGGGATAAAGTTATATTCCGGGCCCCCGAGCAAGAGTTTCACTGAGGGATGCTCTTAATGTTTCTGAACCTTACTGTAACGGACTTTAACTGAAGACGGTATTGGAGACCCAAGGATAATGTGTTTATTTTGGAATTACTTAAGCTTAGTAACCTTAACAAACTGAGTGAGTTTGAAAGTAACAATTACACTTTTATAAGTCCCATACAGCCCCCTTTTGTAATGACCCGAGGAAACACTTATGGTTCCACTGATTCATCTCCTGGGGACCATCAGTTTTCCATTGGTCTCTGGCCAGTCTTTTTTAGACAGTTTCTCTTCTATGCATTTAAAAAATAACATTTGTAGGCGTTTTACTAAAAATAATACCTGTACTTTGTAGAAAATTTAAAAAGAAATTAAAAAACAATTTGAAAAGAAGCCTACCATCCAGACATAATCACCTTAAACATTTTGAGGGGTGCGTATGTGTGTATGTATATATTTATATATACGTGTGTGTGTATATATGTGACTAAAGATAGAAAAAAATTACCATATGCATTTATGTATAGATGAAAGGAGGAAGGTGTTTAGAACTGAATTGGAATCACCGTATACTACTTTGTTAATTTAATAGTATATTATTATAAATATCATTTAAAAAAAAAAGAAACCTGATCACTTGCTCTCATTTATAAGGTTGTGGCAAAGAACAGCTTTGGCAAAATCCCCAAGTAATTATATACTAGTTATATTCTGCCCAACTTCTTAAAAAGTTGTTAAATAACCTTTTCTTCCCTGTAAAATTTTTCTGAGAGATGTTTGTTTTCTTATGATTTTATAGCTTGTTGAGAATAAAATAATTAGGAATTTAAAAGTATAAGCTGGGAAAAGGCAAAGCTTTTCTCAAGTGTCAAATAAAATTCTTGTAGGCTAATGTCTCAGTCAGGGAAAGAATGATGGGCAGATCCATTAATTAAGATCTTGTTTATGTGTGTCTAGAATAACTTGTTTTTCAGGGAACTGTCTGGTGGCATTAAGCCATTTAGACCCACAGTTTGAATTTCTTCAGGCATGTTTGCATTTCAGGGGCTGAGGCAAGGAGGACAGTTCAGTTTATTAGTAGTGGCATGGCCTAATGTGTTGAACTTTCAAGTAGGACACATTCCGTAGCTTCTTCACTTAGTCACTGTGTGGCCCAGGGCAAGTTACTTAACCTCTCTGAGCCTCAGATTTCCTTACCTGTAATATTTGGGTGGCTAATAGTTTTTATCTCACAGAAGTGAGAGTTTGAGATACTGTAAGATTAAATGAGCTACTGTGTGCCTAGCAAATAGCGAGGTTTAGGGAATAGAAATTCTCTTCTCCTGTCTCTTCAGGTCTGTTACCACCCTTAGTGTTATCTGGATTGGATTAAACTTGGTTTGATACTTTCAGATATCAAGAAGTAACTTCAGTACTTTAACAACAGGGTGGCTGAGTTTTTATTCTATAAATTTTGATGACGGTCTGAAATTTGAGACATGGGTTGATTTTCACAGAGAGATTGAGAAAGGCTTAAGGCTCAGATTTTGGTTAGTGTAAATGTATTTTAACATAATTGTGGATTGTAATTTAACATTTCATATATACATTTTGGTGTGTTGAAATCGTTGACATACTGGTAAATTTCGATGTTTCTTCTATTTCATTGTATTGATGTTTCATGGTTTGTGGTGTACAGTCTTAACAAAATAGCCTCTGCAGTAGATAACTGAATTTGAATTTTGTAGAACCTTTTATTACAGGAGTTTTCAAATATACCCTAACGTGGATTAGTGTAATGAGTCCTCAAGTGTTAGCATCCAGCTAGGGGTATCAACTCATAGCCACTTTTGTTTCATATGTTATTCTCCCTTTCCCATTATTTTGAAGCAAATTCCAGACATTGTATTGTAAAACTGAGTTACGGTACATGAAATTTGTCAGTTTGGTGTCTCCCACACATTGATATGTAGACACATTCTCATTTACCTCCCCTTTTGGAATGAATTTTACTCTTTCATTTTGGATGTAGTCAGCTTTAATTATATCAGGTGTTGTCCCACTTTAATTTTCTCATAGTTACAGTTTTCTTTTTAAGATTTTATTTATTTGAGAGAGAGAGAGAGACAGAGATAGCGACAGGGAGAGGGAGAAGCAGGCTCAATCCCAGGACCCTGAGATCATGATCTGAGCCAAAGGCAGACACTTAACCCACTGAGCCACTCAGGTGCCCCTAAGTAGAGTTTTCTTTTTCTTTTTTTCTTTTTCTTTTTCTTTATTTTTTCTTTCTTTTCCTCTCTCTTTCTTTCTTTCTTTCTTTCTTTCTTTCTTTCTTTCTTTCTTTCTTTCTTTCTTTCTATCTCTTTCTTTCGAGATTTTATTTATTTATTTGACAGAGATAGAGACAGCCAGCGAGAGAGGGAACACAAGCAGGGGGAGTGGGAGAGGAAGAAGCAGGCTCATAGTGGAGGAGCCTGACGTGGGGCTCGATCCCATAACGCCGGGATCACGCCCTGAGCCGAAGCAGACGCTTAACCGCTGTGCCACCCAGGCGCCCCTCTATCTTTCTTTCTTTCTTCCTTTCTTCCTTTCTTTCTTCCTTTCTTTCTTTCTTTCTTTCTTTCTTTCTTTCTTTCTTTCTTTCTTTCTTTCTTTCTTTCTTTCTCTTCTTTCTTTCTTTCTTTCTTTCTTTCTTTCTTTCTTTCTTTCTTTTTTAAAGATTTTATTTATTTATTTGACAGAGAGAGAGAGACAGCCAGTGAGAGAGGGAACACAAGCAGGGGGAGTGGGAGAGGAAGAAGCAGGCTCACAGCGGAGCAGGGAGCCCGGAGCAGGGAGCCCGATGCGGGGCTCGATCCCAGGACCCCGGGATCACGCCCTGAGCCGAAGGCAGACGCTTAATGACTGAGACACCCAGGTGCCCCCTAAGTACAGTTTTCTAATAGTGAATTTTATTCAGGATTACTAGAAATTTTGTGCTGATACATATTTAAAGCATAAGCATCCATTATAACCATATCTGGTGTGTTTGTCTGGTGACAAGTTAACAAAGTATTTAATCCTATCTCCAGTCCTATCTTTGCTACTATCTCTGTTAGATGTTTTAAGAAGAATTTGAAGTGCATTTCTAAATGCAGATAAGGATTTGAAAAAAAAAATTTGTGAGAACTTTTTGTAAGTAAGTTCTAACAAACTGTCCAAGCTCCTTAATATTGTTTTGTTCAAATTAAGTTGTCCTTCAGAAAGGGCAATTGCTAATACTTAATCTTTTTAGAAGGGCTTAGAAATATGAATTTGGTTAAGTCACAGTCTGGTTTTTCCTGAATTTTTTTTTTTTTAAAGATTTTATTTATTTGACAGAGACACGGAGAGAGGGAACAGAAGCAGAGGGCGAGGGAGAAGCAGGCTTCCTCCTGAGCAGGGAGCCTGACGCAGGGCTCGATCCCAGGGCCCTGGGATCATGACCTGAGCCAAAGGCAGCCGCTTAATGACTGAGCCACCCAGGCGCCCCTGATTTTTTCGTATTTTAAACAATAAGGTCTTACACCCTGTTGGCCTTTAATGTTTCTGTGGCGTATGAGTATGGGGTGGGGGAATTGGACTAATTTAAGGCAGTTCTGTTCCATGAATGCGTGTGCGCTTCATGTTTGAGGTTTCTTGGCTAGAAAAAAGCCAGACCTTACAGGTTAGTATTTTTCCCTCCTAAAGCACATTGAGCAGGCATAGGTTGAAAAAGGGTACAGATGCTCTTCCTTCACATTTTAATGATCTGACGGCAGATGTAAGGTAACTGAGCCTAAATTGAATATTAAAAGCCGCATTTAATTTTTTCTTATACTTTTCGTGACTAAATTTATGTAGTTATTGGACTATAAATTAATATTTTCCTGTGCTTAATTTTTTTTGGTATAATTTATTTCCGTATTTGCTTGGAACCTTAGTACAATATTTGAGCCAGAAGATTTTATATAAAGCTTGAGCTAAATTAAATAAAATTGTTGGCATGAAATGGAAGCTAGCAACTTTGCAGTTTTAAAATCCTTGATAGTTTGGGAAGCATAAATGACTCAGCTGTACGCGGTGAGGTAATCCCCAAATACAAGGTACCGGTCATTCTCAATGTGCCTTGATGACTAATTATGTTTCAGAACATAAGTATTATGCTGTTGTACCAAATTGAAAATTGAATATCCATGGAGTGCAGTGCATAGCTAAGTGAGTTATCCTAACCAATGAAAATGAAAATTTGTATGTCTAATTTTTAAAATGTGCTATGTGTAGGGGCGCCTGGGTGGCTCAGTCGGTTAAGTATCCAACTCTTGATTCCGGTTAGGTCATGATATCAGGGTGGTGTGATCGAATCCTGTGTAGGGCTCCGTGCTCAGCAGGAGTTTTTTTCCCTCAAAAAAAACGTGCTGTGTGTATTAATTTGAAATTCTGTGCTGCTCATGTTAGGGGTTTTGGAATGTTTATTTGAATCCACATATGATTAGAGTATCTTAGAACGTGCTGGATTATAGTATAAGGAATTGGGTGCAACTCCATCCTGATTGCCTAGTATAGTCATCTGGGGGCTTTAAAAATATCAAGGTCTTTGACCATTTAAATAAGGGTCTCTGGGTTTAGGGCACTGGCACTGGTAGATTTGAAAAGCTCTGTGGGTGATTCTAAAGTTGAGATGGGGTTGAAAGCCACTAGCTTGAGAACACGTGTTTCAGTACCCGGTATGTGTTACTTGCTGTGGTTGTCCTCAAGAGGCAAACTGCTCTCTTATAAGAAGGAATTAGCTCTTTTTCCTTGCTTTATTTCCAGGAAGGATTCTGGGTCATTTTTTTATTAAAGTTGGAATTTTAAGGTTTTAAAACCTCATCATTAGTCCCTTGGTTCATTAGAGAGGGGAGAGCAAAATGGTTAAACTCTTAGTCTATATAAGATAATTGTAATCAGACCTGCCAAGTTTGTTAACCCTTTCCTCTCTGCCAGTCACTGGGAGGCTAAGAGCTTTGACATCCTTTATCTTACTTAAGCTCCATAATAACTTATAGCAGTGATTGCCATTTTGCTGATGGGGAAAGGAAGACAGGTTAAATAACTGAGAACAGTGGGTGGCAGTGCTGGGTGGCAGGAGTGACTGCCCCCTCTCCTGTGCTGTCTGACTCCACAGAGTGTTTCCTTAGACAACACATTGTTGCTGTGGAACTTACTTTGATTTGTTATCTATTAGAGGAAAATGGCTCCTTCATAAAGGGCATTATTTATTCTTCAAATGAATTGCAGACGAATAAAAGCTTATTGGCTTTTTATGGATTATCATTTGGGTGTACATTATCTTAAAACTACTTAGTTTTTTTTTTTTTTTTTTTAAGATTTATTTGTCAGAGAGAGCACAAGCATGGGGAGCAACAGGCAGAGGGGGAAGCAGACTCTCCGTAGAGCAGGGATCCTGATGCGAGACTCGATCCCAAGAGCCCGGGATCATGACGTGAGCCGAAGGCAGGTGCTTAACTGGCTGAGCCACCCGGGTGTCCTGAAACTACTTAGTTTTGGAGTCACTTGATGGAATCAGTTGAGGCGGGGTGGGGGAGTGGAGGGAGGGAGGGAAGAAAAAAAGAACAGACACATGCATAAGAAATTAACGCAGATTTAATGGTTATTCTTGTGGCTCTGACCTCATAATTTTAAGTTTTGTATGTTGAAAACATGCATTTGAAGATCACTTAAAGTAGGAAGTGATTATATTGTGGGATGTAGACTAGACGCCTGGAGTAGGTGTTAACCTGAATGGGATTCTGTAGTACACACCCTTTCCCTTCTCAGCCATCTCTCCTTGGGCTCTGTCAACTAGGGCTTTCTCTGCCCTGCATCAGCTCTAGAATTTTGTTGATACCTCGCTTTAGTTAATTGTCCTCCTCCTCTTCTTTTATGAGTTTGAATTCTTTTCCCCTAATTTTTAGAATGAGTTCAGGAGGCAGCCCATTTGTGCGCAGTATACATATTTAATAGGAAAACTGTCATCTCTCAGTTTTCTGGTGTTTTCACTTTTCAAAAACTAAAGATTTTTTTTCATTGCCAAATGTGATGCTCTTTTTCCTTTATGGGTTTTGTGCCACATTTAGAATTATAACATTATAAAAATAAACCAGTAGTTTTATAGTTTAAGGGGGTTACGTTTTGATTACAACTAGGGTGCGTTAATTGGACATTATTCAGTTGTTAAGAATGTACTGGATGTGTAATATAGGAGTGTATCTAACCCCGCTTTTACTGAGAAATGATGTTCATCCCTGTATAAACTTAAGGCATTCAGGATGATGGTTTGATTTATATGTGTTGTGAAATGATTACTGTGATAGATTCAGTTAACCCCCATCATCTCATGTAGATAAAATAGAAAGGAAGAAAGAAGAAAAAAAAGAAAACATTTCCTCTTGTGATGTTGAGGTTTACTCTCTTCACAACTTTCTGTGTATCGTACAGCAGTGTTAGCTGTAGTCAGCATATCGTGTAGAAGTACATTTTCGGGATAAAGGTGGTGAAGATGGGTCTCTGCCAGTCCCCAGATCAGTGCAGATTAATGATAGCAGAAGTTATTTTTGGAAGTAAATTAAGATTAGTTTTTCTTATACTCTGAAATTCACGCTTGCTTTGAAATTGAATCATGGGTGAAGTTATTATCGATAGATGATGTGGGACTAACCTGTGAAACCCTTCCAGTGCAAGACAGACCCTTCTGAGGGCAGATTTTGTGCTACGGTAGCTAAAATATAAGAATTCTAATGTACCTTTGCTTTGAGGGGTTAAATGAACTAATAGTCAACAGTGCCTTTTTAGTTCTGTCGTTTAGCCTGCTTTTCTCATGTCTGCTGATGTGGTCTTCCCTCGACCCCCAGATAAACAGGGGTCACATGACAACAGAAGCCAAGAGAGCTGCAAAGATGGAGAAGAAGATGAAAATTTTGCTTGGGGGTTACCAGTCTCGTGCTATGGGGCTTATGAAACAGCTGAATGACTTATGGGATCAAATCGAGCAGGCTTACTTGGAGTTACGCACTTTTGAAGAACTCAAGAAACACGAAGATTCTGCTATTCCCCGGAGGCTAGAGGTAACATTATGGCCTTGCAGCATTGCTTAAAAAGAGAACTGCAAAGAATTACCAGGGCTTTCCTGTTTTTTCTTTTTCCTGTGCAGACTGTTTCTGAAGTCAATACTGTCTGGCTTTTTTCAATGAGAGCCTGAAGTTGTTGACTCTCTTATCTAGAATTGTCTGTGTGTAGATGGATAGACCAGGCCAATGGTGGATACAGTGGCTTTTCCTTTACTAATTTTCTGGTTTGTACATCGATACACTGTGAAATAGAATAAGTAAGCCTTGTGATTTGTCCCCCTGAAGCTTCATCGCATCCCATTCTTGTAGCTCTCTGAGGTACATTAAACCACTGTCTGCTTTATAATCTAGGATGCTGGGAATAGAGCTGGTCATTCGAAAGCATGAAATTCCTTTGGCCAGATTTGGTTTAACTTTATTTCCCAAGTGTGCATTCTAGCTGCTGTCCGGATAAAGGGCAGTTGGGGCTTACTGAAGTGCATTAGTGGGTCTTGAGAGGATGACAGTAGCTTGTTTATTTTGAGATGGCAGCAAGGTGGTCGTTTGACCAGAGAATGGCTGCAGTACTGGTTTTAGTAGCACAAGTAGTTGCTGTTTCTTGTTTCTCTGGGGGAGTACTTAACGTCTTAAGAGTCATGACGTAGCTCAGCTGTTTGTAAGATGGATAAAGTACCATAAGATATTTTTAATTTTCAGTGTGCTTACATATGAAATAATTATTTAATATTTTTGTCTCTTCAAGTGTCTAAAAGAAGATGTCCAGCGACAGCAGGAAAGAGAAAAAGAACTGCAGCATAGGTACGCCGACTTGCTGCTGGAGAAGGAGACTTTAAAGTCCAAATTCTGAAGCATAGTTTATATTCTGTCACAAGATGAATTAACTGCTGGTTTTCATACTCTGGAAGGCCGAAACTGATGATTATCTTCATTGACAAATTTGCCCACAATCTGTGGTTTTTCAGTTGTTTATTTTAAATGATATTGATCTTACACAGTCTACGTATAAAGACTTCAACTCCACAAAACATTTTAGGGTTTAAATTATTAAGACGATCATTCTTTTAGCAGTGTCATATTTGCAAAATTTTTTTAATTTTGGCCTTTAATTTTAAAAGCCTGATTTTAAAGTGCTGCCTGTGAGTAAACTCTTGAATAAAAACAAAATATAAAAAATTGAGAGTGTAGCCTTTTGTTTGAAGTAATTAGATACTTAGAGTGCCCACAAACCAGCAAGTATGTACTCTGTGTCATATTTAATGAGTAACTCTTGGGTAATCAGAATGGCGATCCAGTATCTTAATTCCTTAAGAGGAGTCCTTTTGTGGCTTTGTTAGTTTTCACATAGAGTACACATTTCTCAGTACACTGACAAGATAGATTAACATTGTAACACCTCGGTTTTTTTTTCCCCCAGTATAACTTTAGGGAAGGTCTCTTCTCTGCCCAGCTACTCACACAGTTTATGGATTAGGACTCAAAAGATTTAATTTTTATCCACCTGTTCTTTTCTTGTAAATGTCTTTTTGACAAAGACATGTTAAAGATTAATTTCAATAAGGGTATCGAACTTTATTAAAACTTTGTGTTTATCTTAACAAGTTCATTACACAAGTGTAGAATTTGGGGAATGGGTAGGAGTGGGAAAGACCTGACTTTATAATTCACATGAAATCATTTGGGACAGTTATTCGTTGGGTACAAGTTCGGTATAGACTATACAACAATATGTTGGACTTATGAGGCAAATTTCCCAACCTTAAGAATCCCAGGGACTAAAAGGAGGGAAGGAGGGATTCATTCATTCATTCATTCATTCATTCATTCATCAGCTATTTGTTAACTGTATACGCAGTGTCAGAGTCGGGGAGATAGAACAATGAGTAAAATGGGCATGAGTCCTGTTCTGTGGTGCTTATAGTCCATTGGGAATTTTAGGTGATTAAAAATCAGATGTTTATCGAGTGACTCTTCTTATGTGCCAGGCACTTAGATAAGTGTTGGAGATAAACAGTTAAGACAAACTTCCTGCTCTCATGGAGGTGACAGTGTAGGAGGAGATACTCAGTATACCAGGAAAAGTATCAGATCATGAACTTCGATTCTATGGAGGGAATTAAAATAGGGTGATGGGAGATAGTGACTGGGGGCTACTTTAGGCTGGATGATCTGAAGAGTCTTTGAGGTGGTAATTTCTAAGGTAAGATGTGATTAACATCTTAGAAGGAGCCATTCTTGTGGGACTCAAAGAAGAGCAGTACCAGCAGAGTGAAGAACTAGCACAAAGCCCCTTTTGGGTGTTCGAGGAACAGAAAGGAAGACATGTGGCTGGAGTGTCATGAATACTATTTGAGTAAGGCCTACGTGTATAGGAGCATATTATAAGGCCTTGGTAAGAAATTAAGATTTTATTCTATTGTGGGAAGCTACGAGAAGATTCTGAGCAAAGGAATGATATTAGATTTGGTTTAGAAACATCCTATGGTCATACTGCATAATGTCTCACCAGGCTGAAGATAGGGAAGCCAGTTAGTTGAGGAGCTTGAAGCAGTAATCCAGGCAAACAGTAATACTGACCCAGACCAGGATAGAGGCAGTCCTGGTGGGGACATGTGCAAAGATTTGAGTGGTGGTAATTCTATGGTCTCATTGGACTATATATTTTTCTAGTATCTTAGTTGCTTAATTCTAGTACTTTTTCAGTAATTTCACATGGGTTTTCTAGGAAACGCTTTGATATCATCTATGAATAATGGTAATGTTTCTTCTAGCAGTTTAATTTTTGTTGCATGTTTTGTTGGCAGGAATGTTTAGAACAGTGTTAAATAATGCGGATGGTAGACGTTTCTGATTTTAATGGGAATGTCCATAGTATTTTACTTTTAGGTTGGCTGTCTTGAGTTACTCTGTATCTAGAAAGGAAATATCCCTCCGTTTTTCGTTTTTAAAGAATCTGAATTAGGATCGGCTCTGGAATTTTTGTCATATGTGCTTTTTGGATCTCTTAAGATGATCATATAGTTTTTTTCCCATTTAATTTGTTGATGACATATCAATAGATTTTCCAATGTTAAACCATCTCTGAAAGGAATCAGGTAGATTAATTACAATTTTTTTTTTTAAGATTTACATTTTACTTGTATCTTATGTAGACTTGAATGATATGGATTAAAATAGTTGATCTAATAATAAAGACTTACTTTGTTTTCAAAATTTGAAGTAATGCACATACTTATTGCCTAAAAAATGACCAAGGTTTGCGTAATTTTAAAACTGGCAGTCTCAGTGCATTGTAGATGGACGGTGAATGCTCTTGCCGGGTAGCAGTGCAACTGTAATTGGTAAACAGCTCTGCATTCTCTTTGTTAGTACCCTGTAAAACCCAGAGTTCTTTACCAACAGCACTCCGAGAGCGATTTTGGTAACTTTTCACATTCACATTTATCTTACTCTCTTACAGATTCATTAAGTGGTTGTGTTGAAACTAGTGTTGAAAAGGATGTTTAAGTCTCAGTAACTTTGGGACAGAAATTAAATCTGATAAAGAGCCAAAAAACCCATCAGCCTGAGTGAGATCTCGTCTTTGAAATATTAGAAATAACGCTGAGATAAGAAAATGCAGTCTCCAAAGAATAAATACCTAACAGCAGGTGTAGACTTAATGCTGTCCAACCATTTCATCCTCCCTTTTTTCACATCTATTTTTCTGGGAAAATTAGTTGTGGCGTATGTGATGTCCTGCAGTGCATTTCTCCTAAAATGTAGCTGCCCTATTGGCCCTGTAAAATTCGATTTTCTAGTAGGTTATTTAGGAAAATTGCATTTTTTTTTTTTTAAAGTAGGCTCCACACCTAGCACGAGCCCAAATGCAGTGCTTGATCTCTAAACCCTGAGGTCAAGACCTGAGCTGAGATCAAGAGTTGTGTGCTAAGCCTGCTGAGTCACCTGGGCGCCCCAGTCCAGTTTTTGACATGGAGATTTTGCTAGCTGTGTAAGGTGAGGAGAAAACTGTTCATCAAGTAGTTACATCATTGGAGTGATTTGTTCCATTAAAGATTGAAGAATTGTGCTTATGAAACTTTAGAATTGACAGCCCTTTTGGGAAGTAATTTCTTGATAACAGTTTCTTCTATGACTGTGTTATCTGTTTTTAAATTGAAGCATCTTTAAATTTGATTTTAAAATTTTGTTTTAAAATGTATTTCTCCTTTTGTGTTTGTTATTTGCTAAATTTAAGTGATTTATACTTTTCCAGAAAACCTAATTTTGTTGAAATTTAACACATTTATTTGAAGAGAATTTTAATAGAGAGTAAGAAATCTCCTATATTAAGTTTGTTACTTCTGAGTTATAAGAAATTGACCTTAGTTTTACCATTTCCTATTTTTCCCTTGATTCGGCTTGCTAAAGGTAGTCTTTTTTCCTTCAAGAAAACCTAGTGTTTGAATTTGTTTATCACTTGTCATTTGTTTTAAAATATATTAATTTCTCATTTTATGTATAATTCTTTTTGTTTTCTGTAGTTTCTTACCCTGTAACTTTTTGAGTATGATGTTTATTTTTTGTTTTTATTTGTATACAAACGAAGGGTTTTGGTTATCTCTAATTTCAAATATGTTCCCATCCCAGCTACATTGATATGTCTTGTTTTCTAACTAGTTTATCGTTGTATTTTAAATTTTTGGTTAAATAGAATATTTAAAAATTTCTGTGTGGTTGGCTTTTTCTTTTTTAATTGTTGCTACTTGTAGCATTTTTTTTACCTTGTAGGAAGGAAATATGGCTTATGTAATTTCTGCTTTTTAGAGGTTTTGGGGCTCAGCATTTTAAAAAAAGGTTCTATGGGTGTTTTAAGTGAAGCTTTATTCAGTTTATGTGGGACAGAGGTGAATATGTATTCAACCACTTTATATTATTCAAAAAAAATTTTTTTTAAGATTTTATTTATTTATTTGACAGAGAGAGAGACAGCCAGCGAGAGAGGGAACACAAGCAGGGGGAGTGGGAGAGGAAGAAGCAGGCTCCCAGCAGAGGAGCCCGATGTGGGGCTCGATCCCATAACGCCGGGATCATGCCCTGAGCCGAAGGCAGACGCTTAACGACTGAGCCACCCAGGCGCCCCATCAAATTTTATTTTCTTATATTAGGGTGTAAACTCCCATAGACTAAGTGTTGTCTTAAAGTCTTCTGGAGAGTTCTTCTTCTCAATTTCAGCTTGTTTGTCTAGAGTTTTGCTTCATATATTTTGATACTGTTGTTCAGTGTGTAAATTCTTGTGTCTGTTAGGGGTCATTCATAAGAAGACTTACTAGTCTAAAGTTACTCTCTTTCTCTTTTATACTTTTGCTTTGAAATTTACCTCTGAGATTGGAATATTCTTTTTTTGTTTATATTTGCTTGGTAAGTTGTCTAACTTTTTTTTTTTTAACTTCTGTATAATTTTTTGTTGTCTCTAAATAGCATGTCTTGTTGGATTTTATATTTCAACCCATTTGGAGAGTTTTTGCAATTTAATAGGGGAGACTAATCCATTTGCTTTTATGTTAATTACTGACTTTGGTCTTCTGTGATTGTGTTTTATGCTTTCTCACTGATTCCTCTTATTTCCTAAATGGACTGTAATGTCCTGGGCTTTAATTTTCTTAGTGATTTAGGAAATAAGCATTCTCTTTTAAGTTTCACAGATGATGATGGTAAGCTTTAGGGTTCAGGATCCATTCAAGAGAAAGAGACCATACCAGGAATTTGAACAGGGAAATTTAATATGAAGAATTATTAACTAGTAACAGGAGATTAACCACTAAGACGGGCAAAGACAACTCTAAAGAATACAGGGCTAGCAGGTGTGGAGAGGAGCCACTACTTGTAGACGGAGAGAGTTCTCAAGTAGGGAACATTATTTTTTATGGCCAAATAATATTCCGTGTGTGTGTGTGTGTGTGTGTGTGTGTGTGTGTGTGTGTATCACATTTTTGTTATCTGTTCATCCATTGGTAAATTGGGTTGTTTCCACATCTCGGCTATTGTAGGGTAATGGTGCAGTGAACATGGGGGTGCAGATATCTCTTGGAGTCAGTGTTTTCGCTTTCTTTGGATAAATACCCAGAAGTGGAACTGCTGAATCATATGGTAGTTCTATTTTTAATTTTCTGATGAAGCTCCATACTGTTTTTTATAGTCAGCTTACGTTCTGGTGAACGGTGCATGGGGTTCCCTTTTCTCCACGTCCTCGCCAGCACTTACTATTTCTTGTCTTTTTGATACTAGCCATTCTGACAGGTGTGAGGGGATGTCTCATTGCAGTTTTGATTTGCATTTCCTTGATGATTAATGATGATGAGCATCTTTTCATCCTTTGGCCATCTGTAGGTCTTCGGGAAAAATGTCTGTTTAGGTCCTCTGCCCGTTTCTGATCAATTGTTTGTGTTTTGGCCGTTGGGTTGTATGAGTTCTTCATGTTCGACATTAGTCCATCACCAGCTACATGATTTGCAAACATTTTCTCCCATCCAGTAGCTTGCCTTTTCATTTTGTTTGTGGTTTCATTTGCTGTGCAGAAGCTTTTAAGTTTGATGTAGCCCCACTTATTTTTGCTTTTGTTGCTTTTGGCATCAGATTAAAAAAATCATCACCAAGACCTACGTCAGGGAGCTTACCGCCTATGTTTCTTCTAGGAGTTGTATGGTTTCAGGGCTTACATTTAAGTCTGTCATCCATTTTGAGCTAGTTTTTGGGACTGGTGTAAGGGGCCCACTCCCATTCTTGTGCATGTGGCTGCTGGTTTTCCCAGCCCCATTTATTGAGGAGACTTTCTTTCCCCCGCGTATGTTCTTGGCTCCTTTGTTGTAAATTAATTGGCCATATATGCATGGGTTTATTTCTGGGCTCTCTGTTCTGTTCCATCGATCTGTGTGTCTGTTTTTATGCCAATATCACACTGTTTTACTTAATATAGCTTCATAATATAGTTAGAAACCAGGGCGTGTGATGCCTTCCGTAAATAATCGACAGAAATGACTCACATAAAAGATTTTTGGGATCCTCAATTTTTAAAAGTTATAAAGGGATCCTGAGATGCCCCCAAATCGAGAACTGCCAGTTTAGATTAAATCCCGAACTGGCTGGATATAAGGAACGTCTTCTGCTCGGAGAATCCACAGCTCTGTGGTCTTTGATCAGAAGTGCGGTGCTGAGAGAGAGGCTGGTGGTGGCTGTGTCCTGTGTGTGAGGTGTGTCACTGTCCTGTCCTTAGTCGTTCTTGGATTCTGAGGCTTTTCAACTTAAATAGCAGAAGTGACTAGATTTTGTTGTTTTTATTGTTCTTTTTCCTATCTTGATATTAGAGAGGTGAACGAAATAGCAATTAGTGCAATAAAGATCTTCTTTGCACATGGGTGACTGAAATCTCATGAGGGGAAGAGATTTGCCCAAATAGTGAAATTGATGTTCCAACCCAGTCCAGCCTTGTTTTCCTACTGTATCCGGCCACCATGGGATTGAAATCTCAAACAGTTAATCCAAGGACACTTGTTAGTTTTTAAATAACATAACCCCTTATATTACTGTATCTAATAAACTTGAGGGACTCCTCTCCCTGAGCCCTGGCATAAGCTGAAGGTGTAAAGAAATCCATCTTTTTGAATAATTTGCCTTTTATGAATAATCACAAATAATTATGGAGGTTCTTTATGTTGGGAGTATATCTTGTACTGATTACCCTTGGAACTGATGTCATGGAAGAGCAATTGTCATCCTCTCCCATCACCATCACTTGATGTTCTGCCCCCGTGTCCCTCCTTGCAGAGAACATTTGGTGGAATGTATTTGAAGATTGTCCTGGTATAGTGAAATGGCCAAAGAACAGAAGTAGGACCAGATTTTAGAAGCAGTGCATACGGCTTGCCTCTAGGATGCATATTATGGATTAATTGGAAGATTAAACATATAATTTACTCTGCTTCCAGAGTAGTCCTTGAGGGAAACTTGTATTTCTTTTTTAAAGATTTTGTTTATTTGTCAGAACACACAAGCAGGGAGAGCAGCAGGCAGAGGGAGAAGCAAGCTCCCCAGTGAGCAAGAAGCCTGATGCAGGACTCGATCCCAGGACCCTGGGAACATGACCTGAGCCGGAGGCAGATGCTTCACCAACTGAGCCACCCGGGCATCCCGGACACTTAATATTTGACAGAGAGAACTGTTCAAAATACGTGGGTGATGGTTACTTCATTACTCCCAAGGAGAGCTCCCTTCTCCCCAACAAAAAAGGTTATGTCTGCCAACTATGGTTTTATGTACTTGAGGAAGGAGATGTCAAGAAAACTTGCCCAGATTCAGAATTGCTTGAGAAATCTACAAGTTTTTAACATCCGTGGAAGTGTCCAGTGTCTGCCCTCCCAAGTTCAGAATTGGTTCATAAAATCTGGTAGAGGAAGAAGAAAGAGGATGGCAGCCATGTTTGAATTTGGTATTTGGTTATGGGAACTGAGGCCCAGCAGTGAGCCACTTCGTTTCCACTTGAGTTAAGAAGAGCCTGTATGTATGAATGGCTTCTGAGTGCTTATAGGGTAGCACCTTGGAGAGTTGGGCCCAGAGGGAGGGCGGGGATCCTCGCAGCGATGACCCTGCAGATGGGGACCGGGTGCTAAGCCAGAGGGATTTGGGGGCAGTGAACCTGCAGAAGTTATCATTTTCACAGGGTGAGGGGCTGGAATTAGAGGATGGGACTAGGGAGAATCGTGACATAGACTCTTTTTTTTTTTTTTTTAAAGATTTTATTTATTTATTCGACAGAGATAGAGACAGCCAGCGAGAGAGTTAACACAAGCCGGGGGAGTGGGAGAGGAAGAAGCAGGCTCATAGCGGAGGAGCCTGATGTGGGGCTCGATCCCATAACGCAGGGATCACGCCCTGAGCTGAAGGCAGACGCTTAACCGCTGTGCCACCCAGGCGCCCCGTGACAGACTCTTATGTGGAATTAACTTCCAAGGCGCCTGTTTCGTTTTCCATTGCTTTGATAATAATCAAGTATTTTGTTCTTGCCTTTAATAATCAGTTCTGGAGTGACATGCTTGTTATGACAGGTTAAGAAAGTGACCGCACACCTTCCCAAGTCCAGTAGTCTCTGTCAGGCCCATGGGGTGTGGACCTAGCCGCCACCCAGCTGTCTCAGCATACCATGGCTCAAGTGCCATCTGGTGGTGAAGTGGAGGAATTGTTTTAAACCAAGGAACCAACAACTGGGTTAAGACTCTTTGACCTTCAAATCTGAGAAACAGAACATGTTCGTTCTCAAGTGTCGCTGCTATTTTCAAGCGAACTTGCTTCTTTGGAAGTCTTTATTTTGAACTAGGTGGATTCCAAAATAATACTAGACCCTAAAATCCCTAACAGGTAATGAAGAAATAGAAGCAAAGATTTTTTTTCCTCGATGACAGAATCACAGCAAATATGTAAAGGAAAAACCTAAACCAAGCCAGTGCCGTCTGAGAAACAGGCTCATCTGACCTGAGACTTCATGCTCTCCCTCAGTAGACTGCGCTGTTAATGCCTCACCTGCTAGCCGTCGTAGGGGCTCCCTGAGTGTGGACGAGGCAGCAAAGGTCTGTCTGCATCTCTCTCACACGGTGCCTGCGGTGTGGCTCTGAGGTACCATGCTTGATGGTGGGGCAGTTTCTTAAGTGTCAGGGCGCGTTGTGTGGGGACTTTCCCCAGGTAGTCCCCTAGGAAGCTGTGCGCTTACTTCCAATGGTACTGCCACTGCTTGAAAAAAAAAAGCCTTTGGAACTGTTTATTGGAATTGTTTCGAATTTCTTCAGTGGTGCTCAGGAAAGACTGACTGGGAGGCCGCCTCTGTAGTGGGGTTGGGAAGGAGAAAGATGGGGGCAGGAAGATGGTGAGAAGTTGTTGCAGGAGCTCAAGGTGGGGTCACGCAAGGTGACGAGGGTGGGAGCAGTGAAGACAAGAATTCAAGAGGTCTTGTGAAGGCAGAATTGAAAAGTGATGGGGCCTGGCTATGGAGGCAGAAAACCAGCTCTGGGTGAGTCTTCTCTGACAGAAGATGGTGAGGGGGACTGGTTTTGGAGAAAAGATGAAATGTTTGCTTCAAGTGGAACTATCACGCAGGCCTTGGGTCTGGAGCTCATCATGGAGACCGTACTCAGTCATGAAACAACCATCGCGAAGTGCCTGTACTAACAGCTTGCCTGAGTAAGCACCTGTCACGTGAGGGGCAGGCCTAAGCCGCAGTGCGGTGACTTAATCCTCACAGAACTTCGAAGTGTAGGCGCTCTCCTAGCCTCATTTTATAGATGGTGGTTAAATGGTTTCAGAGGGCAAAGTATACCCATTTCATTCCCACTGAAGACTGAGTTGAGAGAGAGTAGGAAACAAGAAATAAATGAAAATATCAACATTATTACCACTGCAACAAGACTGGAAGATGGGGCTTAGATGTGTGCTAACAGTGGCTTCCTAGTACTTTCCCCCACTCCGCACAGCCCCCTTAGGAGCCCGGATGTCTCTAGAACAGATGCACTCACTCAGACTGCTGCCTCTCTGAGAGACACTGGGCTCTCAGGGCTTCGGTCCTCTGTCTTTGGATGGGTTCTGGCAACTTCGGAGAGTTCCTGTTGTGTGTGTTTATGAAGCAGGGCTGATTTCCTGGAAGACAGGCTTCAAGAAGATCATTGCAAGAGAACCTCGCCCGCAGCAGGCAGGGGTGGCTGCGAGTCGGCCCTGGAACCGCCTGCTGGCTGTTCTCGATGGGCCGACTCCTGGGCCTCAGGAGTACTGTGGCCTTAAGCCTCACTACGCCGAGGGGGGTCTCTGCACCAGGGGCTTCGGCATCACTGGTCCCGCTGAACGGGAATCCACATTTTACCATGGCTCCCCAGACGGCGCGCATGCATATTACAGTTTGCAGAACTCTCTGGAACCGTACCCGGGAGCTGCCTTATCCATGAAGGCGAAGCCTGTTTTTCTCCTGCTTGCTCGCCGCTCTCGGGAAGCCTTGATTAATATTCTCCTCCCTGCAGAGGCCTTCCTGCTCTGAAGGCTGCCGACCACCCCTTCCTTCGATCACTCATTATATCAACAATTTGTCCGTTATTTGGGAGCAGTGAAAAAAGCCTTCTCAAAACATGCCCTGAAGCTCATGGGGCTTATGTGATAACTTACTCAAACCAACCTGATACTTATTTCATTTCCCTGCATAGTCCACTCCAAAGAGTTTTTAAAAAGCAATTTTCTGAAACCTTTGGATAGGCCATTTGTTTCAGTATAAGACTTTTTCCCCAGAGGGATTTGTGATTATAACTGGAGTGAAAAACTCTGTTATTAGAAATAATATTTGGTCCCAGAAAACTCTAGAGAACTTGGGTGGAAGGGGGAATGGTAGAAAGGGCAGGGGGAGTCAGGGAGTGAGGATAGGGAGAACAAGGGCTCTTGCTGTATCCATAAGTTGCCATTTTTGTACTTTGACAAAGAGGCAGAGAAATCCAAGGAAAGCGATAAAGGTTCAGAAAGGTGCTGGGTCTACAACTATGCTGTCCAATATGGACGTCAGCTACACATAGCTATTAAAATGAACATTTAAATTAAATTTAATAAAATGATATTCAGTCATCCCAGCCACATTTCAAGTGCCCAATAGCCACATTTCCACCATCAAGAAAGTTCTTTTGGGCAATGCTAGTCTAGAAAGTCACATAAGGTTGACATACTGGCTGCTAGCATGTAGTAGTAATTTTTTTTAAAGATTTTATTTGAGAGACAGAACATGAGCAAGGGGAGGGGCAGAGGCAGAGGGAGAGGGACAAGCAGACTCCCCACTGAATGTGAGTGGGGAACCTGACTCAGGGCTCCATCCCAGGACCCCGAGATCATGACTGATGTAGGAAAGATGTTTGGGTTTGAAGCCGACCACCAAGAAAGAATTCTTGAGATGTCTTTGGTGCAAAAAAGTGATTTTATGAAAGCACAGGGACAGGACCTGTGGGCAGAAAGAGCTACACTGGGGTCATGAGGAGTGGCCCATGATATATTTTCAAGTCGGAAGGGGTTAGGGAAAGCGTAAGTCTCTAAGGAATTTTGGAAGCAAGGTTTCCAGGACCTGGAGGGGGCTAGCTATTGTGGGGAAAAGGTCATTTATCACCGTCTAATAAAACCTTAGTCATGAGACCCTTCAGATGTGTATCGGTGGGGCATACGCTTGGGGGATGATCGCCAACATGTATCTTGGGGGTGTAGAGATAAAGGAAATCTCTAAAGGAATTATTATATGTTAAATAGACTTACAGGATCCTGGCCAGGGGTGGGGGGCGCGGCAGTTCGGGCTAGGACTGACTTTTGCTCTTAGCAAAGTGTCAACGTCGAGGCAGTGGAGTCCCTAGAGGAACGTCACTCTGCCTGTTTCAAGGACTTCTCAGTGGGCTGTAGGTAGTGAGGAAATGTAATAATTTCTCTTCTGCCTTGGTTCCCCACACCAATGACCTGAGCCGAAGTCAGACGCTTCACCACCTGAGCCACCGCGGCTCCCCAGTAGTAATTTATTTCTAACTCAGAACTGAAGTGTACAAGAGGAGGCCCGAAGATGTGCATGGTCTCCCCTAGACATGGTGTGGTAAGTATGTCTTTCAGCTCGGTGATGCTTTGAAGACAAAACAAGGGCATCTGTGCTCGTTTTGTTGAAGTGATAAGGAGCTGTGGGCCGTGTACTGAGCCCAAAGCCAAAGACCTGGTTTCAGTGTCCTGTGTCACACACACAATAGGAACGCTAGTGGTCTCATTACGTAAGGACAGTGTTTCACTGACCGGGAAGTGTGCTTGGGCGCCAGAGAGAGGGGGAGAGAGAGGCGGTGTGGTTCTGAATTGCTCGCGGGGCCTAGAAGATGAAAACTCATGCATCGTCCTTTCAGCTAAATGCAACTGCAGCAACACAAGCAATTGACAACAATAACAAAAAATACACTCTTGTCTCCCTGCACTTCCAATAACGTGCATATTATTCTCTCCAGAAGAAAACTGGCATAGTGAGCAAGGCAGAAGTGAGCTATTTATTTATTTATTTATTTGAGAGCGAGAGCGCGTGTTCAAGGGGGAGGGCGGGGTGGGATAAGCAGACTCCTCGCTGAGCGCAGAGCCCGACACGGGGCTCGACTCACCGCCCTGAGATCATGACCTGAGCTGAAATCGAGAGAGTCTGACACCTAGCCGACTGAGCCCCCCAGGTGCCCCCAGAAGTGAGCTCTTTAAACTGTATTAGAGTATGAAGCTGTCCAAGTTTAGTATTGCTTTTCAGATTCCATTTTAACAGGTTCGAAACTAACCCTGACAACGGGGTTAGTTTACATAGCAAAACCTCAGTCGGCAGCTCAGCAAAATGGGATTTTCAAACACAAAGGTATTCGCATTCTTCTATAGGTCAACATTTTATGTAGGGGTTTGCACATATAAAGTGTGTCTGTACATTTCCTGCCTAAAATTCAAAGCGCCTTGTCTTTGCAGTTTTTTCCTCCGTCGAGAAGAAGCTTTCTCCTTTTGACTCATTAGTCAGCTCTGCTGATTGGTCCTCCTCGCACCCAAGTGCAACGGTGTCTAAGAATTCGCTCTCTGCCTGGGTCTTCGATAGCCCGTTTCAGTGTGTTTCAAGCTCTGTTGAGATCGCATGGACACCGTGCAATCACAGGTGCAAACTTGCTTACTGAGCAGTACCGAAGTGGACGAGAGAGAAAGAATGCCCGAGTCAGGCTGCACAGCCGAAAACCAGGGGAGGGTGAGGACAAGGGTTGGGGGCCTTCACGGTTCAGCCCACTTCTCAGTCTCGTGTCTGCTTGGCCATCTCGGACCCGGGGACAGGGAGGACCGGCTGCCAGAGGACAGTGTCCTCCCCACACGTGGTCAAATGAGCCCATCAAACGCCAATGCATCCGAACACCCGGACATTTCCCCACAGCACGTAACAGAGAGAGTGATTGTTCAGTGTATTTGTGAGTCACTGTGGGGTGTGCAGAGCTGTCTAGGCCCCCTTGTACGTTTGAAAAGGTCAGAGTAAGCTTGTAAACCTTAATTTCTCTACGGTTCCTCAACGACACGATCAGCGCACAAATTTCCACGTCATGGAGGTGGAAAGAAGCAGGAGGGCAGTTCTCGGGCTGTCTTAGCACAGTGGCAGACAAAACCCAATGCAGCCCTGCACTACGGAGTGGAGTAAGAATGCCCGCCAACCGCTCTTTGAGGGAGCAGTTGCGCGGCCAGGACTGTCCGGGCTACAGCAGCGGCACGGGGAAGACCCAGCGCGGTGCCGTGTCCCCAAGTGGATGACATTCATCATGGCAACACCCACGCCGTGGAGTGCGCTGCAGGCCTGTGCCCTGGGGCTGGGGGAGCGGGGGCGCCCTCACCCCTGCTTCAGGCTGGTCTTTTCTTTGTCCTCTCCGTGGGCCCTGTTCAAGTCCAGCAAGGCCGGCTTCGGCCCACCCTCCCCCGCTCAGCCCTCCTCTGTCCTCCGTGGTGCTGACACGCATTTGGTTTCATGTATTCTAGACCTCATTTCTCCCCGTGTCTCATCTTAGCTCCTTAGCGAGGTCACGCGCTGCTTTGAACCACGTCTTCTCAAGGCTCTCCCCAGAAAGATTCTTGCGTATCTAAGTGTCTTGCTTGCTCTTTCCTTGGATCTGACTCTGTTTCTCTTCCCCTTCTCCCTCTTGTCTCCTGGCACTTCTGGCCCACCAACACCACTGGTCAGTCCCCGCTCCTGACACCCACGCCAGCGAGGACTTCCACTGCACTGGACAGAAGGGAATGGGAAGAGGGAGTCACCGAGGAGACATTTCCTGGGGATGAGAACAAGCCCTGTTCCTAGAGTCGCAAGTCCTGGGTTTGAGTCCTGCCTCTGTTTATTGTCAGGCTGTGTGACGTGGGGCAGTATCTTCATGTCTCTGAACGTCTCTGTGTGAGAGGCAGCTGTTCCGCTCTCATGGATTGTCACGAGAGTCAGGTTAGTGTGGCTTGTGAGCTGCTGAGCGCCCACACCAGCAAAGCTGCCTTGTCACCCAAGCTCTTCACGCCTGCTTGACCACAGTTCATGGAGAGAGATACTAGAGAATGGCTCATGCCGCGTTCGGAGCGGAGGAGAAGGGGACCGGGCGGGGGAGGCCGGGAGGGCCTGCAGACTCGTCATTCCACGGCGTCTTGACTCAGAAGTCCTTGGCACTGGTTTGATCTGAGTGAGTGGCCGTGCTGATTAGTTGTACTTGGTGAACCAAAAGCACAACCAAAATATGTTCCTTTGTGGGATTTAAACAAATGAACAGGAAGAGCAGCGTGGGGCGATGAGTGTGGAGAGGCATTTCAGTTTGAGTTTTCAACCCTGAACACATGCGTTCTGAAAGCCACTCTGCAGAAACATGCTTCCGTCAGCCTTACAGTCAGCTGGGTGATGCCCTTCCTCCCTTACGCTGCTGGGGACGAGGGAGGGTGGCGTCTGTCCCCCGAGGGGCAGGCAGCAGGCTGGGAAGAGCCTTGGATTCCTGCAGCCTCTACCACAAAGGAGCTGTGCGGCCTTGCACAAGCGACACACCTTCTCTGAGCCTCTTCTCTTGTAAAGTGGGGCCTCCTTGCAGGGTCTTGCGAAGAGTAACTGTAAAGTGTCGGGGCCCCCGCCCGGCACGCAGCAGGCCTCCAGTCGATGGTCAGTATTTCTGTCGCTCCATACACCCAGAAACGGAAAACAGAATCAAACCACTGTTACTTTGGGGTTTTCTGTTACAGCTGAACTTAATCCTAATACACGTACTTTACAAATAAATTCCCCACATCTCTTCGGAAAGGAATCCAAAGTTACAAGCCCAAACTGCCTGCACGTGGCCTGGCCTTTAAGCCTGTTTTGTATTTTTCCAAAACAACTCTCACTTTCTCAGTTCACATTTGCAGCGGTAGGTTTTCAGGTCCACGTATAAAGGAGCTGTGCGTCTCGGTTTGGGCCGGTGGGACGCAAGCAGAGATGGAGGTGAGAGACGTGTTCTTAAAAAGAGCCTGCGTGTCCCTCTTCTCTCTTTCCACACTGTTTGTACTCACAGCGCTTCTGACACCAAACGTATGGGTTTTGTTTCCCACACCCGTTCTCTGGTTCTCTGGACACCAACCGGGTGTCCTGCAATTCGGTTCTGTTCTGATGCTACTGACCTGGGGTCGGCGTCAGATCCCACGGGTGAAGGGCTCTGTCCCACAAGACTGCCCCACCTCAGAGGCCAGCCACAAGTCCCGGGCTGTCACCTGCGCTTCTGACCAAGTGGCTACAAATTGGGGGTTCCCATGACCCCCTTGGTTTTGGCAATTTGCTAGAATGGCTCACGGAACGCAAGAAAGCACGTCCCTTACTATTACTGGTTTATTGTAAAGGCTATGATAAAGGATGCTAGTGGGCAGCCAGAAGAAGAGGTACGTAGGTGAAATTGGAAGGGTCCCGAGCCTGGGAGCTTCTGCCCCCAAGGAGTTGGGGTACCCCACCCTCCCAGCATGTGGATGCATTCACGATCTGGAAGCTCTCTGAATCCTGTCATTTAGGAGTTTTTATGGATATTTCATTACATTGGCATGATTAAATCATAATCAACTGGTGACCGCACTCTACCTCCAGCCCCTTCCCCTCGCTGCAGTGTGGGGGGTGGGCTGAAAGGTCCAGTTCTCTGATCACATAGCTGGTTCCTCTGGCCACCAGCTGGCCATCCCGAAGCTCTCTAGGGGACCACCAACAGTCACCTCATAAGGGGCGCCTGGGTGGCTCAGTTGTTAAGCGTCTGCCTTCGGCTCAGGGCGTGATCCCAGGGTCCTGAGATCGAGCCCCGCATCAGGCTCCTCCGCTGGGAGCCTGCTTCTTCCTCTCCCGCTCCCCCTGCTTGTGTTCCCTCTCTCGCTGGCTGTCTCTCTGTCAAATAAATAAATAAAATCTTAAAAAAAAAAAAAGAGTCACCTCATTAGCGTAGACATCCGCCTGTATGGTCTAAAGGGGCTTGTTATGAATAACAAAAGACACTCTCATCACGCCTACCACTCAGGAAGTCCTACAAGGTTTTAGGAGCCTTGTGCCAGGAACTGAGGGCAGGGCACAGTCTCCATGTACCACAAGGAAATGCAGAGTAGGGAAGCTGGGCTTGGGAGAGAACAAAATAAGAGGTTCCTAGGTCCCTGACACCAAGGAAGACTATAGTAGCCCCAGTTTGACCACCTCTGGCCATTTTTTCCCACCAGTCCCTATCTAGGCAAAAACAAAGATGCAAATAAATGATTGACCAAATAATGGATCATCTGAACTGGAACACTTGCGAGCGGGACAGTGGTGTGAGTGGTGGGAGCGGTTGGCAAGGGGCACACTGGCTCAGGTATGAAGGTACCAACAGCAACAACGAAACTGAATAAAGACAGGCTTTTCACGATCGCCACGCATCAGCAATAAGCAATTCCGAACCATGGCAGTGACAACGTACTCCTTGAAAAAATGTTTTGTTGGCTTAAGTCATAAACAATTGCTAGGTTACTGTTGTTGTAACATACACGTAAGCTTCAAATGAGCTTGTTTTATTATCCTTAGTTTTTCAAAAGATTTTATTTATTTATTTATTTGAGGGAGAGCGAGAGCCAGCATGAGGGGCAAAGGGAGAAGGAGACTCCCCGCTGAGCAGGGAGCCCGACGCAGAGCTCGATTCCAGGACCCTGAGATCATGACCTGAGCCGAAGGCAGACGCTTAACCGACTGAGCCACCCAGGTGCCCCTAATTTCTTATCCTTTAAGAAATAAATATTATATTCTACCTGGAAGTTAATTTGGAGAGCACCCAGTTCTACAGTGGGCCCCTGGGGAAACTGGACCCATGACGACTTGGTGTATACATGCATTTGGAGAAGAAGTTCACAGCTACTCAAAATCATTCAGGTTTGGTGAGCAATTCATGTCTCCCATCCCGGTGAGTACTCCTGCTTTTAAACAATAGACTTGAAACAGACAATGAGGATGCGATGATTATAAAGACAAAGAAACAGAACTTGAGTTACTTTAAGTCTGTCATTCTCCAGAATGACAGAATAAATTAAAACATATATTCTCTTTTATTCTCCCCATTGCAGCACAAATGGTTCATCAAACACACCTGATAATTTCCAAATGATTTGTTCACGTTCAGGAACCGTGGGTGTGGGCCCTCGTCTGGTGTGGCTGCCCTCCTGATGCACCTGTCTGGGCCATGATGTGATGCAGGAAATGGCATCAAGCTCTTCCAGCAATTTCCCTATTAAATTCCCTAAGTTAGGTAACTTGTAGCCTCCATAAGTGAAAACCTTTCTGGATGTCGGTGACATTATAAATGACGCCGATCTCTTCTCAGATTCTGCTAACCTAACAGCAATTAATCATTTTCTAGGCCTTATGAAATGATCTGAGCTTTCTATATATTCCATATCTCTGATTATTGACAAATCATTGAAACTAGTGCCTTGGCATGTCATGTTTAGTTAGGTCAAGTCCAACGTTTCAGGTGGATGTTGGCAGATTGCGAAGTGTCAACTCTCGTTTCTATTAATTAAATTAAGATTATTCATCCCAGTGATGGGCTGGGGCTTAAGGAGTTTTACTACGTGTTCCATTCAAAGGAGGTGAAATTCAGCAGGGACTATGAAAGGAGGGAACTACACCCTACAGATCTGGACCGTCCTATATCATTCTCCCCCTTTCACACGGGTGCCCCCTTCTCCCGCGTCTCATGGTCGGTCCCTCAGAGCCTGCAGTTCCTCCATGTGGCCATTGGAGGGCAACTCCAGGTCGGTGACAGCGGGCAAGGGCCGCTACAGCCTCTGGGAGTGGGGCTGGGGGCTGGTCGTTCTAATACGGGATGGAAGGATGGAAACGTGCGCCCCACTGCCATGGAGTTGAGGCTGCTGTGGCCGAGAAGGCAGGTAGGGATGGCATCGTGCACAGGCTGCTCCAGATGGCCGATGGGACAGGAACCTAGATTCCAGGGGCCCTGGGCTTTGCCAAGTGCTGACTCTTCAGGGGCTGGGTTGTGGACAGGTGCAGGAGTCCCAGGGAAGGGCCCAGGGCGAGGGGTATTCGCCAGCCACTATACAAGAACTTCAACTTTTTGCCAAGCAGTACGGCTGGTCACTACCCAAATACAGATCCCTGGTCCCAAATCTCTAAGAAAAGGCCAACAGGCATGGTCATGATGGTCCATACCTCGCAGTTACGTTCCCTCGAAAATGAACAACCCATTTCAGTGTGGTGTGAATATGAGTGCTTGGTACTGTTCTCTATAATCTATTATATTGAGTGAAAGAATTCTCAGAAAGAGAAAATTTAGATCATCTAGAACATTTCTGGGAGATTCAGTTGTGTGACATCTTTTAAAAAAACTGTCAGCAAAAACAAATATATCTGCTAACATGTTATCTGGCACTAGTGGCATTTTTTAGCAAAATTGCAAATTAGGTAAATTTTGGCTTCAAAATTCCTCATTCCAGCCCTGTGCCATCCTTCCCCTGTTACCACTGTCCCCATGGCCCCTTCTGCTCCCCACTCTCTGCACTCGACCACCCTTGACCTTCTGTATAACACGGCAGGTGATCGACGAGTGTGCCCCGGGCTCTTCCTCTTACACACCCAAGTTTCGGCTATTTTATTTTTGCTTTGAATTGTTCCTTCCTTGTTCCTTGAAGGAACAATTTTTCTTGAAGATGTCTGAAGGACATGAATATCCAAAGTTTTGCTCTGTAATAGCAAAGATTTCTTCTTTTACTAGGAATTTAATGGCTTTTCAGAAATTGGCAAAAGTCAACACGTTAGATTTATAAAGGAGCAGCAGCTTGCAGCCCTGTTTTTCACACACAAAGAAGCAAAAAATGAAATTCAATGAGCGTATTTGTTATTATTTTTTCTTTCTTTTTTTTTTTTTAAAGATTTTATTTATTCGACAGAGACAGAGACAGCCAGCGAGAGAGGGAACACAAGCAGGAGGAGTGGGAGAGGAAGAAGCAGGCTCCTAGCAGAGGAGCCTGATGTGGGGCTCGATCCCATAACACCGGGATCACGCCCTGAGCCGAAGGCAGACGCTCAACCGCTGTGCCACCCAGACGCCCCTGTTATTATTTTCTGACCAAATTATATGTTGACATTGACTACATCCAACTTACACGAAATAACTAATTTACACATTGCCCGAGCCCAAAACTGGGCAAAGACAATAATACCGAATGAGATGATTCAGTGAGCGAAATAAAACGTAAGCTAGAGTCATAAATAAAATTACTGCACCTCTCTGTCTCCATGCTGCCTGTGAATCACACAGCAAATCTCCCTTTTCCCCACCTCTTTTTTCCCTTTTACTCTTCATCTTATCTCCTAGACCGCCTGCTTTGTGGCTTGGTTCCTCTGACTGTGCCTGCTTTGGCCCCCTCCGCCTGACAGCACCGCCTCCTTTCCTCTTCCTGATAGGCTTCTGGAAACCCTCCAACATTATCCCTTCCTGGAGTATTTATATTATAAAAGGAGACAGTGGGGCACCCCGAGAGGGCAATGCTCCAACCCCAAGAACACAATGA